>NC_031999.1:25794552-25847895 GCF_001879085.1 Nicotiana attenuata
CTTATGAAAATGCCAAGCTATATAAAGAAAAGACAAAACGATGGCATGACAAACATATCAAGCCACGTCACTTTGAGCCAGGCCAACAGGTATTGTTATTCAATTCTAGACTACGGTTGTTCCCTGGGAAGCTAAAGTCGAGATGGTCAGGTCCTTTTGAGGTGGTGAGAGTCACTCCTTATGGTGCAATCGAGCTGCGGGCTTTAAATAGTGAGAGGAAATTCTTGGTGAATGGTCATAGAGTTAGGCATTATTGGGGAGGAATGATTAATCGTGAAAAAACCAAGGTTGTACTCGCTGATGAGTAAGCGAGACTCTGCGTCGTGCCACGACATTAAATCAGGCGCTGGATGGGAGGCAACCCATTGAATTGTTGTAATCGTCATGACACGACGTTAAATAAGGCGCTGGTTGGGAGCAATCCAACGATAGTAGTAGTTGTTAATTTTGTGTTTTAGGAAGTGCTAACCAATGCAGGTGACAATGGGCAAGTGCTAAGGCCATCAAACGAGGTAAGAACAGGTGAAAAATTGAGGAACAATTCCGCCCAGGTGCGCGCCCGCGCTACTAGACGCGCTAATTTGCACAAGTTCTGCCTGGGCCGCGCACCTGGGCGCGCTTCTGAACGCGCTATTAGCGCGGTCGCGCATGTGAGCACGCATTTGGGCGCGCTAATTTCTCCATGATTCTGTCTTGGCCGCGCTAAAACTAGCGCGACCGCGCATCTGGCCGCGCTAGTTCCGTCAAATTGTCGCCCGTTTTTTTTTTAGTAGTTTAAGTTTTCCTTTTTATTTTCTTTTTTTATTTTGTTTAGGTTTAATCCCCCCCCCCCTTTTTAATTCCCCCGTTCGAACAAAGCCCCCAGCCCTTCTCTCCTCTCCTCATTCCAACAAAAACAAAACCCCAGCCCCCACTCCTTTCCCCATTCTCACGATTTCCCCCATCCCAATTTCACTATCTTCTTCCCCATTCTCCTTCTCCTCTCCCCACCATCGTCCATCACAGGTATGAACTCTAGTTTCTTTTTCTTCTCTTTCTATTTTTTTTTCTAGATTTTGTTTGTCTTCAAATACCTTAGTAGTAGTAGTTGTACTTAGATTTTGTGTAGAGAATTTGGTGCAATAAGTTATGGTGTTGGTGGGTGATAAGTGTGGGGTGGAATGCCACTTGAATTGTGATTTTGGTGAGAGTACGTGGTGGATTATTGTTCTAAAAAGCTTAAAAGGGGTTGTGAAGGTCTAATGCCCACAAGGTGTTCGTGGAAAGGCCCAAATGAACGTGCTTATGTATTTTGTGACCACCTATGTGTGTGAAGTCTGAGTAAAAAATTTTAGTTGGGCTGTGCTAATGTGTTTCCGTTTTGCAGGTATCATGGCTCCACCAAGGAAATGACAAGCCACAGGGGCCTCATCGAGCAGCCAGGCTGGTTCGGCTAGGTCACGAGGGGCTGCCCCTGCACGTTTCTTTGATGCTACTAAATTTGTTTCAGCCAAGGCTCAGGACCACTTTACAGAAAAGGCTCGTAGAAAGCCAATTCCGGAGAGGGGTATTCACGTCGGCTGGCTCCAGTACCACTGCCCGCACATGTACAATGAGTTGGTGAGGCGAGGGTTGCAAACCTTCATCAATGAGCCCGGTGAGGGCAATGCAATGGTTGTGCGGGAGTTCTATGCCAATGTACCAGAGCATGTTAATGGAGTTGCCACGGTGCGTCGAAGGGCGGTGAATGTTTCTGTTGAGGCAATACGGACGGCCTACCAGCTGCCTCCACCTCCGGATGCTGGTGATTACTTCTATGAGTACGGCCACCACCCAATGAAATACGGAAAATGGGCGCGATTTTTTGAGACAATTTGTGTGCCCGGGAAAGAAGTGGTCTGGATGGACTATGGGGAGAAATTCCACTCCTCGGTACTCACCTTTGAAGGGAAATGCTGGTTGCACCTCATAAACAACCGCTTGATTCCGTCTCACAATACTACAGAGGTAAATGGGCCCCGAGCTGCCTTGATTTGGTGCTTTGTAAATGGTTACGACTTCGATGTGACCAAAGTGATGCATGAAGAGAAATTCGTCCGAAGTCAAGTCAACGGGTATGGGTTCTTTTTCCCCTCTTTAGTGACTCAACTATGCAGGGATGCTCGGGTACCCGAAAATCTAGCTGTGGATGGGTTGGTAAGAAAGGAGGGCAAGTTCCGTGCTGATAAGGTGACCACGAGCAAGGAGCCGGAAGTAGTAGAGGCGGCAGCGAGTAGTAGCTTTGATGATTCTGATGATCAGGAGGATGCTGAGGAGAACGTGGAGGCCGCACCACAGGCTCAGGAGCAAGGTGTAGCAGCTGCTGGACCATCTGGGACTGCGCCATCTTCAGGAGCTGCCCGGGTGTCCCGTTTCACTGCGTTGGAGCAGGAGATGGCTGGTTTGCGAACATCCATGACTGATTTGGGCACTCGAATAGACACGGTAGCTGACCGACAAGTGAAGTAGGAAAAGAAATTCATGGGCTGGCTGCGAGCTCTGGGTCGTGCGTGCAACGTCAACCCAGACACTGTCTCCGACCAAGAGTGACACCTCAGGGAAGTTCCTTCACCTCACTGCTCTTTCTAATTTTAAGCCATGGGGACATGTCTTCATTTTTAAGTGTGGGGTGGGGGTACTTCATTGTATGTATGTAGTTGTATCATTTGAATATTGTTTTTGTTTCGTTTTATTTGGCTTTGATAGTTTTGGTGTTAAGTAGGAATCATTAGTTTAAAGTAGATAAGTGGCTCGTCCCGACGACGGATCCCTTTCGGCGGGGTTCTTGAGGGACTAAGTCGAAGAAAAGAAAATTTGGAAAATATGTAGACTCTTCCTGATGACGGATCCTTTAGACAATTTTCTTGAGGGAAGTTAGTCTAGAGAAAATACCAAAAAGATTTTTTATTTTTTTAGGTAGTGTAGCAACTCCCCCTTGGTTTTTCTTTGGGCCACGGTTCTTTTCCAAGGGTTTTAACTTGAACCGGGTATAGGTAGTTCTTTTATTTTGTTTTCTTTTTGATTGTAGAGTAGGTTAATGGGCTACGAGCTAGAAAAACAAGAGAGAACCCATAGCGTTGACACACCTGAACACAATAGACCCTAGAGTGTAACGCTTAGTCTTATTTGTTGAATCTCACTAAAGTGCCTTAATCTGTATGTTTGTTATTGAATTGAATGCTCGTAATGGAGCATCTTGATGAGCTGATCCGGAATGAATCATATGCCATGTGTGGTGAGGTTTTTGTGTAGTCCATGCTTTGTACTTGTGTCTAGAACTTGCCTAGTATGTGAGTTGAAGCGAAATTTGAGGTGATGCTCGATGTGAAAAATGATTTTAGGCTTTATTTGATCTTTTTGAGCTTAATTGCTTACCACAAATAAAATTTATCCCTAGTCAACCCTTTTGAGCCTATAGACTTTTATTTGGTACCCACATTACAAGCCTATACCTTTTTTGTTCTTAATTGATATTGTTTTGATCCTTTTACCTCTTAAAGCACTTTAATTGTGAGATGAGCGCTAAAAGAAGTAAGAAGGAACTAAGTGTGGGGTGGCTTTTGAGTGGAACCAATAAAAGGGAGAAAGGTGCACTTGTTTTGTAGAATAATACACCACTAGCGGAAAAAAAAAACAAGAAGACGGAAAATATAGGTGAAGAAATTGTTGGCTTGTTCTTGCTTGTGGGGTATAAATTAAAGTGGTGATTAAAGAAAGAGGGAACATTGTTGGGAGTGATTTTAGTTGTGAAATTGAAGTTGGGATTGAAGAATTTGCGCTCAAAGTGA
Source organism: Nicotiana attenuata (assembly GCF_001879085.1). Taxonomy (NCBI): domain Eukaryota; kingdom Viridiplantae; phylum Streptophyta; class Magnoliopsida; order Solanales; family Solanaceae; genus Nicotiana; species Nicotiana attenuata. The sequence continues at coordinate 25,798,359 of NC_031999.1, forward strand.
TTATGTGATGTGTTAAAGTGCTTAGGATGGTGAACCACTATTCCTAAATATATCCTACCCGTCCCTTAGCCCACATTACAACCATGAAAAAGTCCTAATTGATTTTAGATCGAGTGAGCCTACATTAGTAGAGATTTACATTAAGGGCAAGCTTATGGTACCAATTGCATGCATGTGACTTCTTTTGTGAGGGTGAGCGATTTCCTTTGATATATGTGAGCATGAGACTCAAATGTGCGGATTGAGTTATTTTCTTTAGTGTGATTGTGAGGGCATGTGATTCGTGAAGGAAAGGCAAGTCTTGACTTCTGTGTAGAGTACTTTGAGGAAGTATGAATATTGCATGGCACTTGAGAGTCGACTTTTGAGGCTAGGATTGTTCACTGCTAGGCGTAATGTATGTAAATTGTTCTGGGTGTAATGCGTTAGGGGATATGGTTGAGTGAAGGAACCTCTAGAAAGTATAGGGTGATTGCTCGAGGACTAGCAATGAATTAAGTGTGGGGTGTTGATAATAGGCTAAATCTAGGTAATTTGGCGATTGTTTATGCTCCCGCTTAGTTAAATTCCAATGTCATAATATGGTTAATTGATGAAAAATAGGCTCTAATTGTGAATTGCATACATTTCAGGTGAGGAGCATACGTGATGCCTTAAAGAGGTGATTGGAACTACTTTAGAGCAAAAACGACCCCTCGGAGCTGAGTGCGCACGAAGACGAGGAGAAAAATCAAGGAAATAAAGTGCTGGGCTAGCGCGCCCAGGTGCGCGCCCGCGCTAATTGTAGTGCGTCCAAAATAGAAGGTTGGCTTACTAGCGCGGTCAGATGCGCGCCCATATGCGCGACCGCGCTAGTCCGAGTACCGGAAAGTGTTTGTCAAGGGTATAATTGGAAATCTGGAGGAAACCCCACTTAACCTATATAAAGTCAAGCTCGCCCAAGGATTATTTATCAAGGTTTTCATAGTCTAGTGAAGGAATAGAGAGGAAAGAGGCAAGGCAGAGATTTTGATCATCAAGTTCTTCTTTTCTTCCCTTGGTTTTTGCTAATTGTGATGAAATTGAACCTTATTGTGACGAACACTAGTATGAGTGGCTAAACACCCATTGTTCTGGAGTTGTGATTTAGCCATGAATATTGTTGTTCGATATTAGCTTGACCTTGATTATAATTAACCAATATATGGTTGTTTCTTCAATTCTGTGTTTAATTGCTTAATTGTCTGGCCAACAGTTAGGTTCTATTTACTATCTATGCTATGCTTGGGAAAGCCATGTTTAGATTAGAGAAGAATTGAAGAGAGCATGATCTTAACCCTTAGGGGGAGCGGATTTGTGGTTAGGATAGGAATATACCTAGTCACCATGCTTAATTAAATATCGTAATCTTAATGAGTTCTTAATAGATTGATTTCATAGGAATATAGGCGTTAATCTATTGAGAATAGGTGAGTAGTACTTCGGGAGAAGGCTATGAGAGCATTTATCGATTAATTAGCAACCATGAGTGAATTATATGAAAGGGAGAGTTAATTAGAACACAATACGAATGGTGAATTGATCACAACCCTGGAATACTTATCTCTACTGAATACACAACAATCAATTCGTTACTTGATAATTTAGTTATTACGTAGAATCGTAGTATAATATAATCACATTATTGGACTTTGATTTTAGCTGGACTGAATAACAATTTTAGTAATTCCGTGAGTAGTTTACACAAGTCTCTGTGGGTTCGACACTCAACTTATCATTATATTACTTGTCGACCACGTATACTTGCGTGTGCGTTTGGGAGCAACAATGGTCCTTGGTTTCCTTGGGTATTGTCATTAACATTTGACATGGTTGTTGATGTAACAAAAAAGGTTAGGTTAAGAAAGAATAGATTATCAGATTCCCGATAACAGAACCAATTTGTTTAACCAAAAAATAGAATTTCGATCAAAGCTTTATTTTAGAAGAACTCGGGCTACTGATAACCAAAGAAATGAATAATAGAAATTGATTTTGCTAATAATGAAATGAATAAAGGAAAGCAGAATAAATCAGTTTATTCCAATAGTGTTTCGTGTCCCTACAAATACCAGACTTCTCCTTTTTATAGCTATCTCTAAGATATACGTTTTGTCTTTGTCATAATAAGGCCATTATAGACAATTAAAGACATTAAATGCTGCGTTACACAACTATTGTAATTTAATGTAGATTCTCTAATGTTTCTGGTATTTAATGCTTATTAAATACCGTATTTGTACTCTCTTGTGTTGTCAGATTCATTCTCCCTAATTTTGAATATAAATAGGTACGAGCGTCGAGCCTTTTGGATATCTGCCCGTGCCTCTGCTTGTGTTTCTGCTCGTATCCATTGTAATCCGTGCCTCTTTGCTAATCACACTCTTTGACCAGCCTTCGTATCATGACATTTCACTTTTTAATGAATTTAATATACATAAACTCAATTTTTCCCAATACACTTATTTATCGGCTTGACAATAATTTTCTTTTTTAAAAGCAAGAAAAAGAAAAATAATTCGGGAAATGAAGGGAAAAAGATAAAATACAAAATAGAAAACCAAACTTTGGGATTTTACTTGATCCCACCAAAAAAAAAAGATGAATAATAATAAGAGAGAGATTGGTCCTTCAGATCTGTTTGTTTGTGAGAGTGGGTGTCTAGAATTTTTGACGAAGAAATTGTGATGTACAATAGTAACAAACAAATGGAATCAGCAATTATATATGGCGATTAACACATATATGTTGAAAGAGTTATCCAATTGTTTATGGATAGCAAGATATCAAGTAGTATAATAGATACCAAGTAGTATAATAGAGACGTGGTATATTAGTCCGAACATTATCATAAGAAGAAAAAAAAAATACTTTCGTTAGACAGTTTTTTACCAAAAAAGAAAATGGAGAGAAATCTAAAAAGAAAACTTACTGACTTAAAAAGAAATTTTACTTGTCGAACCAATAAACAATCCAAAATAGAAAAAGAAAAAGTCTCACTTTCTTCTTTATTTTCCATATTTCCATTTTCCCTTCTGCTCTCGTCTCCTCCGATCCCCTACGTCCAAACAATGCCTAATCACTTAGTATCACGAAACCAAGCATGATTGGGTGGGTGAATCAAGATATGCCTAGTTTCTGTTGTCTCTTATATTTTGTAATCTAGTTATCCACATAGTTTAAGGAGGCATATTGCATCTAATTAAAATACAATTCCTACATTGTTTCTCAATCATATCTTCGGCCTTTCATCTATCAAATGTTGATGAGACAATAACTTCTTAAGGCTAATCATAGAGTTTATATAATTGACCCAAAAAGAACTTTTGCATAATTAATAAAATTAAAAGATAGTACCTTGTCTATTTTGGTCATACTCCTCTATCAGCTTGGATTAGATAGGGTGGGCACGGAACAAACATTGACTGTATCCAAGTGCGGATCTTGCGGATTCATGTTGTAGCGAGGGTGGCGCACGTCACCCCGCTTCGGTATTGAGGAGTATGCCGCAACTTTATTCTAGAAAGAAATAGTTTTATGGCCATACAATTATAGTGAATAATAAAGCTCAAAATTAGTGACGACACATATAATTTAATATATTTTACTAGATGTCAAACTATTACTAAATCAACATCAAGCATTTTGACCCCACAAAAAAAAAAATCAAACTGACATGCTTAGAAAGGTGAAATTTGTTGGGCTAAAACGGCCCGTAGATACTCACCGCTTAATAATGTAAAAATTGCACAGGGTACCTTATTTGGTCGCCTCCCATATAATCTATACCTATTTTTTTTTAAAGTTTTAACTTGTACCTACTTTTTAAACAACTTCAGCCCCCTTTCTCCCCCTCCTCCTCCTCCTCCTCCTCCTCCTCACCCCCCAAACTTACTTGACGAGGAATCCTTTCTCGCGAACAAACACAACCCCTACACACACCTAGGAGCACCCCTTCCTGCATATCCATACAAGACCCGAGTAGGCGGGTCGAGGTCCTACGAGGTACCCACTACTCGGAGTACCCTCCCAAAAGGAAAAAGATTCTTCTTCTTCTTCTTCTGCTGCTGCTGCTGTTGGTGTTGCTATGAAACTTCAGTTCATGGGATGATTGCCATAAGTATATTTATCAGATTGTTTAAAAATAAATTATAAATAATTACGTAAGTTAGTAGACAATAATTTGTTCCACGTACGGAAAGTTTTAAGGTCACACTTAGTGATTCTTTTCATGATAATTCTGTTCTTTTCACGTTATTGTTTCCAAAATTTATGATTTAGATACTGTTGGTAATCTGATTATTTTATAGTAGTAATACACTATGAAAGAATAAGGTGATTATTTATCTAGTATGTTAGAAAGCTTTTTCAAAAACTTCAGCTTATATAGTGCTGAAGTTTTTATAAATGAACTAAATAACTTCAGCATCTTCTGCTGAAGTTTTTGAAAAAGCTTTATGACACAACTAATGAATCCATGACAAAAAAAACTTCAGCTTATTTAGTGATGAAGTTTTTACAAATGAAAAAATGAACTAAATAATTTCAGCATTTTCAGCTGAAGTTTTTGAAAAAGCTTTATGACAAAACTAATGAATCTAGGACAAAAAAACTTCAGCTTATTTAGTGCTGAATTTTTTACAAATGAACTAAATAACCTCAGCATCTTCTGCTGAAATTTTTGAAAAAGCTTAATGACAAAACTAATGAATCCAGGACAAAAAAACTTCAGCTTATTTAATGCTGGAGTTTTTACAAATGAACTAAATAACTTTAGCATCACAAAACTTCAGCTACTAGAATGCTTAAGTTCAGCAATTACAAATAAAAACTTCAGCAAATAGAGAACAATACTTCAGCACTAGAATGTTTAAGTTCATCAATTACAAACAAAAACTTCAGCACACTTGGTTCAGCAATTTTTGCTACTTCAGGCCCGTCTACTAGAATGCTGAAGTTTGCGTGATTGCCTTTGTTACTTCAAGCCCGTATGTTGAAGTTACAAGAAAAAGTGGGTGCGCTTGCAATTTTTTTTTTTTATGCAAAGCGGGTACAAGTTAAAACATGACCCAAAAAGCGGGTATAGATGCAAATGCCCCTGTGATAGTGCGCTTTGGGCCAAGGTCGCACGGTTTCTCCACAAGGACTCACACCAATAAGAAATTCCTACACCTTATATGTAGGCTACCAATCTTTTCATCTATCAATGTTTACTTTATTCGCGTATCCAACAATCTCTAGCAAAAGGATGTCTAAGTTCCACGTGACTTATCACCAAGATCCACATGTCTCCCCTCAAACCAAGTTCTACGTGGCCTATTACCACGATCCACTGGTTAGTTTTCAAGATTCATTATGTGACACCTACATCGTCGGAGTATTTATGGTAACCGAAACCCGCGACTAGCTTTTTCTCGTTTGCGCGTCGCAAGCTTGTAAGGAAAAGCAAACCGAGTCCTGCAGTATCACTCAACCATCACCATACTCGTCCCGTCGAACCTATGCTCTGATACTAATTGTTGGGATAAAACGACTCGAAGATACTCTTAACATGGTGTCACATTATTCGCTATGGGCCAAACCTGTATGATTTTCCAAAACGATCACACACTATTAAGATATATGGAGGCTCACGCTCTTTTCGATCACTAATGTGAAGCTTATTTGCACAACCAGCAAAATTAAATGAATCGACCACTTTATTATCTCGGTCAAATAACTTCTTTTGTTGGTAAAAGGCAATCGAAGGACAGCATGAAAACCCTATAGGAAAATGGCTGAACGGGGAAGGAAAAAGAAAAGGGGAATTATCAACTCACCTCTTTAAGTGGAACAAGATACTCATCAAAGCTTTGAAGAGATATAATTTCTCTCGACAACTTGATTAGGAATTTCAATGAGAGAACACCATACGATAAAGTATTTTAACACACACTGCAATATAAAAAATGAATAAATAAAGAGTAGACTGATTTTTCATGTGAAATTCCTAAAACATGAATAGAAAGAATGGGGGTGGGGATGAGAAGGTTAATATTTTAGTGGAGGATGAAAGGATAAAAGATTGGAGGTTTAAAATAGATTTTAGTCTAAGCAATGGCACTTCAATCCCTTAAAAAATTATATTGCTTTTGGTCAACATGTTAGAAGAATTTAACTCATCCAAAAATGTGTGGTAAAATCATACCCAATATCTTAATAGGTATATTTCCGTCGTACTCTTAGATGAAAGTCCCATCATAAATAGTTATAATTTTCTTGAAATAATTTCCCAAACCTTAAGATGGAAAAAACCAAATATAAAGGACAAATAAGAAACCCTATACATTTACATACTAAACCTAGAGGCACAACGAAGGGAAAGATGAAACAGGATCAGTACTAAGGGGTCGTTTGGTACATGGATAAGAATAATAATCTCGAGATAAAGTTTTGTATTAACTTTATCACATGTTTGGTTTGGGGTATTAGTTAACCCCGAGATAGCTTTTACACTAAAATGGTGGAATTTGGATAACTAATCCCATAGGATATTCCACCCCTTGAAATATCCCAATATTGTACCAAACAACCCCTAATATTAGTAGTAAAACATAAGTTTTTAGCACGCAATATCAACGTTAGAGACGAATGGAGCATCGATTCAGTATATTCAATTAAATTCAAAATATTTTTCAGAGCGCATATGATATATATACATAAAATTCTAATAAATATCAAAATTTCAAATGCATAATTTCAAAAGTGCATCAAATTTATTGATAAGAACATCAAAACAATATCGCTAGCACATGATACATCTCCTAAAATAAATTATCCAGTGCAGCATTATTAAACATGATATTGTCGAAAAGACAAGACATATGAGCAGGATATCCCGTTCGACGTGCCAATGCCAATGATCTTGGTAGCTCAATCATCAATTTGGTAAATTTTTTCTTGATTGCATCATAAGTAAAAAATGTGCCCTCCATCTTCTGACGTTCAAAGCAAAGAAGTAACAACTCACCACTAGGAAAATTCCCAATAGGTGTTGCTTCATCAAAGTATTTTTGTACTTCCTTTGGTAAGTTGATAGTAACCTTTGTCCACAAAGTTTTCTCATGATTTTCTAATACCCAAATGTCCAAAATCCAAGGATCATATGATGGAGTATGTGTATAAGATAGTGCTAAGTTGCCCCCATATTGACCAAATCTTCTTGTTGGGGCCAATCTTGGAAGTTCTATAGTGGTGAAATTTTCTTTGTGGACATCAAAAGCAACAATCTCGTCACTTGTTCTCTCTGTACAAAACTTCCAAAAGATTACACCATTTACATAGTAACTTTGACCCTTGACACAAGAAAATTTAGACAAGTAATATGAAACATCTATTTCCCTCCATTTCAATTTCGAGGTCAAACTTGTCTCCAGAGTGAGGATCTCGCAAACCAATTCATACTCATTGTCGCAAACCAATCCATACTCATCGTAGCGATTTCTGTAGCGATAGGGGTGAGGCTCATCTGGCTTTTGAATGAGGCAGAGTTTAAGCAATTTATAGACGTTGTCTATAGGATCAAAACCAAGTGCGTACCATATTCTACGAGTTAATTCAAGATTTAAACTTGACAAGGGAAGGTTCATAACCTCACACGTAGAAATATGAAAAAGTGAAACTTTATGGTCCATGTAAAGGCAAACAAGTCCATTTACAACAGGAGTAATATTTTCGTAATCCAAATAGGGCAAACTTACTTGATGAACAAATGTTTCCTGAAAAGTAGAAACAAAATCAACATATAAGCAATGAGTCTAACCAGACATACGAATAATGTTAGTTTTGGACATGCTATTTCAGGTGATAAGCTGTTTGTTACACAATATTATAATTTGATCCCAATAAAATCTATGTACCATGATAAATGTAAAACTCAATTAAAAAGAGATGCATTCACCGCATTTAAATCTTGAATTTTATTCTCGAGCCACAATGGTATACGAATCGTCGCGCAAAAGAGGCCGCCTTTCTTTGAATTCGATGGGAGGGCGCAAATATCATCCGACGAGACATTTAGGAGTATGCGCCGTAAGGCCTATGCTGGAAAATCATTGAGGACCAAGATGTCGATACACACTTAAATCTGTCCAAAGATTTAGTGGGTAAATAAGTTAGAATTTGAAGCACAATTTCATATGGGATTTCTTTAACTTTCTCCATCTTCTTCTATTCTACTTGCACGACTAGTGGATGTAGATATATATGTCAAAATCACTAAATTTTGGACAAATATTATATTCGGTTCGGAACTCAAATCTTAGGCGCTGTATGACCCTGTGGTTTCTCTTGGATATATTCTCAATTATTCTAGATCGAAATTTTGTGTATCTCCGATCCTCTTAATATAAAGGAAAACATAGGAAGTTTTATACCGACTAGGATTTCAAGGGTGGCGGCTTAACTTCTAGTGGTAAAGTTATATAGGACATAAACCTAGTTTTTTTTCTTCTCGTTTTAATTAAGGAAAGAAAAAGAAGGGTAAGTTCAGGAGGAATAAAGAAGATAATATCACCAAAAAAGTAGCCTATTCTTTCGTTTTTGATTGACATCATATATATTTCGATTCGCCAAGCAATATCCTTTTTTTTCAAATAATCAAAAACACCAATTTACATAAATCATTTAGACAAGAAATTCTGATATTGTTGTAAATAATAATAATAATAACAATAATAATAATAATAATAATAATAATAATAATAATAATAATAATAATAATAATAATAAAGAAGTGTATATCTATGCCTTATTCCTTATATATCGAGCCTTAACAGAAGAAGTATCAAGAAAAAAAGAAGTTACATTTTTTTCCTAAAAGAAAGCAATTACGCACCTTTTATTCTTGGAGAACAAGTTTTGATGAATAGTCCTTATTTTTTAATCCAAGAAAAACTCTCTTACGTTAAGGCTCACACTATACTCGTATTGCTTGTCGTAAATACGTTCTCTTATTAATTCGTTTTTACAGAACAAAGAATTTAACATTATTAATATTACGTATCTTTCTCGTAATCTTTTCTGTAAAAAGTTAAATTTAATATTTTACAGTGATTGATACTCCATTATATACGTGTAGGCGTATAAAAGTTTTGAAATTAATTCATCAAATATTTTGGGGTATATTAGTCCAAAAAAAACATTATAAACTAATATAAGTGGATTAATTACTTAAGTCGAATTAATATAGATATATTGAAATGCATTGGGCAAGTCCATTTGATTGGCCTAGAAACTGTCACCTATCAAATGACGTGGCATGAAAAACCAAATGGAAGAACCAATATGGTCATGCCACATGTCAAAAAGGATAAGGTATGCCAAGTCAAATCAAAGCTAATGAAAGCACGCTAGCATACATATGATATGTTTTAGCCAATCAAATGGGCCTTGTCAACACTTCACTTTGATTGGTCCATGATTCAAGTCAACCAATCACATCACACAACTACACTCTTCCCACAACTAAAAATATGAGTCTTCATAACTAAGAAATGGGACCAGAAGTCATAACAAAAAGCAAGAGAGAGTCCGTGGATCAATGCACAAATTTCTCTACAAGCTTCGAGTTTCAAGCAATTAAGTTTAAGTTCAAGAAATCAAGTTCAAGCTCAAAACGAAGAACAAATCAAGATTCAAGGAGTACAAGTTCAAATCAAAGTTCGTGCTAGTTGAATTCAAAATCACCGTTCGGGGAAACAAGCATAAATTCAAGATCAAGCTCAAAAGTCCTTGAATTATTTTAGAAGAAGAATAAAAGCGTTCATAGAGATTGTACACTCATATTACCTTAAATCAAATACTACAATCGTTGCAATATTTTTTTGTCTTGATTATATTTTCTTGACGCCAGTTATTTAAATCCAATTAATATGGATATATTCAATACATTGGGCTAACCCATTTCATTCCGCTATAAATGATGAGCCCACTTTATTAAGACCAAGATGCCATCTTATCTAAGAGGTATAAGTTGGTTCGACGTGTCAAATGATGTGGCACGCCAAGTCAAATGGAAGAGCCAATAGGGTCATGCCACCTGTGAAAAAAAGACAAGATATGTCAAGTCAAATCAAAGGCCAATGAAAGTACGTCCACGCGTACATGTGACATGTTTTAGCCAATCAAATGCGACATTGTCACTACTTCGATTTGATTAGTTAATGATTCAAGTAAACCAATCAAATCATACAGTTACACCTCTCCCACAACTATAAATAGAGGGTCTTCATAATTCAAAAAGTGGAATAAAAGTTATTATAAGAAGCAAGAGAGATCTCATGGATCAGACACCGCAAATTTCTCAACAAGCTTCAAGTTTCAAGCTATCAAGTTTAAGTTCAAGAAATCAAGTTCAAGCTTAAGAACAAAGAATAAATCAAGGTTCAAGGAGTACGAGTTCAAATCAAAGTTCATGCTTGTGGAATTGAAAATTATCATTCCTCAAAACAAGCAATAAATTCAAGATCAAACTCAAAAGTCCTTGAATTTATTTTAGAAAAGAAGAATCAGAGGATTCCTAGGAATTGTACACTCATATTAGTTGAAATCAAATACTACGATTGTTGCAATATTTTTTGGTCTTAATTATATTTTATTGATACAAATTTATTGTCTACAAATTCTAGCACGATCGGCAGGGCCATATCTACCTCTCATCAGAACTTTTCAATCACCAAAATTCACGAACATCAAAATGGCTTTAAGGAGAATCAACTCTAATTCAACTTCCGCTAAGGCAGTTAATTCTATACTGATATGGAAAATATCTTTGACGTACCTTTGAAAGCCTTGTACCAATTACAAGGAACAAACACTGCTGAAAAATTGGCTTACGGTAACGCATGAAAACCCATTCCCACAGACCATATAACCGTTGCCATAGAGATATTGGAACGGTTTACAGACCGTTCCATCAGCCTCTGTGCCAATAGGTCTATGGGAACGGTTCTTGCAACGTTTCCATCACTGTGGTTATAGATATGTCTATCGCAACGGTTTTCCCTTTCTCTGTTGGAACGATTATTTTTTCCAATTGGAACGGTTTAAAACTGTTCCTATATTATGTATGCAACGGTTCTTAACCGTTACCATATTATTTAATGGAACACTTATGTAAGCTATTGTTACGGTTATGCATGGATATAACAACGGTTTCTTTAAGCTATCACAACGGTTTTATTTTTTTGGAACAGTTTATAAATCATTTTGGAACAGTTTATAGGATCTATTGCAACGGTTTGTATTTTATAATGGAACGTCATTGTGTCCTGTTGCAACGGTTCTGGTAGGGTATCGTAACAGTTCAGTTAAAACAAAAATATAGCACTTGTTATTAATAAATATTTATATATATAATAAATTATAATAACACTAAAATTTAAATAAATCATAAAATGAAACTATTAATAATATAATTTATCCATCAAGCAAATAGTTAATATCCATAAAGCAAATGTTCTATCCCAAATACATAAGTTTAATACATTTCAAGAGAGTAAGTTTCAAAAATATGGATAACAAAAGATTCCTATAGAACATTCATCTATAGCAATTCAAAATTCATCTCAAGTAAGGTCTAGTTCTTCACTTCCATCATCTTCTTCTATTTCTTGATCTACTCCACCTACAAAAGAGGATAAATAAAGCCATTACTCTTCACGAGAACTACTCGTTTCAAAACCAAACATGGATTTTTTGATATAATTCAACATAATCTAAAAAATGTCAAAAACATGAATTATTTAAAAAATTAGACAAGCTAGGCCATGAATTAACTCTAATCTTCTTTACTTTTCATTTCATCATATATAAGAATAAAAGACAGTTCATTCTTCAGTTCTGATGAATGTTCATGGTAATTTTAGCAACCTCAATTGTTTCTATTAAGACATACATGTTGTAGTCCAAGGCATACCTCTTGTCCAAGTTTCAGACATAGTAATTCGAATAGAAGTTCTGACTATCTCTATAAGAAATTAAAATAAGATAAAAGGATCATATATAGCAGATCATGAAGAGAGTTCATTCTTCAGTTCTGAAGACAGAACTTGGTACAAAATTCACCTCCTAATGTGGAGTGAAGAAAGCACTGAACTCACCTAGAAAAATGATAATCAACTCTTAAATAATCTCAGAATCGAAAATCAACGAGAAAATCCAACTATTATCTTCCAAAGTTCAAATCTTTGCACTAAATTCAACCGACAGAGACCCAATTCACTAGATTATATCCATAATAAAAACCAATCATCTCTTTGATGGAAAACAATTCAATCCTAAGAATCAAAATTGAAAAACCATAAAGAGCAGCACAAAAACTAGTAAACTACAACAGTCCAACCAAACACCTACCAAACAGAGGCAACTTAATACCAAACATCATAAACGAGTAAATTACAGCAGTCCAACCAAACACTTGCCAAACAAAAAAACTTAATATCACTACCAGTTAACAAATACCACTGCCAACACATAAAGAGCAACACAACAAATTGAGGTAATCTTTTTGACACTCTGATTTTGTGGTCTATCTCTGATTGAGGTAATCCATCATTATCACGGGAGTCTGTAATGTTTTGACTTCGGAAATGTCCAAATCATGATATTCAAATTCACTGACCTGGATATTCTGGAAAATTTTGAGAACTGTATATTTGGCAAAAGAAATCTTAAGACTTTCAACTACAATTTGTTTCAGCATAGGAACTTAGAATTTATTTAAAAGCTATTACTGCAAGACAAAATTTTCCATTTTGGTTTTGGTTCCTTTTTGGATAACTTCTAACTCAATATAAATCAAACAAAGATCTTTCTGCAACTTTTGTAATCTTTGCGAATGCCATAGGCAAAGTAAATAACTATTGAGACTTTGTGAGAGAGAAAGAGAGAAGTGGTAGAAGAAGAAGCACAAGGAAGGAGGAGAAGAAGAAGAAATAGAAGAAGATATATAATATTTGGTAAGTACTGACCTTGATTGTTACTACCAGCATATGGTCGATTGTTTAGTTGAACAGCAGCTTGTTGTGCAGAGGAAGCTTCTACGAACCTTAGCATGTCAGGATCAAGTTGCAATAGGGTTCAGACGCTGAAGTCGTGCGATGCCGTTCATTGTAATATATTGTTCCATAGCATCCTTTTGTTCGTTCAACTTTTCCAGCATTCTTTGTTGCATCCTCTCTTCCATTTCCTCCATTTTATGCTGCATCCTCTCATCAGCAGCATCAGAAGAAGATCCAAGATTTCCTATTTTCCCTTTTAAGACGGTCTTGGTAACCCCTCATCCATACAATCTCACGCGACCTGGATGTTCGGGTCCTATGACTGATGCAAAAGCGTCAGCTGAATGACTGCCATCTTCACTTTCTTGAGTTGATTGTAGTCTCTCCATTTCAGCCTACAAACCAAATGCGAGAGAAAAGAGTTTAAGTAAATAAAATTGAATCATTAATTAAGAATAGATAAATAATCACGACAAACTTTAAATAAGAAATTTCTTACAATTTTACTAATCGTATTGTCATATGAGGTTTTGTATACTCGGTCAAGTTTTCTTTTTCTTGTAGCCACAAAGATGTCCTTACTTGACAGAGTATCCGAAGTATCAGAGAGCTTCTTCTTTTTTGCCTAGTTACATGAAAACCAGTATAAGAATCTTTCCATGTAAAGTTAGCAAGTTCATTATTAAAAAAAAGAAAGAGAAAATATCAAACCTCGCGAATTAGAGCAAACGGTGTTCTGCCAGCGGTGTGTGGACACTTCAACTTATTTTCATTCTCAGTATTGGTTTCGGACATTTTCTGCAAATACATGAGTCAACTAAATAGCAACTTATTTTGATTCTCATGGTATTTTTAAAATATGCATGCACACTATAGCTTTAGATGGAGTGCCAATCTACATTCCTTCACATAAAGTAAAACAAGAAACAAGCAGAGAATAGGTCACATAAAGAATTGATGTAATTACCTTGTGAGGAGAGGAGTTCTAATATTTAAGAAGATCCTTAAAGTGAGATTCCGAAACATCTACTGGCCTGTTCTCCATTCGAAGCTCATCATTCTCATAGGCTTTAAAGTGGTTTATCTTCAATTGATTTTTATACTTTCTCCAAGTAGTACAAATTGATTGAAAAACCCATGGTTTCGCCTCGTCAGGAATGTCATATTTTTCCTACATATTTAGTGCAATTGGATTAGTGTAAGAAATAAGAAATATCATCCACGTTTATTGAACATTGGAAACTTCATACCTTGATATGTTTCCATATATCCTCTTTTGCGTCTAGTTTTCTCCATTTAAATACATTAAGAGGACAAAAAGTCCCATTCCTTCCCAATGTGCCGAGGAAGCTACCCAACTCTTTTACAACTTCGTCAGTAGGACCAATGGGTTGATTATACTCATTTAGAATGACTCTTTTACGCTCCTTCCTTACATGAACCCTTGGCATTGAGTACGCCCTCTTTTTCTTTTTGGCGAGGAGGGGCCTGCAATAATAGTACAAAGCAAAAATAAGCATCAATCACTATTGTTAGTTATTTTTATGATCAAAATTTATATATATTTGCCTTGTTCATCAAATTGTTCAATTGCTTCATGATGGGTAGAATCATCAGATCGTTCATGAATTCCCTGTGATGCAGGAGTCATGGAATCCATATTTGCTTGTTGCACTTGTTCATGTACTCCTTGTGCTGCTGAAGAGATGGAATTCTGTGGCACTTGCTGCACTTGTTCTTGCAATTGAGATCCTAATTCTGATTGTCGTTCTTTATTTGCATTTGAACTTATATTCAAGACTCTTTTTGTTGTCAACAACGAAACCTTTTGGTTTCGCACACGGAGTCCCATATCTATCCACTTAATGTATTTTGTCTATTCCCTATTCCAAACAACTGTCATAATAGTATTGCATATTCTGGTAGATGCTCATGCACTTGTGATACCGGATTTTGGAAATTTCTAGTGGATGTTTGATGGTAGGCTAAAACCCGTATTTTAGTCATAGTTTGAACTCCAATTATTGCATTTTACTTGTGTTTGATCTTAAATTTTAGTGTATTGCACTTATTATGTGTTTTATGCCTTGTTGGAAGTGATTTTGTACTATTAAGATGATTTGGAGCTAATTTGAACAAGTTGGATCTTTGAAGTCTGAGTAAAAGTCCAAGAAATTAAGTCGGGATCACGTTAGGGGGTCGAAGACCAAGTCTGGATGTCAAAAGGTGAGAAAACAAAATTACTCTGAGAAAATTGCACTACCGTGCCGCACCATGCAAAGCTGGGAGCGGGGCGCTAGTACAAAATTCCTGCAGAGTGAACAAAGTAGGCCTATGAACTTTCCCACTAATGTGGCGCATAGTGCGCCGCCCGGTGCGCCGACCGATATGCCGTGGTAGTGTATTTTCTCGCCCAACTTTTTCCACTTCGGGTCGGAAATGATGGTTTCGTCCGGGCCCATTCCTAATGGTATAAATACATCAAAAACACAAATTTTAGAGGACTTTTGACCTGGAAGCTTTGGGAGAGCATTGGAGGCTACAAGACACGGGATTTCATCATCTTTCCATCAATTCAATATGGGAGTTTGGATTGTAACATTAGATTGGTGTTTTATTACTCTTTAGTTATATTTATGATAACTTCCTTCATGATTGTGGAGTAGTTTCCCTTAGGGGTTGATGGATATGGTGTTTTGATTTGATATTTGTGAATTTTAACTCTAGTTCCTTGATTGAATTCATTTATGGAGCTTTGAATTGTTGAAACTTTATTCACCGGTTTATTTAATCGAAAGATGAATATTTTGGTGATTATATTTGCATTATTTGGTTTGATTTAACTCAGTGATTCTCTTATGTAATCGAAAGAGCTTCTTGAATTGTGTATTAAATCGAGTTAGTAGAATATTCGAGAGACGTTTTCCTGAAGACTAATCCATTAACCATGCTTGCATATTTTCACAGTGCTTACATTAGTTCACCTCGTTGAGTTAAGATTTAACAGAGAGAGTAGTCTTGACTACACGTTTGAACTAATTATCGAGTGAATTCGTGAGAATCATTAGAACATTAGAGTGAATTTAACTAGAGTTAGATCCCAAATAGGTATCTTGCACCTATCCTGTCATGGCCCTTATTCCTCACATTGATAAGAAACCTACTTTGTTAATCTCTAGCTGTTGTAACCATCGTTAATTGCTTTACTTTTGTAGTTAATCGTAGTTTGTAATCATTCCAATCACGTTTTGATCATCCTGAATAGTTGTTAAACCAGAAATTACTCGAGCATTATTTTACTCCAGTCCCTGTGGAAACGATAATTTTACTATACTATCTTTGGCTAGCGAGCATCAATTTCGTGTTGTGTATTGCGCTCGTCAAATTTTGGTGTCGTTGCCTGGGATTGGCAATCAATAGTGTTCAAAATAATTTTTGGTGTTAATTCTGGAATTAGCTTTTATTTATTTCTTTTATTTTTATTTTTGTTTAGTTAACTTGTCTTCAAGATTTCTTTTGTAGTACCTGCAAGTGCTATCGAGAAAACTTGAAGAAAATATTCCTGATATTGAACTCTAAATGCTATGAAGATGGAGCACAACCAGCCTAAGCAAACGATTGAAGAGTTAGCAGCTGAACATTATCACACGTCTGCTATTTGTTTTAAATGTGGTGGAAATGATCTAATGGGTTGATTTTCAAGCAGGTAAGTATTCCTTTTTTGAAGAGTCTCACTCTATTTCTAGACCGTACAAGTATGAGGTTTTATATGGGCACAATTTTAACTATGAATGGAACGAATAACCAAATAATGACTGGAATGAGAGCGAAGTGAGACAACCACCTCAAGAGGAGAATGGTAGTTTAGAAGAGCTTATGTATAAGTTCATGAATAGTATTGAAGAAAGATTTATACAAAATGATAAAGCCATTAAGAACCTAATGATGCAAGCCATCAATTAGTAAGTATACTTTCAGAAAGCTCATTGCATTATAATGGTGAATATATGAAGGAGATACCCTGTGAGAATGAGCCTACCCGAGAGGATGAACATCTATAGAGAGTGTTTTCCGTTCTATAAGAGGACTCTCATTCAACTGGGATGATTGAAAATGAGGCGTTGGTTGATTGTGAAGCAATAAAAGAAGAGTTCAAATCCCCACTCACCTTCCCACATTTAGTAGAAGAGAATGAGGAACAAATGGTCTTGGACATACCATAGGAATATTCACATGACCTTTCTTTTTTGTTTTCTTATTCTAACCTTGATCATGTGGATTTTATTTTTGGGGATTTACAAGAATATGCATGGATTGATCGTATGAAAGAATGTAGAAACAAGTTGAGGATGATCCTACAAAAATAATCCACTACTCAAAATGAGGCCAAGAAAGAAAGAAAAGAGCGGGGCTTACAGATATCCTTAGAGGACTTTGGCCCGATTAGCTCCATAAAGAATCCCAATGAGCGAAAATGAGAAATGAATTCAGAATTAGGGATAGAGTTCATAAGTTCTCAGAAACGAAAAAAATTCATGGGAGTTTTCTTTATCTCTTGCTTTTTATTTGTGTGGCATGGGAACATGACACAATTTAAAGTGCGGGGTGGGGATGATGTAAATATGTACATGTGTGTTTGTTTTTGTTTCTTTTGATTATTTTGAAAAAAAAATTGACTTTTCCCCATGATGGATTTCCTCGACTGTATTCTTGAGGGATCAAAGTCGAGGAAAAAGTATTTTATTTTTTCTAGGTAGTGTAACAATTCTCCCTTAGTTTTTTCTTGTGCCGCGGTTCTTTTTCAATGGTTTTGCTTGAAACAGGTCTAGTTAGTTTTTCTTTTATTAGGAATAGTGAAGTCTTGTGCTATGCATTAAAAACAGATGAATTTTTTTGGACGTTATTCTGCCTTGAGAGTAGTGAGTGCCTTAGTTGTGACGCCTAGGCTCAGTTCTTGACTCATGTATTATAGTGACTTAAATTGTTTGATTTTTACCTTGCTTAACTGCTTTGACTAAAGAGTCGGGATAGATCTGATCCTGAGTGAGTTATGTGCCAATGTGTGTGTGAGGTTGTTGTGATATTTTGTATATGTCAGTTGATTTCTAGAACTTGCCCTGTGTGTTTGCAAAGCGAAATAACAGTCTTGTTAAGTCTAGGAAGTGATATAGGCATTTCTTTGTTGAGCCAATTATATGTCTGTGACCTGCCGAATTGTTATGTATCCTAGTTAGCCCCTTTGAGCCTGTAATCCTACTTCTTTGCCAACCATACTGCAGTGTGAGCCATTTTGTTTGAATTGACTATCCGTTTGAACCTTTTACCTCTCTTGATCACTTGAAATTGTTATGAGCATGTGAAAGCTAAAGTTGAGGTATGGTCGATTTTTGAGTGGAACTGTTGAAAAAGGAGAAAGGTGCATTATTTGAATAAATTGAGAGAGCCACTTGTAGGGAATTGAAAGGAAAAAAAAAGAGTGATTGTGCTTAAATAAATTCAGAACTTAGAAAAAAAATAATGGATTCCATGCGAGTGGTAGTTCTCATCTTATTTGTGCTTAAAGATATTGGGAGGTTGATGCTATTATGTATAAAGGTTGGGGTTTGGTTCAACACAAGTGTGGGGTTTAAAATATGAAATTGCATGTATAAAGTGCTCAGGGAGGTGTAGTCACTATATCAAAATCTATCCTACCCGTCCCGTAGCCTACATACAACCAAATAAAGTCCTACTTGATCCTTGACTGAATGAACTCAATTAGTAGAGTAATACACTACGGGCAAGCCTTTGGTACATTCTCTGTGGCACATGAGTTTTATTTTTGAGAGTGAGTTAATTCTTTCTATCTTGTGTTCCTATTTGTTCTTGATTTTTATTGTGTGTGTAACTACTCTCTATCTTAGGTGTGAGGGCACATGATTTGCGAAGAAAAGATAATGTTTTTGGCCTCTGTGTTAGAGTAAGTGAGCGGGTTTTTGAAAAATATGTGGTGTTTTTGAGTCGAGTCTTGAGAATAGTATGTTATGATAGGGTGCTTAGTCTGCTTTAAATATTCTTGGCATGATGCGTTAGGGAAGTTGTCTGATAAGAAGGCCATCTCTATGTGAAGTGCAGTTTGATTGCTCGAGGACGAGAAATGGTTTAAGTATTGAGTGTTGATGGTAGGCTCGAAACTCGTGTTTTAGTCGTAGTTTGCACTGCATTTTACTTGTGTTTGACATTAAATGTTAGTGTATTGCACTTATTATGTGTTTTATGCCTTGCAAGAAGTGATTCCGAGCTATTAAGATAATTTGGAGATAATTTGAACAAGTTGGAGCTTTGAAGTCTGAGTAAACGCCCACGAAATTAAGACGGGATCACGTTCGTGGGTTGAGGACCAAGTCTAGATATCAAAAAGTGAGAAAACAAAATTACTCTGAGAAAATTGCACTACTGCACTGTGCCATGCATAGCGGGGCGCTAGTGGAAAATCCTTGCAAAGTGAAGAAAATAGGCCTCTGAACTTTCCCACTAACGTGGTGCATAGTGCGCCGTCCGATGTGCCGCGGTTGTGTATTTTCTCGCCCAACTTTTTCCACTTCGGCTTGGAAAGGATGATTTCCTCCGGGCCCATTCCTATATGGTATAAATACATCAAAAATACGAATTTTAGAGGACTTTTGACCTCGGAGGCTTTGGGAGAGCATAGGAGGCTACAAGACACGGGATTTCATCATCTTTCCATCAATTCAATACATAAGTTTGGATTGTAACGTTAGATTGATGTTTTCTTACTCTTTAATTATATTTATGATAACTTCCTTCATGATTATGGAGTAGTTTTCCTTAGGGTTTGACGGATATGGTATTTTTATTTGATATTATGGATTTTAACTCTGGTTCCTTGCTTGAATTCATTTATGGAGCTTTGAATTGTTGCAACTTTATTCACCGATTTATTTTATCGAAAGAGGAATATTGTGGTGATTATCGTTGTATTATTTGATTTGGTTTAACTCAGTTATTCTCTTAAGTAATCGAAAGAGCTTGTTGAATTGTTGATTAAATCAAGTTAGAGGAATATTCGAGGGACGTTTTCTTGAAGACTAATCTATAAATGCATGCTTGCATATTTTTACAGTGCTTATATTAGTTCACCTCGTTCAGTTAAGATATAGCCGAGAGAGCAGTCTTGACTACACGTTTGAACTAATCATTGACTGAATTTGTGACAATCCTTAGAACATTAGAGTGAATTGAACTAGAGTTAGATCCCAAATAGCTATCTTGCACCTATCCTGTCATGACCCTTATTCCTCATATTGATAAGAAACACTCTTTGTTAATCTCTAGTTGTTGCAATCATCGTCAATTGCTTTGCTTTAGTAGTTAATCGTAGTGTGTAATCATTCCAATCAAGTTTTCATCATCCTGAATAGTTGTTAAACCAGAAATTATTCGAGCAATGTTTAAATCCAATCCTAGTGGAGAGGATAATTTTATTATACTATCTTTGGCTAGCGAGCATCAATTTCGTGTTGTATTTTTCGCTCGTCAATGTTCACAGTTGTACTTGTTATTATTATCACTTCGTTTTATGTATTATTCATAATCGATATTTTGGTAAAAAATACGTATGTTTCCATAGGTTCTGGATTTAATTCTAAGTATATTATGGAATTTCTAATTTTAAAGGCTAAAAAAAGGTAATTAAGTTGGAGTTACGCCTGTTGGCTTGCCCAACAATATTGTTGGGCGCCATCACGACCTATTATGGGATTTGGATCGTGACATCTTAAAATCTTACAAAATTTTGCGGGGCTTTACATCAAGCTTCGAAAAATACAGTGTGCATGGGACCTCATACGAATCCCACTTAAAATGGTCGAGTAAAGTGAATTGCTTTATAGAATACAAGTTCACATCATATGCGTGCTTTTAGGCTTGACGATGGCATCGCCCAAGCATAGACAGATTTATAGGGAAGATTATGACTAGGATGGATATCTCGTATCCGAAAACTAGCAGTGTGCCCTGTCAGTCCTTCATGGCCCAAATAACTTAATTTTCTCCCATGAACTATTTGTGTCAATGGATTAGTTCGATACAAAACTTGAGATAATGGGCGTAAACCGAAAAAGGATTCATAAGTAGTTGTTAATGGAGTTGAGGTTACCAAATTCTGAGGTGTCGGTATCAATTTATGCCGAATTGCTCCACATATAGTCCCCCGAACCACATTTTCTAAACGAACCAGAGCCAATCCGAATTGATACGTTTATTTTTCAAATGATTCATATCGTCAAGTGCATCCATTCCAAATTTCAGCCCAATCAAATGATCGGTGCTGCCAATATATTTCGTGGTAACAAATATGTGTGTGTGTATATATATATATATATTATAAAATTAGTATAATATTAACTGTTGACTTTCATGCTCCAAGAAAGCTGAATGATATACTTGATTGAAGATTGAATTATTTACCATAAGGATAATGACAACATCTAGTACGAGCAGAAAAGTTATTGGACAATTTCGTGAGATTTATTGGACCAATGCAGATAATAAATGCCATACACTAAAATTGTGACAACATCTACCGAGTAGAGTTTCAAAGCTAGAGAGGAGAAAAGTTAAACAACAAAAAACTAAAGGAGATCAGTTTAAGTTACAAAATAAAAAAGAATTTTTTTATCACAACCAGTTTTATGTGTAAAGTAATTATCCAAAATTTATTAATTTTAGTTGGAAACTTTTTATGGCCTTTCAATTTCGTGGTTCTCTTATTTATTTATTTTCCATTTTATTGGGAGACTGACATTGTCAAAATGCATGTGATTGTGTAGTTTTAATACGAGCATCTGGTATATCTGTGTGCTAGCCCTAGGAAATATTTGTCTCACAATGCATATATGATAGTCCCGATAGGTCAATTTCAGTTTTATTCTTTATTTCTGTATTGTAAGACCTCGGATAGCTCCGCTTAGTCTTTCTCGATTTGCATGCACAGTTTGCATCTTTTTCCAAAAATTTTTTATGTGAAAAACTAAAGAAAATATAAAATTTTGCCTTAAAACTCATTTGAATTTACTACGGTCAACGTTGTGTGCAAATGGACCTAGATCGGTATTTTAACGGTCTCGGTGGGTCCGTATCGTGATTTGGGACTTGGGCGTATGCTCGGAATCAAATTCGGAACTCCCTAGCTTGATTTAATGTGATTCGTTGAAAACTAGTAATTTGAAGGTTTAAAGAACTCCTAAGTTTGAGCGTAGGTTGACTTTATTGCTATCGGATTTGGATTTCGGTTCCGGAACTTGGTATAGATTCATTTCAGTATTTATGACTTGTCTGCAAATTTGGTGCAAAACGAAGTTAATTTGACGTGATTCGGACGTCCGGTTGTAAAGTTGCATGTTCTTGAGTTTCATTGAAAATTCCATTCGTTTTGGTGTCCGATTCGTAATTTTAGGTGTTATTTTGGTGTTTTGATTGCGCGGGCAAGTTCGAATGATGTTATTACACTTGTGTGCATGTTTAGTTTAGAGCCCCAAGGGCTCGAGTGAGTTTCGGGCGCGTGGCAGAGTGTTTGAAAGAGTTAGAATTTTGCTGGTTTTGTGCACAGGCCTCAGACCTCGAAATGCGAGGTTAAGATCGCATTTGCGATAGTAGGTGAATTCTGTCAGGTTCACATTTGCGAACAATTTCTTCGTATTTGCGAAAGGGTGCTGGGGTGGGATAGTTCGCAATTGCGATCAAATGGTCGCATTTGCGGTTGTCCAGTGTTCGCAATTACAAAACATTCATCGCAATTGCGATGAAAGCAGAGATGGGAGTTCTGCGTAATTGCGATATTTTTCTTGCATCTGTGGGGCTCGCAATTGCGAACCCCATGTCTGCGCCTGGACAAAAAGCTGAGAATGCGGGATTTAGCTCATTTTTCACTAACTCTCAATCCTTAACACCCTAGAGGTGATTTTCTAAGAGGATTTCCTTTCCAAAAATATTGGTAATCAACTTCAATCTATTTCTTTTCAATTTTCCATTACTTTCCAAATGTTTTCAACATTAAATCTAAGATTTTCATGGTAGAAATTAGAGATTTGGGTAGAATTAGAGATTTTTATAAATTTGTGATTTAGACCTCAAATTAAGGTCAGATTTTGAAACAAATTCCATAACCGGGCTTGGAGGTGAATGGGTAATCGAGTTTAGGTCCGAATCTCGGGTTTTCACCAAGTGGGCCTAGGATTGACTTTTCTTGACTTTTGGGGAAAGTGTAAAGACCTTAACTTTATGTATTGTAATTGATTTCTCTAGCATTCTTTGTTGATATTAAGTCGATTTTGGTTAGATTTGGTTGGTTCGTAGGCAAATTTTAGAGAAAAGGCCCCAGTTGAGCTTTGATTTACTTGCGGAGCAAGGTATGTATGGGATCTAACCTTGATTTGAGTGAATTAGGAACCCTTGAACTATGTGTTGTGTGAATTACATGTGTAGCATTGTATATGCGAGGTGACGAGTGTATATACGCCGCCAAAGTAATTGTTTCCATGCTTTTTCGTATTTCATTAATTATATAATTCCATGTCTTAACTGTTGCATGCTTTAAATTGTTTCTTGTATCTTAACTTGCTACTTGTCACTTATTATTCTCGTATTGAAACGTTCGTTTCTTGCATGCTTCCATGATTAATTGCTACTTGCCTTAATTGACTTACTTGTACACTTTAACTGTCATATATTTGTCTTACCTTGTTGCTCTGTATTAATTGTGGCATTCCTTGATTTGGTACGAGGTTCCTTTATGGCTTTGCTTTCATAATTCTTTAATCGTAGAGATTCTTGTGAATTGAGTTGTTAAATTGATCATATTTATTGATTTTGTTTATGCATCGGGTTGCACGCCGCAACGGGTGGAATAAGGGAGGGTTGATATTGATATGGTGGGATTGAATTGCACCCTGCAACCGATTTTATATGTGATTTTGATATGGTGAAATAAGGGAGGATTATGATATTGATTCTAATTATATAGTGGAATCGGGTTGCGTGCCGCAATGGATTTTACATGTTGTTCTTTGATATTGATATGGTGAAATAAGGGAGGATTGTATTTTTATGGTGGGATCCGGTTGCGTGCCGCAATGGATTATGTGTTTTGTATTCATTGTCACATTGTGTTAGCTTTCAGTATTTTTGTACGAGATTCTGAGGACGGATGTTTCTGGTTTTACTGATTTCGAGGATTGAGTTTATTTTCATAAGTTGACTGATTTACTTTTATTGTGTTCCTTTCTTGTTATCATTATTATACTGCATACAGGTTATTGTAAGTGGTCCGCCTTAGCCTCGTCACTACTTCATCGAGGTTAGGCTCGGCACTTACAGAGTACATGGAGTCGATTGCACTCATACTACACTCTGCACTTCTTGTGCTGATTTTGAAGTCGGTTTTAGTAGCGGTCAGTAGATTGCTCGGATTGATTGCCTGACGGAGACTTGATGTACAGCTGCTCGGCGTTCGCAGCCCTGAAGTTCCCTTCTACCTTATCTTAGCTAATTATTTCATTTGAGTCAGTTTCCTTTTATTCAGACTATTATTTGTATTATTCTAGTCCCTCGTATACTTGTGACACCAGTTCTGGGATTGTATCTAGATAACACTGATATTTTGGCTTATTCGCTCTATTTCAGTTTTATTTCAGTTTATTTAGTCTATTGGTATCATATTGGATTTTGTTAAAAATGGCTAGAAACTTTTTCTAACGTTGGCTTGCCTAACAAGTAAAATGTTAGGCACCATCACGGTCTCGAGGGTGGAAATTCTGGGTTGTGACAAGTCGGTATCAGAGCACTAGATTACCTAGGCCTCACGAGTCACGAGCCAGCTTAGTGGAGTCTGGAGGATCGGAATGGAGACGTCTATACTTATCTTCCATAGGCTATGGACTTTAGGAACAATTTCACTTCTATCCTTCTCTATCGTGCGATTTTTATTCTATCATTGATGATTGAACCCTTCTATTCTTGTTCTCTCGCAGATGGCAAGAACACACACAGCATTTGTAGCTGGACAGGAGCTAGAGCCCCCTGTGGCAGCTACGGCCAGGGGTAGAGGTCGAGGCTGACACCGAGCTAGAGGTAGAGCTCAGCTTAGAGCTCGAGCAGCAGCACCCACAGTGGAGCCTCTGATTGATCATGAGGAGGAGGTTCCAGCTCAGACTGTACCCGTCGGAGCAGCTCAGGTCCCTGAGGGGTTCATAGCCACTCTAGTGCTACAGGTCGCTCTGGTCCGTTTGATGGGCCTTAAGGAGAGTGTGTCCTAGATCGGTGCATTCCCGGTGGAACCGGCCATTTCTCGGGTTGGGGGAGGAGCACAGACTCCCGCTACTCACATCTTGGAGCAAGTGGCTCCCCAGTATCAGACTCTAGCAGCACTGCTAGTTGGTGTGTTTTGCCAGTTGTTGCGGCACATGCCGGTGATAGGCGCGCCATGTCTACTGAGGCTTTGTTAGGGTTGGATAAGTTTACCAAGCTCTTCCGTATTCATTTCAGTGATGCACCTTTTGAGGAACCACATGATTATCTAGACCACTACCATGAGGTGTTGCGGAACATGGGTGTAGTTGAGACCAATGGGGTCGGTTTTGCAGTGTTTCTGATAACTGGTGTCGTGACCCCTTTTTCCTCGCGGAGTCTAGGTTTCGACATTCTGGGACAACTCCTTTTCCTTTTGGGAATTGGGTATGGAATTTGAAGAGTCGTCACCTAATGGATTTAAGGTGCGTTAGGGCACCTAAAGCAAATAACTCATAAACCGGTTTGCATTACCAGAGATTGGGTAAGGGCTCAAAATAACCTTGAGGGGAAGGTGTTAGGCACCCCTCGAGGTCCACAACGATGGGTCCCGTCCAAACTCGAATTAGGTGAATTAGTCTTAAAAACAAACAAAGCAATTTAAACAAATAGAGATTATTTCTAAAACAAGGAGTAAAAAGGGGGTCCTAGGTTTTTTAGCCTATAGGATCACTTCTGTGCAATACTTGGTAATCGTCCCCAAGTTAGGGTGCTACACATAGCATTAGTGCACATGTCATCATCTCCTTTTACTACCCAATTACCCTTCCCCTTTGTTTATTACCTAAGCGTTCTAATAACATCCAATACGTGCCATATGCGTGCATTACCCACCTCTTGCCTGTGGCCCTGGAGGTGTTTAGGACCTCTATTTAAGGAAGTTCTAGACTCACTTATGTTGTTTTAAAAGGAGAAAACTAAGCGACAAGAAAAAATCCAAATAGGACTACCAAATAAAGATGCAATTAAGAGGGCTCACATTTACCTCCACAAATAAGCAAAACAAATGCACGCCTTAAACAAACAGTTTTTGAACGATTCAAAGTCCTATAGCAAGAGATCTAGATGAGCACAAAATATTAAGCAGTTACATTAAGGCGAGGCAGTAACTTAATTAGTTTGCCTATTGATTTTATTACTTATTGAATCTGGGCAATTTATGAGCAGTCAAACAAACACAGTTTTTGGCAATTTCAAGGTTTTAATTATCCTACAGGCTTGCCTAGGCGATAACCGGCAGGATCCTATAGGCATGGTATCTAATCGTATTGTAAACTAGTAATTAGTTTAAATAGGCAGGTTTATCCGCTTAGACCCTATAAGCATGCTGTCTATATGCTGAAAACAATCACAAGCATTACAAAGCTGATTTTACGTGTTTGTCTCTATGAGCATGATATCTAGGTGCAGAAATAAATTTTGAAATCTTATAGGCATGATTTCTAGGCGAGTAAAGCATCAATCAATTGCCAAGCGGACTCAACAAGGAAATTCCTAGAAACATGATTTCTAATGCATACACGAAGGTTTTGAAGACATGATTATCGATGCAAAATTGAGAAACGACTTAGAAGTAGGTTTTCTAATGATGCGAAGGAGGAAAATTCAGGATTTAAGGAATTAGACGAGTCCTAAAGGCATGGTTCTAAATGAACATAAGTAAACTAACATCGCAGTAACCAATAGACATGATTTCTACCCGTTCCCAACAAAGACATATATAAGAATCCCTCCCAGTTTTACTAATAACCCCAATATCTGTTTTACAAGGAATTATTATTACAAACCAAATATAAATGAATTACAGAATGAAATTGCTATACTATAGGGAGCCTAGATAGGCCCAAAAGTAAACTTGGAAGCCAGACCTTCAACCAAGTCTGAAACATGCCAATATTCTCATAGTACACCCAATGGCCTGCTGGTGCGTCAAAGTTCCCAAGGGCCTCAGGGACCCCGGGAAATGCTCACACCCCAAAACCTTTTAAAGAAGCAGTTTTGTGAGCAAGTTTTGGGAAAGCCAACCCTAGTGTGTCAGAGTTCAGAGGAGTCTCATGAACTCCTAGGCAGTGCTCACACTGGAGGGGCAAGACCCTAGATATTTTAAGAGTAGGAGTTGAAAATAGGAAGTAGTGTTAAGAAAATAGTTTGGATTTGCTGGGGTAAATAGGAATAAACAGATTCATTTCAACACTTGGAATTCAAACAAAGATTCCAGCAATCAAACAGTAGATAGAAACAAGATCACAACCACTTCAAGTAAAGTTTCACATTGCCTAGATTCGACTTAGTTCATTAATTACTATTAGATGGGCATATGGACATGTATTTAAACAAAGAACAGCAGGCTGGGATCAGATTACCATTCAGACAGTCATGCAGAAAGGTAGCTGAAGTTGGAGGCATAGAAATCGTGAACTAATCAGGAACCTGCTAGGGGGTGAACACTTAAAACTGGATAGAAAGCATGCTAGTTGAGAAACAAGTAGACACGGGTCTAATTACATAGAAGCAAGTAATGTAGACATGCTGATTAGGATCAATGAACATGAAACACATGGATCTAATTAGATAGAAGTAGGCATGCTGATAACAGGGAGCACACAGATTCAATCACATAGAAGTAGATATGCTGAAAGCAGGGAGCACACAGAGTTAATTACGTAGAAGTTTGAATGGTAGCAGAAGTGGAGACATACAAGTTAAGAGATAGCAATAGGAAAGTGAAGCAAACAGGATCCAAGGGTCTAGCCTTGTCTTTCAGCCGGCTAGACGGTGCAACAAACAAGGAATATGTAGATTGTGATGGAGAATGTGTGTGAATAAGAGCAAGAACTTTTGTGTGTTTCTCTATGTATGTGTGCGTGTGTGTTTAAAAACAAAGTGAGGCTTATATAGCATTGAGTAGAGCAAAGCAAATAAGGTAAAGGCGGTTAAGAGTTCACAAATAAGGCAAAGAGAACAACCAGTCAGTCAATTAGGCTTAACAGGACCAATCAATAGGCAGAATCATGGAGTTAAACACGGAATTGAGGTCCAAATAAGGTAGTAATCAACTAGAGTCCGAACACCAAAATTCCGGCCAGTAGCAAGGACAATTAGTCACACAAATAAGGTAAATAGGTAAATTAGTGACCATCTGGGGTTGGTAAAACAATCAACTCCCCTAAATTAAGCTTAGTAAGAGCAATTAAGGCAAATAGTGTCAATTAGGAGTCCCAAAATAAGGAAAGTAGGCAAAAATTACAGGATGTAACCATCTCAGCAAAACAAAGCAATTTCGAACCCTAGACAGTCAGATAATCAATAAATTACTCAAGGAATAACGGGCAAATATTGAAGTGAACAATGAAATAACTAAACAAACTAAAGACTGGAATATAGTCATGAAAGAATCAGTAGAGAGAGAAAACAAAGAGTCCAGGTCTACTCTGAGTCAAATCTCTTCGAGATTCCCTCAGATAACAACAAAAATCGAACAACCAGTAGAGGTAGTAGGCTAGATAGGGTAGCAAATCACCAGATAATCCCATATCTGGTCAGGGATCGAAGGGGTTTGGGGGGTTTCGGGGTGACGACGCTATAGTGTGTGGGGTGTTTGAGAGAGAAGAGAGAAACGAGAGCATTTGGGGGCGACGGTTCTTAGGAAATGACTTAGGGTTTGGGGGGTTAGGTTAGATAAAAAAGGAAGGTTTGTTCTGGACCGTTGATCTATTGATATCAACGGCCAAGATTGGTTCCGGGCTGGGGCGAGTTAGGTGGATATTGGGCTATAGTTTGGGTTAGGTTTAAGTGGGCTGGGGTTTGAATTGGAATTGGGCTGGGGTCCGAATTTAGATATAGTCAAAGGGGCTATTAGTTAAATACCCAATTAATTTAATAAAAATAATCTTATAAAACAATTTATAAATGATAAAAATATGATTTATGTATGAAAATAATTTAAAATAATTACTTAGCATTACAAAAATATAAAAAGTCATTTTTTTGTTTAGATAAGGTAATTATGCATATATATATGGGCTATTATTGCAAAATATGCAATTATAGTCTTAAAAATGCAAATGTAACTATAAAAAATGCAATTAAAATATTTGAACACTTATATGGGCATAAATGATGAATTTAGATGATTAAATCATCATAAAGTAATATGAGGGATAATATTTGAAAATTTATATAATTTAAAATGCAGAAATAAATTAACTTAAGGCCTTTAAAAATTATAGAAAAACTGTAAAAACACATGTGCATGTTTGTAAATGCATGTGCAATATTTTGAAAGTGTGTATACATATTTCAAAATATATGAGGAAAAAATTGGGTATCAACAGCTGCCCCTCTTTACCCGAGAAGGATGAAAGAGTTTTCGGGTAAAAAAATGATGATCGATTTTGACCGAATGGGACGTTTTGAAAAATATAGGCAGCACCCCGGTCTTTGAGCTGCCTACATATCCCTGGTTTTACAGGAACCAGGCCATGTGTAGTTCTTGAGCCAATGGTGAATGAGGCCGATGGTGTTGTTATAGGAATGGTAGCAAGTTCCGGAAAGACTCCTTCTTTGTGGAGGATAGTATCATATGGTTTATGCCGAGTTATGAAGACGAATCTGAAGTGTAACGGATGTATCATAGGGCAAATATTGGAATGGTGGGTAATTGATGGGGTAGATTACGTTTGAAATAATGGTAAGGCACAAATGGAGACCGGAAGGGTATGAATGGAAGTCGGAGCGAAGGTTGCTCCTGTTTGAAGAACGGTTACCTCCTGGATTACCTGCAAAACTTAAGATACAATGCATGCAAGTATATAGATTACTGCGAGAATTTAATCATGATACAAATTCCCTTTGGACCATGAAAGGTTGTCTTTGGACCGTGAAGATGACGTCCTTAGACCATGACGTCCTGGGCCATGAACAACGAGATAAGGGATTCGCAGGCCATGAAATGATTTCCTCGGGCTATGAGAATGATGCCTATGAACCATGACGCCTTTGAATAATGATGTGCAGTATTGAGAGATCCTCAGGCCATGATATGGTGTCTTCAGGCTATGAGGATGATGCCTTTGGACTATGACGCCTTCGGACAAGTTGGCTATACATCAGCCCATGAAGTGCAGAGACATTATACCAAAGATGATAACAAGACAAAGCTTAGTCTTGTTTGGGGGGCAGAGCTTAGCCCCGAGAGAAGAAGATAATGCAAGGTTTGGAATGGAGCAACACTTATGCAGAGAGAGACAATGCTTAGTCTCGTGAGAAGGCAGTGCGTAGCCTTATGCAAAATAGGGAGGCAAGGCATAGCCTCATGCGAGATGCGAGACAGCGCTTAGTCTCTTGCGAAGAGAAGGCAATGCTTAGCCTTATGCAAATAAGGAGGCAGGTCTTAGCCTTATGCGAGATTCGAGACAAGGCTTAATCTCATGCAAAGAGAAGGAAGCTTAGCCTTATGCAGATATGGAGGCAGGGCTTAGCCTCATGCAAGGATCGAGACAAGGCTTAGTCTCATGCAAGGGAAGGCAATGCTTAGCCTTATGCAAATGTGGAGGAAGGGCTTATCCTCATGCAATGATCGAGACAAGGCTTAGTCTCATGAAAATAGGGAAGACAATGCTTAGCCTTATGCAAATACGGAGGCAGGGCTTAGCCTTATGCAACGATCGAGACAGGGCTTAGTCTCATGCAAAGAGAAGGCAACTTAGCCTTATACAGATACGGAGGCAGGGCTTAGCCTCATGCAAGGATCGAAACAAGGCTTAGTCTCATGCAAGGGAAGACAATGCTTAGCCTTATGCAAATATGGAGGCAAGGCTTAGCCTCATGCAATGATCGAGACAAGCCTTAGTCTCATGCAAATAGGGAAGGCAATGCTTGGCCTTATGCAATGATAGAGACAGGGCTTAGTCTCATGAAAATAGGGAAGGTAATGCTTAGCCTTATGCAAATAGGGAGGCAGGGCTTAGCCTTATGCAACGATCGAGACAAGGCTTAATCTCATGCAAATAGGGAAGGCAATGCTTAGCCTTATGCAAATAGGGAGGCAGGCCTTAGCCTCATGCAATGATCGAGATAGGGCTTAGTCTCATGCCAGGGAAGGCAATGCTTAGCCTTACGCAAATAGGGAGGCAAGGCTTAGCCTCATGCGAGACAGGGCTTAGCCTTATGCAAATGAACAAGTAGCAAATAGGAGTAGAATATTTCTTAGCTGGAGAGACATTTGTGTCCGGTGACCTGATTGGCAGTGATTTTGATGTGTGTACATTCGTAGATGCTCTTACTATGTTTGCTGTGCCTGCATCCAAAGAAAAATTGTGAGTTTTGTGTGTGTNAAATCTCACATGGGGATAAAGGAAGCAAGACATGTCTAGAACAAGATTAAACATGCTATGTAAAAAGTAAGCAGGAAAGAGTGCAGAATATAAAGCACAAATTGAATAGGACAGAGTCTAGACATGTTGAGCAAAGAATTAAGCAGAAATGCAAGTTGAATTCGTAACTGATGAACTAGCGCAGGAATGAAACATATAGGGTTTGGATTTCAAAACTTAACATAGAGACATACCAGTTGAAGAAAAGGGTGCAGAATATAAAGCCAATAAAGTTCCAATATCGGGCCTTGGCTTTCGCCTGCGTGCGGCAAAATTTGTTGAATCTGCTCCGGAATTTTGAGAATCCTTCTCAAAATTTTGCCCCAGTTACTTAACCGATTTCTTACTTTCTGGCTTATGATGGCATTGGCTGGACTTGATTCAGAATTTTGAGGGTCCTCCTTAAAATTCTGCCCCAGTTTCTGGTTCTGGGGGAAATGAAAATTTTATTAAGGTATGACCAAACCCACAGGGCTGCCTACGTATCCCCTCTTAAATGGGAATCAGGTCAAGCGTAGTTCAATTACATCAGATGAATGAATGTAAACAGTCTTAAACGTAGTATCTCTTGACTGCATCTGAGTTGATTGGTTTTGGCCAAACTTCTCCGTCCATTTCTGCAAGTATGAGTGCTCCTCCGGTTAGCACCCTGTGAACCATGTAAGGACCTTGCCAGTTGGGAGAGAATTTCCCTTTGGCTTCATCTTGATGCAGGAAGATCTTTTTCAACACCAACTGTCCCGGTGCAAATTGTCTTGGTTTGACCGTTTTGTTGAAAGCTCTGGACATTCTGTTGTGATAAAGCTCACCGTGACATACTGCATTCATTCTTTTTCCGTCTATAAGGGCTAGTTTCTCATATTGGCTCCTTATTCATTCTGCATCACTGAGTTCGGCTTCTTGTATGATCCTTAAAGAAGGAATTTCTACCTCGGCTGGAATGATAGCTTCGGTACCATTAACCAGTAAATAGGGAGTTGCCCCAGTTGATGTGCGGACCGTAGTGCGGTACCCAATAGGGCAAAGGGTAACTTCTCGTGCCATTGCTTATGATTTTCTACCATCTTCCTTAGTATCTTCTTGATGTTTCTGTTGGTAGCTTCCACAGCTCCATTCATTTGAGGCCTGTATGCTGCAAAGTTTTTGTGCTTGATTTTGAAGGTTTCACACATGGATTTCATCAAGTCACTATTGAGATTGGCGACATTATCAGTGATAATGGACTTGGAAACCCCGAATCGGAAAACAATGTGATCCTTGACAAAATCTGCGATGACTTTCTTGGTTACAGCTTTGTAGGATGTAGCTTCTACCCATTTTGTGAAATAGTCGATAGCCGCCAAAATGAACCGATGCCCGTTAAGCTGTGGGCTCGATCAGACCGATGACACCCATCCCCCAAGCAGCAAAAGGCCAAGGTGCACTTGTCGCATTGAGCTCATTCGGTGGTACCTTTATCATGTCTGCATGTACCTGGCATTGGTGGCATCTCTGGACGTACCGGATGCAGTCTGTTTCCATGGTCATCCAAAAGTATCCAGCTCTGAGTATCTTCTTGGCTAGAAAAAATCCATTCATATGTGGTCCGCAAGTTCCGGCATGTATCTCCTCGAGCAATCTGGAAGCCTCTGCGTCAACACACCTTAACAACCCTAGGTCAGGAGTTCTTCTATAGAGGGTTCCTCTGCTTTGGAAGAAGTGATTGGACAACCTCCACAGAGTGCGTTTCTGAGTATGGTTTGCCCGCTCGGGATATTCTCCTTTAGCCAAATATTCTTTGATATCGTGGAACCAAGGTTTTCCATCCGTTTAAGCCGGTTGATTGTGGATCCTCACCGGGATAGGATCGATGAAATTCTTATCTAGATGTTGTATCATTAATGACAAAGTGGCCAGTGCGTCTACGAACTCGTTTTGAACTCTAGGCACATGTTTGAATTCTATCTTTGTGAATCTCTTCATTAGTTCTTGCGCATGATACAAGTATGGTAGTATTTGGTGTTCTTCGTAGCCCACTCCCCATGAACCTGATATACCAGAAGATCCGAATCACCAATTACCAACAACTCTTGTATATTCATATCAATGGCCAAATTGAGTCCCATGATGCAAGCCTCATATTCTGCCATATTGTTGGTGCACGGGAACCTAAGCTTTGCAGATACCGGGTAATGCTAACCTATTTTTGATATCAAAACTGCTCCAATACCCACTCCCTTGAAATTTGCGGCCCCATCGGAGAACACTCTCCAACCGCCGTAGGCTTCAGCAATGTCCTCTCATACGAACGATACTTCTTCGTCAGGAAAATACGTTTTTAGTGGTTTGTATTCTCCTCCCACAGGATTTTTGGCAAGATGGTCTGCCAATGCTTGTCCTTTGATCGCCTTCTGAGCTACATAGACGATATCGAACTCACTTAACAATATCTGCCACTTAGCTAATTTCCCGGTTGGCATGGGCTTCTGAAAGATATACTTCAGAGGGTCCATCCCGGATATGAGGTACGTGGTATAGGCACAGAAGTAATGCCTTCATTATCGGTTTACCCGATAAGATAAAACAACTAAAATAGTTTCACAATGTATAAAACTATTTCGCAATGTATAAAATAGTTTCGGTATAAAACTGTTTTGCTAAAACAGTTTTATAAGATTTTAAGAACCGTTTTGCTAAAACTCTTTTCAGAACTGTTCTATTTCACAAGAATTTAAATTTACTGCAACATCAAATAAAATAAACACTAACCATAGTTTCTATCTTTCATTCTTCAACCCAAAAAATATAAACAAAAATCCCAATATCGGTCAGTGACGAAATAACAGAATATCAGTCATATTTTCACTTTGACACTTTCTGCAAATACAAGGGATCTAAATGAATAACAAATACAAGTGTCAGCCACGATGCACATGTTTGTGATGCAATTTTTTTAAATGTCAAAAGAAAAAGTGAGAAGTTGAGTCACTACCCTTTGACTGCTTTGAAGACCGAACATCTTCATCAAATAGTTCTGCTAAACATAGAACTAATTGTTCTGCTAACAATAGAACAATAGAACTAAATCTGCAACAATAGAACAAAGTTCAACACTTCAACTAATAGTTCAACACTACATTGTTCTTAAACACCAGTGTTCTTAAGATCTTCTTTGTTCAAACGACTAGCATTAACTCTTTGTACATTGATATCTACTTTTATACTCTAGTACAGAATTATGTATATAGATTAAAAAGTTTATTAGTTATGAAATACAAATTTTATAACAACTGACACAAGATAACTTTGTAACATCTCAACAATTAAAGCACACGACAAGTTTCACTTCAGCTTTCAAACAAACTAAGAAAAATCCAGAGTCAGAATGCTTTCAAACAAACTAAGAAAAGGATGAAGATGAAGCAACTAAAAACTTACACGAAGAATCAAGATGAAGCTGAAGAATGCGGCTGAGAAATGTGACTGAAGAGTGAAGAAGATGCGACTGAATCTAATGGATCTGAGAAATGAAGTGAAGATGCGACTGAAGAGTGAAAGAAAGAAGCTGAGAAATGCGACTGACGCCGGCCTGAGTCTTGACGGGCTGACTGGTGAGGGCGTGAGGCGGAGAAACTGAGAAAGAATAGGGTAATCAAAGAGTGAACTATGAAGTATGAATTATGAAACCATAGTATGTATATACTTAAGGGTAAGCTAGTAAATTAGTTAATCCTTATTGGGTTATCGATTTTACCCAATAACAGAATTGCCAAACCGAGCCTAAAACGATAACCCAATAAATTTTTTTTAACCCGTTACCGAACCGTTAACCGAATAACCCAATACCGATAACCAAATAAATAATTAACGGTTTGGTTTATTGATTTTACCCGATATATGCCCACCCCTAGCAGAGAGTATCGTGCTTCATAAGGTGTGAACTTCTTACTCAAGTAGTAGATGGCTTGCTCCTTTCTTCCTGTCTCGTCATGTTGTCCCAAAATACATCCAGAAGCTCCATTTAATACGGATAGATAGAGTAGCAAAGGTCTCCCAGGTTCTGGTGGAACTAAAACTGGTGGTGTGGACATGTATTCCTTGATTTTGTCAAAAGCATTCTGACAATCTTCGGTCCAGCTAGTTTCAGCATTTTTCCTCAACATTCTGAAGATGGGTTCATATATTACCGTGGACTGTGCTATGAAGCGGCTGATGTAGTTGAGGCATCCTAGGAAGCTCATCACGTCCTTTTTGCTCTTTGGTGGTGGTAACTCTTGGATTGCCTTAACTTTGGACGGGTCCAACTTGATTCCTCGTCGACTGACAATGAATCCCAACAACTTTCCTGCAGGAACCCCGAATACACATTTCGCGGGGTTCAATTTTAGATTGTACCTCCTAAGCCTGTCAAAGAACTTCCTCAAGTCTGCTGTGTGATCTAAGACTTTCTTGGATTTGATGATGATATCGTCAACATACACCTCTATTTCCTTGTGTATCATATCATGGAAGATGGTCGTCATGGCTCTCATGTAAGTAGCCCCAACATTCTTTAGGCTGAATGACATCATTTTGTAGCAGTACATTCCCCACGGTGTGATGAAGGCTGTTTTCTCTGCGTCTTCTTCGTCCATCCAGATCTGGTGATAACCCGCGAAGCAATCTACAAAGGATTGGAGTTCATGCTTGGCGCAGTTGTCGATCAAGATGTGTATGTTTGCAGTGGGAAGTCATCCTTGGGACTTGCTTTGTTTAAATCCCGATAGTCAAGACACACCCTGACTTTCCCATCTTTCTTCGGAACTAGAACTAGTACAATGTTGGCTAACCAAGTTGGGTACTCAACTACCCTAAGGACTTTGGCTTTGATCTGCTTAGTGACTTCCTCCTTGATTTTCAGGCTCATATTTGGCTTGAATTTTTTGAGTTTCTGCTTCACTGGCGGACACATTGGATTGGTAGGCAACTTATGAGCCACTATGGATGTGCTCAGACCAGTCATGTCGTCATATGACCATGCAAAAATATCCTCATACTCTTTCAGGAAACGAGTATATTCTTCCTTCTCCGACGGTGATAAGTGAATGCTTATGCGAGTTTCTCTGACGGTTTCGGAATCTCCCAAATTGATTGCTTCGATTTCGTCTAGGTTGGACCTAGGTTTGTTCTCAAAGTCCTCAACCTCTCTGACAACTTCCTCAGGTATTTCATCTTCTTCCTCTGAGTCACTATCCTTATATTGCGTTGTCTCATTATATGTCATAGTCATCGTTTCATCAGGAAAAGTAATAATAACGCTGTAGAAGGAAAATGTGAAAGATAATAATGAATAATAAATAGCAATGCATTGATTAAATTTTGAAAATATTCAACACAAAGTACGGCTCAATGACTCGAGCAATTATTTCGAAACAAAATGCGACTTTAAAATAGAATTATTGAAAATATCTTAAATGCCTAGCATGGCTATAAAAACAAATCAGGCTAATTTGCCAAGCTACCCAGGAACTCGGCGGGCCCGGGATAGTGTGACGGTCCAATTCCCGAGAACAGGTCCTTTTTCCACCGTCCGAATGGTGAGGCCTTCTTCCTCCTCCTCCTCAACTATTGCACTGCAATCCATACCTTCGTCTTCTAGGAACAAGTTTCTTAGTCCGACCAAAGCTTCTTCCTCTGCTGATCCCCATATTTTATCGGCCTGATGAAAAGTCTGACCCAAGTCTGACCCAAATATGGCACTGGTTGCTCGAGAGGGTAATAAGGACCACGCCATGGTGGCGACCACTCATCATACTCCTGCCAGGTGTATGGGCACCCCAGCCCGAAATTTGTGCCATGACGTTTCAGCTGTATCGGTTTAGTAATGCTCTGAAGATTCTTCCCAAGCCCTTTGCCGGGTTCATACCCAGACCATGCCAGTATGCTTTCTATTTTGTTACTCCACCACTTGTCCTTCTCAATTGCATTGACATGTTCAATGTGGTGATAAGTTTCTCCACCCAGCCTTTTTCTATTCTCGATGACCGGTATAGTTTGACTGGTGTAAATGTGGTTACTTCCATCTCCGTTAATGATTACCTCCTGGTGGTTCCACTTGAACTTCACGGCCTAGTGTAGCGTGGAAGCCACGGCTCCAGCAGCATGTATCCAAGGGCGACCCAATAAAAGATTGTATGTAGCTGATATGTCTAGTACTTGGAACTCAACATCGAACCACTACAAAAAAACAACATTTAGCGACGACCCAAATTCGTCGCTAAGCAGAATTAGCGACGGATTAACGACGGATTACCAGGGGTTGCTGATTTGCTCGTTGTTAAGCTCTTTGCAACGGAAAAATGGAATCCGTCGCTACATTAGCGACGTTCCAGCGACGAACACTGTCCGTTGCTAACGTTAGCAGTAGAATTTCCATTGCTATATTAGAAAATTGTGTCGTTAAATTCACAATGCATTTCGTCACTGGCATACATTTGCGACAGAAAGTCGGTCGCTAATCCGTCGCCAATATTTTGAGACTCATTTCAGCTTTGCATTGGGCGACCAAAATCGTCTGTTGCAATCTGTCGCAATGTTATTTCATATATTTATTTTTGTTACAAAAAATAGCCGTCGCAATCTGTCGCAATATTTATTAGATATCGTTAATAATAACTAAAATTGATACAAATTATCAAAATGATATCAAAATGCATATAAAAATGCTCGCTGTTCGAATTATCAAAATGATATCAAAATGCATATAGCTAATACAATTAAGTTTGAATTATCCCTAACATCAATAATAAAGTTCAAACCAAAAAGGTGCAATTATCCATAACACCAACAATAAAGTTCAAAACAAAAAGCTTCCAAATACGAGGCTTAGGGGTTAAGGTCATCATCTGAAACCGATGGACGAATCCCATAAACAGTAGCAGTAGTAGTAGGCGCATGAACTATTGGTACCACATCTGATGGGTGGTTAGTAAAAGTCAATGAGGGTGATGAAATTATTTCACGCACCCGCTCAGTCAATACTGGAAGCATATGATCAGTTAGTATTGATGATGCTGATTGAGCACTCGAAGGTGGTATTGATGATGAAGCATCTGATCCAGAAGAGCCATGAAGTCCATAGTAGCATTTTGCTTGAGATCCAAGACCATATACTCTTCTCTTCTTTTCCCCTCATGCGGCTTCGTAATACGCTTTCCATTGATCAATATCAAATTGAGTTTGTGTCTGTTCCTGTAATATTTTCTGATACCTTTCCTGTCAAGAATGTTGAGCATTTAATTAACCAACAGAGAGGATACTTTTCATACTCTTTTTACATTATAGTAAATAATATTATACAATATTAAACTTACATGCACGATTCGAGCTTTCTCATCAAGAAAAGATTTTCCATTATGCCCATGTGTATGGACGTACAAATGTAACTCACTTGGTGTTGGGTCTCGACCCTTTTCAACAGCCTATACAACAAAAGTTATTTTTAAAAGCATCAAAATATTACTATAGAACTAGAAGTTTTGTCACATCTATAACTAAAAGCATAAAAAAAGTTCCACAAGGTAACA
Organism: Nicotiana attenuata; assembly: GCF_001879085.1. Classification (NCBI taxonomy): domain Eukaryota; kingdom Viridiplantae; phylum Streptophyta; class Magnoliopsida; order Solanales; family Solanaceae; genus Nicotiana; species Nicotiana attenuata. The sequence continues at coordinate 25,837,680 of NC_031999.1, forward strand.
CTGATGGAACTCTATATAAATATCACAAAGGCACAAAAAAAAAAAAGTTGAAAGAGAGACACAGAACACTACAAATGTGCATTGATAGTAATGGAAGGATCAAGAGCCAATGAGACCAAAACATCCTGGTGTTACTACAAACCAAGAATATATGTTTCACTTGTTTCAGAAGCATTCTTACAGAAAGGGCATAGATTGTCACTACTAATTCCAATATCACAAAGGCACAAAAAAAGATGAAATAGAGACACAGAACACTACAAATGTGCATTATCTAGTCTTAATCTATACAATAGAATCCTATCTTAAACCACCTATCTCAATTCTGAAACCCTGCATATCACAAGGCACAACACCAATAAAAAAGATGTCAGAGTTTAATGTTTATTAAGACTTTTAACATGCATATTCCAGTAGCAGAACAACATAAAGAAACACAACAGAAGAGCAACACAGTAGAAGAACAACAGAAGAAACATAGTAGAAGAGCAACACAGTAGAAGAACAACATAAGAAACACAGTAGACATGTTTAAAAAATCAGAAGAGCTTCGAAATAAAGTAACAAAACCCTAAGTCAGAAAAGACAAAGGTTCTGAAAGTAGAGTTTTGAAATAAACCATGAGAAAACGTTTAGGGCTTAGAGAAAACATAGATCTACAACGGATCTAAAAGAATCAGAAAAACCTCAAAGGTTAGGGTTTCAGAAGAACCCAGATGGGGAGAAAGGCTTGGAAAGTCATTGATCTGAGCAGGAGAAGCCATAGCTGGCCGGAACAAGGTCAAGGTTGGCCGGAAACAGCCAGAGAAGTGAAAGCATCCGTGGTCTGGACCAAGCCTCTTCAAAGTCTGGCCTTGAAACCATAGTACTCGAACATATAGGAGTCAGAGGAGGCAAATACAGGCCTTTAATGGCTTTGGAAGCCATTGATTCAGGTGATTTTAGGGTGGAAGTGGAGGGAGCTGGCTAGGGTTTCTCAGAGAGAATTGGGAGAAGGGGGGATTCAAAGGTGGCTACCGGTCAGAAATGGTTAGGGTTTGGCGGGTAATGGAAAATTAAAAAAGGAAAGATTAAAGGGTGGCTGTTGATCATTTGATCAACGGCCTGGATTGAATGGGGATCCGGGCGGGTTATTTTAAAAGGGTCGTGGGTCGGGTAGACTATGATTTGGGTCTGGGTAATTGGGTTTTAGAATTGGGTTTAATTAGGGGTTGATTTGGGGCTACAATTGAAATAAACGGGGCTAGTATTGGGGTTGATTTGGGGCTACAATTTAAATAAACGGGGCTAGTATTTAAATAGCCGCTTTTCCCTTGTTTAATTTTATAAATAGTAAAATAATTTCTGGAAACAAATTAAAGGCATTAAAATGATTAATAATACATACTTATCAAATGAAATATACTGGAGTCAATTTTATAATTATAAACACAATTAAACCTTAAAAGAGGCTAATATTGCAATTATATGCGATTTAGCTTTAAAAATACTAAATAAATTTATAAAAATATGCCAAAAATTATGTTAGCTATATATTAGCATAAATATGAGAATTCAATAAATGAATCACCAAAATGATAATTTTGGGGATAATTATTGGTTTTTTTCCTGATAAAATAGGGCAATAAATTGATTTAAAAATCTTTAAAAATTAAAAAAAAATAATAAAACCTTGGGACATACTTATATATGCATATACATGCTATTTTGAAGGTATTTTTCATATTAAAATATAGAGGGAAAAATTGGGTATCAACAGATGCCCCTCTTTACCTGGGAAGGATGAAAGAGTTGTCGGGTAAAGATATGATGGCCAACTTTGACCTGGCAAAACGGTTTGAAGAGGACATAGGCCGTGCCCTGGCTTCTGAGCTGCCTACATATCCCTGGTCTTACAGGAATCGGGCCGTATGTAGTTCAGGATCCACCGGCGGAGTACGCTGATGGAGACTTTCAAGAACGGGCACAATATTTAGGACGGGGTAAATGGTTGAAGTCTGATAGGGCTGCGGGAACTGGAGCGGGATTGCTCCTGCCGAGAGGGCCGTTGCTCGCGGGTTCACCTGCAAATAAGTAACACAAGCGTATATTGTGCGTAAATTTAAACATGATGCAAATTCCCGTTGGACCATGAATGTTGTCTTGGACGGTGAGGATGACGTCCTTAGACCATGATGTCCTGGGCCATGAAGCGTATAATAAAGGATTCGCAGGCCATGAAATGATGCTCTCGGGCTATGAGAATGATGCCTCTGAACCATGATGCCTTTGAATAATGATATGCAAAAGATTAAAGGAGTCCTCAGGACATTGCATGGCGTTCTCGGGCTATGCAAATGGTGCCTCCGAACAATGATGCCTTTGGACAATTTGGCGATCTTTCAGCCCTTGAAATGCAGTATTGGCGATCTTTCAGCCCATGAAATGCAATAGGTGGCGATCTTTCAGCCCATGAAATACAATAGGTGGCGATCTTTCAGCCATGCAAGTGTAAATAAAGTGGTGATCTTTCATCCATGCAGAATGTAAATAAAGTGGCGATCTTTTAGCCATGCAGAATGTAAATATGGTGGCGATCTTTCAGCTATGTAGAATGTAAGTAAGGTGGCGATTTTTCAGCAATGCAAGTGTAGAGGTGGTGATCTTTCAACCATGCAGATATAAATAAGGTGGCGATCTTTCAGCCATGCGGATGTAAATAAGGTGGCGATCTTTCAGCCATGCAAGCGTAAGTAAAGTGGCGATCTTTCAGCCATGCAAATATAAATAAAGTGGCGATCTTTCAGCCATGCAGATGTAAATAAGGTGGTGATCTTTCAGCCATGCAGATGTAAATAAGGTGGTGATCTTTCAGCCATGCAAGCGTAAATAAAGTGGCGATCTTTCAGCCATGCAGATGCAGATGAAGATAATGTTTAGTCTCGGAAGGCATAATGGTAGCCTTATGCAATGCAGGAAATGCAGATGGAGATAGTGTTTAGTCTTGGAAGGCAGAATGGTAGCCTTATGCAATGCAGAAAAATGCAGATGGAGATAATGTTTAGTCTCGGAAGGCAGAATGGTAGCCTTATGCAATGCAGAAAAATGCAGATGGAGACACTGTTTAGTCTCGGAAGGCAGAATGGTAGCCTTATGCAATGCAGAAAATGCAAATGGAGACAGTGTTTAGTCTCGGAAGGCAGAATGGTAGCCTTATGCAATGCAGAAATAAAATAAAATGGCAAATGGTAATAGAGTTTCTTAGCTGATAGCAGGTTGCGACATTGTGACTACTGGGGACATTGCGATATAGGGAATATCATTGTCGTGCGTGGATAGAAAATGTTGGTAAGCACAAACAATTCTGAGAGTTGTATTCCTGAACAACGTTTATCTCGTGAATGTATAGTATGTCAGATTCTTTCGCAATCCATGTGTCTGCATCCAAACAAAAATCGTGAGTTTTGTAGAAGGGAGGTTAGTTCGTATCCCCGCTGGCCTTGCTTGCCCTGTTCGGCTTTGATCTGGTGATATGGTATGTATCATTGGGGGTAGCGTCGCTGAACAAAGCGATTTTGATAATAAACATGCATGAATTTGTAAAAATATGACATAAGTATATATTTAAGAAATAACTTTTAGATGAACCGACGACTGTGACGTGGCTCAAGATATTGCAACCTCTCTTGTTACGGAATTTTGAGGGTCCTCCTCAAAATTCTGCCCCAGCTTAACGGGTTGATGCTTATGACGGCTGCTTGCGATGATTGGCTGAAATTACTTCAGAATTTTAAGGGTCCTTCTCAAAATTCTGCCCCAGTTTCCAATTGCGGGGGAAAATGAAATGTTATTGAATTGTGACCGAACTTATAAGGCTGCCTACCTATCCCCTCTTAAACGGGAATCAGGTCATACGTAGTTCAATTACATCATATAAGGAAGCATGAAAATCACACGTAATAGCGCTTGACTGCATCTGAATTGATTGGTTTTGGCCAAACTTCTCCGTCCATTTCTGCAAGTATGAGGGCTCCTCCTGTCAGAACCCGGTGAACCATATATGGACCCTGCCAGCTGGGAGAGAACTTCCCTTTGGCTTCATCTTGATGCGGGAAAATTTTCTTTAACACCAGCTGCCCTGGTGTGAACTGCCTCGGCTTGACTCTCTTGTTGAAGGCTCTGAACATTCTATTCTGATAAAGCTGACCATGGCAAACTGCATTCATTCTTTTTCCATCTATGAGAGCCAGCTGCTCGTAACGACTCTTCACCCATTCTGTATCGTCGAGCTCAGCTTCTTGTATGATTCTTAAGAAAGGAATTTCCACTTTGGCGGGAATGATGGCTTCTGTACCATATACCAACATATAGGGGGTTGTCCCAATTGATGTGCAGACTGTGGTGCGATATCCTAACAGAGCAGATGATAACTTCTCGTGCCACTATTTATGCTTTTATATCATTTTCCTCAATATTTTCTTGATGTTCTTATTGGTGGCTTCTACAGCTCCATTCATCTGGGGCCTATAGGCTGTGGAATTCTTGTGTTTGATCTTGGAGGTTTCACACATAGCTTTCATCAAGTCACTATTGAGGTTGGAGCCATTATCAGTAATAATTGACTCTAGAATTCCGAATCGACAAATAATGCGGTCGCGGACAAATTCTGCCACGACTTTCTTGGTTACTACTTTGTACAATGCTGCCTCGACCCATTTGGTGAAATAGTCGATTGCCACCAGGATAAATCTGTGCGCGTTGGAAGCGGCGGGCTCGATTGGTCCAATAACATCCATTCCCCAAGCGGCGAACGACCATGGTGAGCTTGTTGCATTAAGCTCATTTGGTCGTACCTTTATCATGTCTGCATGTATCTGGCAGCGGTGGCACTTCCGGACATACTGGATGTAGTCTGTCTCCATAGTCATCCAAAAGTAACCGGCTCGAAGGATCTTCTTTGCCAAGATAAAACCGTTCATATGTGGGCCACAGGTCCCTGCGTGGATTTCCTCCAGTAGCTCAGATGCTTCCTTTGCGTCGACACACCTTAGCAGCCCCAAATCAGGAGTCCTCCTATATAGGATTCCTCCGCTGTGGAAGAAGTTATTGGACAGCCTCCGAAGTGTGCGTTTTTCAATAGTATTTGCAAGTTCTGGGTATTCTCCTTTTGTCAAATATTCCCTGATATCATGAAACCAAGGCTTTCCATTTGCTTCTTCTTCAACATGGGCACAATAAGCTGGCTGATCGTGGATCTTTACTGGAATGGGAACAATGAAGTTTTTATCTAGATGTTGTATCATGGATGACAGGGTAGCCAATGCATCGGCGAATTCGTTCTGGATTCTGGGAACATGCTGGAATTCCGTCTTTGTGAATCTCTTCCTCAGTTCCTGCACATGGTGCAAATATGGGAGTATCTTGGAGTTCTTGGTCGCCCATTCTTCTCGGACCTGGTGTATAAGCAAGTCTGAGTCTCCGATCACTAGCAACTCTTGAATGTTCATGTCAATAGCCATCTTGAGCCCTAGGATGCAGGCTTCATATTCGGCCATGTTGTTGGTGCACGGGAACCTGAGCTTAGCTGACACCGGATAATGTTGACCAGTTTCTGACACTAGGACTGCTCCTATGCCAACTCTTTTGAAATTTGTTGCTCCATCGAAAAACATTCTCCAGCCATCATAGGATTATGCAATGTCTTCTCTTACGAATGATACCTCCTGGTCAGGAAAATACATTTTCAGGGGTTCGTATTCTCCTTCTACGGGATTTTCAGCAAGGTGATCTGTTTGTGCCTGTCCCTCGATTGCCTTCTGAGTTATGTAGACAATGTCGAATTCACTCAACAAGATTTTCCACTTGGCGAGCTTGCCGGTGGGCATGGGCTTGTGAAAGATGTACTTTAGCGGGTTTAAATTTCACAGTATAGCCAGTTTTCGGACTGGTCAATCAAAAATAGCCAGCGTTTACCAAGTCAACGAAAAATAGCCACTATTTTGCTGCAATAGAGATCGTTCCAGCATAATATACTGGAGTTCGGTACACTTGTGTATGAACTCCAGCATATTATGCTGGACCGATATACTTTGCTGGCTCCAGTATAATATACTGGAGACTGGAGCACCGGTGCTCCAAACTCCAGTATATTATACTGGACCAATATACTTGCTGGAACTCGAGTATATTATGCTGGAGTTCTAGTGTACTTATGCTGGAACTCCATCATATTATGCTGGAGTTCCAGCATACTTATTCTAGAACTCCAGCATAATATACTGGAGTATTTTTTTGGGTTTTGAACAGTGTTTTCGCTAAGATTTATCTTTATATAAAAAGTGGCTAAATTTCGATTACTTTTGAAATCGGACTATTTTTGAACGACCAGTTGTAAATCTGGCTATTTTTAAAATTTACCCGTCCATTCCTGATATGAGATATGTAGTATAGGCCCAGAAGTAGTGCCTCAGCTTCTGGGCCACCCAAGTCAGAGCGCAACAGGTGCGTTCTAACAGAGAATACCGGGCTTCGTACGGAGTGAACTTCTTGCAGAGATAGTAAATGGCATGCTCTTTCCTTCCCGTTTCATCATGCTGCCCCAGGACGCAACCGAAGGCACCATCTAATACTGCGATGTAGAGTAGCAAAGGTCTACCTGGCTCAGGCGGGACTAAGGCTGGTGGTGTTGACAAGTATTCCTTGATTCTGTCGAAAGCTTTTTGGCAGTCATCCGTCCATTTAGTAGCGGCGTCCTTCTTTAACATCTTAAAGATTGGCTCACAGATAACTGTAGATTGTGCTATGAATCGGTTGATGTAGTTGAGTCTCCCCAAGAAACTCATCACGTCCTTCTTGTTTTTTGGCGGTGGCAGTTCTTGGATAGCTTTGACCTTTGATGGATCCAGTTCTATTCCCCGGCGACTCACAGTAAACCCAAGTAATTTTCCGGCGGGAACCCCAAATGCACACTTCCCGGGATTCAGTTTCAGGTTACCTCCGCAATCTGTTGAAAAACTTCGTCAAGTCCCCCATATGATCAGTGGCCTTCTTGGACTTGATGATAACGTCATCTACATACACCTCGATCTCCTTGTGTATCATATCATGAAAAATAGTAGTCATGGACCTCATGTAGGTGTCCCCTGCATTCTTTAACCCAAACAGCATCATCTTGTAGTAGTACATTCCCCACGGTGTAATGAAAGCCGGTTTTTCAGCATCCTCTTCATCCATCCAGATCTGATGATAACCGGCGAAGCAATCCACAAATCATTGCAATTCATGTTTGGCGCAATTGTCGATCAGGATGTGTATGTTTGGTAGAGGATTTCGGACTGGCCAGGTTGAGATCCCGGTAGTCGACAGAGACTCTAACCTTCCCGTCCTTCTTTGGCACTGGCACAATGTTAGCTAACCATGTCGGGTATTCTACTACCCTGAGAACCTTGGCTTTGACCTTCTTGGTGACTTCTTCCTTGATTTTCAAACTCATATCAGGTTTGAACTTTCTGAACTTTTGCTTTACCGGCGGACATGTCGGATCAGTTGGCAGTTTGTGAGCCACAATAGACGTGCTCAGGCCCGTCATGTCGTCATATGACCAGGCGAATATGTCCTCATATCCTTTTAGAAATTCTATGTATTCCCTCTTTTCTGACGGCGATAAGTGAACGCTGATTCGTGTTTCTTTGACATTCTCTTCATCCCCCAGGTTAACAATTTCGGTCTCGTCCAGGTTGGACTTCGGCCTATTTTCAAAATTCTCAACCTCCTTAACAATCTCTTCTGGTATGTCATCTTCCTCTGAATCTACGTCTCTTTGTTGCATTTTCTCATTACATGTCACAGTCATTGGTTCATAAAGATAAGTAATAGTAATGCTGTATAAGTAAAATAATGACAAAAAATAATAAGAGTGTTGATTTATAAGGAAAATCGAAATGCTTTGATAAATTCCATAACTGTTTTGAACATTGCAGATCTAATTACGGAACTTAAAAATGCAAAAGGAAAGATTAACTAGTAAAAATAAAAGATAGTGCAAGATGCTTGTTCAGCCTTACTACCCCGAGGCTCGCCGGGCTCTGGTGGTTCTGATGGTCCAGTTATTGAGGCACGCTCCTCTACTTACAGCCTGTATGGAAGGGCCTTCCTCCCCCTCCTCCTCGAAAACGACACAACAATCCATTTCATCGTCTTCCAGGAACAAATTCCTCACTGCTGCCAGTGCTTCCTCTTCTTCTGACCCGTAGATGACTTCGGCCGGTTGGAAAGTCTGTTCCAAGCGTGGTATTGGCTGCTCCAATGGGTAGTAAGGACCGTGCCATGGTGGAGACCAGTCGTTGAATTCTTTCCAGGTATACTCATATCCCAGACCGAAGGTGGTGCCATGTTTCTTTAGTTTTATAGGCTTGGCGATTCCTTGGAGGTTCTTGCCAAGTCCCTTGCAAGGTTCGTACCCACTCCAGTTCAATATGCTTTCAATTTTGTTGTCCCACCATTTGTCCTTATCAACGGTGTTGACTCGCTCAATGTGGTGATAGGTCTCCCCGCCTATCTTTCTTCTGCCTCCTATTGCTGGGATGGTCTGGCGACTGTATATGGGATTGCTATCGTCGCTGTGAATGATCACCTTTTGGTAATTCCACTCAAACTTCACTGCCTGATATAGTGTTGATGCCATGGCCCCAGCGGCATGGATCCATGGTCGTCTCAATAACAGGTTGTAAGATGCCGACACGTCTATCACTTGAAAATCAACATCAAACCAAGTAGGCCCTATTTGCAGACACAAGCTAATTTCCCCAATGGAGGACCTTTGGGAACCATTGAAAGCTTTTACGTTGATGGCTCCATCCTTGATCTCATGCAGTCCCTTTCCTAATGTCCTGAGTGTTACCAACGGACAAATGTTGAGGCTGGACCCTCTATCAATCAGGATTCTGCTGATAAAATAATCTTCGCATTGCACGGTGATGTGCAAAGCCTTGTTGTGACTCAACCCTTCTGGTGGCAGCTCATCTTAATGAAAAGTGATCTTGTGACTTTCCAATACCAGTCCTACCATGTTAGCCATCTCTCCGCCGGTGATGTTTCTTGGTACATATGCCTCACTCAGCACCCTTAACAGGGCATTCTTGTGTGTATCGAAATTTTGTAGCAAAGCAAGGATAGAAATTTGCGCCGGTGTTTTGTTCAGCTGGTTGATGACCGAGTATTCCTTGGCCTGTATCTTCCTCCAAAGGTCGTCTGGTCTGGTCTCGGTGATGGTTGGCCGACTAGAGGCCTGCTTTCTTGACTCAGCTAGATGCTCCGGGGTATAAACTCTACCAGTTCTCGTCATACCCTGTGCCGCAACAGCCTCTCCGAGCATAATCTCACCTTTCCTTCTTGCCTCGGCTGTATAGTCCCAAGGGATAGCCTTTGTATGGAATGGCGCCATCGTCGACATCGCCACTAGGATCGGTGTGTCTATCTTTACTCTTAACGAAGCGTGTACGTTGGGTGGTAAAACTGCAACTTCAAACGGTGTAGGCGTATTTACTGGAGACACGAATTCAACCTCAATTGGTGCTGGTGTCTTTTCAGAGGATGGTGCTTCAAACTCAAGTGGCATGGACATATTTATCTCGGCGTCCCCAGAGGGCTGAATCTGGACTACGATCGGATTAAGGGTGACTATTGGCTTCTTTGGGTCGTCACCTTCTGTGATCAAACCGATCGATCCCTTGGGATCCCAATCATCCTCTATTTCAATCATGTGAACGCCTCCACCCTTGTGGTCTAGCAGAGGGTTATTGCGTACATTCGGAGCAGGTTCCTTGCCACAATAATCTTGTTATCAATTAAAGTTTGGATCTTATCTTTCAAAGAGCGGCATTCGTCGATGGTGTGTCCTTTCATGCCGGAATGGTATGCACGGGATTTTTTTGGATTAACCCATTGGAATGGGTTCTCAGGAGCAGCAGGAATAGGGGTGACATTACCAGCAGCTTTGAGTCTTTCATATAACTGGTCAATAGGTTCAGCAATAGCGGTGTATTATTTCGGGGGCCTTCGATCAAAGTTAGGTCGAGGTCTAGGGATATTTTGGCGTGCAGGAGGGAATTGATAGTGGGATGGTTGAGCATTGTAGGCTTGGTAAACATGTGCAGATTGGGAATATTTGGGTGAAGTAGGCTGATATGTGGGGGGGGGGGGAGGGGGGAGGGGTGAGTGTAGTAAGACGGGTGGGTGG
>NC_031999.1:25847909-25944908 GCF_001879085.1 Nicotiana attenuata
GGAGGTGATTGATAAGCGGGTGGTGGAGTTTGGTAAGAGGGTGAGGGTGCTTGGTAGTTTGGAGTAGGCTGATATGTGAGTGGAGGCATTGGGTAGGTTTGGTATTTGACGGGAGATTCGGTTCTCTGTGCCACCATTACGGCTCCTACGTCCCTTTTCTTGAACACACCGCCTGACTGTAAGGCCTTGTTTGTAGCTTGCAAGGCCTCGAAATTCGTAACCATCCCGCTTTTGATGCCCTCTTCGATCCTTTCTCCCAGTTTGATAATGTCAGAAAATTTGTGGCCCTCGATCATCATCAACCTCTCATAATACTTTGGGTCTTGGGTCCGGACGAAGAATTTGTTCATTTTCTCTTCTTCTAAGGCAGGTCTAACCTTAGCAGCTTCAGACCTCCAACGAGTAGCATACTCGCAAAATGTTTCTGTGGGCTTCTTCTTTAGATTTTGAATATAGAACACATCCGGGGCATTCTCCGTGTTGAACCTAAACCTGTCCATAAAGTCGGACGCCATGCTTACCCAGTTCGACTACTTCTTTGGATCTTGGCTAATGTACCAAGATAAAGCATCTCCCTTCAAACTCCTCATGAAAAGCTTCATGCGGATTTTCTCGTCTTTTCCTACTCCAACCAATTTGTCACAGTACGTTCTCAAATGGACCCTTGGATCCCCTGTACCATCAAACATTTTGAACTTAGGAGGTTTGTACCCCTCGTGCAGTTCGACGTCGGGCTGTATGCAAAGATCTTCATAATTTATCCCTTCAATTCCCTTACTACCTTCAACGCCATGAGTTCTGCTAGTCAATTTCTTAAGTTATTCGGCCAGGTTTCTGATGAGCACGTCTTTATCATCGGACTCGGGTGTGCTTGAGATGGGCTGGGTAGAGTGTGGCATAGTCTCCACGTAGATGGGGGTATTATGTTAGGTGTGGCAGTGGTCATTTCTGGAGTTCTGGAGTTCTGGGATGAGTAGTGAGGTGTTATTTGAGGTATGGCAGGTATTGCAGTGGTGGTGAGGAGCGGGATGGTTTTGTTGCTTTGGGATATTTTGTGGCGGTGTGGGGTTCTGAACATTTGGGAAATTAACATCTGGAGTGGTGAGGGAAAATGACAGATTTTCCAGATTCCGAACTTGGTCAAGTTCTTCCTGAAATTTCAGCAGCTTTTGTTCCAGTTGGGATGCATTTTCCTTGGGAACCAGAGTACCGTGACCATGAGTGACCTCTACCCGTTCAGTTGAGTTTTCCTTTCTGGCGTTGTTCAAATCTTCCATCTTCCCTTTGTTCTTGTGTCTGACAGGACTGAGAGGAGGAGTAGGTGGAGGGCCCCTGGATCTCGTGAAATAGGATGATATTGCCAGAGTGCACGAACTAACCTTTGGGGAGGGGAATAAATAAATAAAAGTAAAACAAAAAGGTAACAAGTTAGTGTGGATTATATATAAAAAAATGTTGCAATATTTAAACCATAGTGCAAGGATGTAAAGCGTGTCCTAATTTGTGGACCTCTTTAAGCCCGAGGTAGGCCTAGCGGATTTGGAGAACTTGGAATGCTAAATGCCTCATTTTATTGATAAAAAGTAGACGAATCCCAAATCGAGACTAAATAACAGGAAATAAAAGTCACTAGTGGCCATTGCCCTTATTACATTTTTATAAAGCAAAAAGGCAAACTCCTATCTACTTGGTCCCAGAAAGACCCTTCCCAGATTCGGCATCCTTTGCTCCAGCGAACAGCTTTCCCTACTCGCGAAGTCCCAGCAATAGGTAGGCCCTGGCTAGATGTCCGCCTATGATCTTGTTGTTAGGTTGGATCTCCAGAAGGGATGGTAGATTTCGGACGAGAGTCTGGTCACTGGAATGAAGATCTTTCCACCAGTTTAGCAGTTTTGGGTGGATGTTGGTAACCATGCCGAATCTGGGGATTTCGTGCCTCATTATCTGCAAGAAAATAAGGTTAGGCCCTTTCCCCACCGGACTCGGCTATTTAATATCAACAATTGGCATAAAAGCATTCAGTTCTCCAAACAAATGCACAGATCGTGGTAGTGTCCGTTTGGGTTTAAGGAAACCCAATGGACTTTGGACAGGGCTATCTTAAAGAGTCATTATGCGGACAACATAACTGACTCGGCTAGGTTTGACCATGATGCATGCACAGTTAAAATAGAGTAAGGTTTCTATGGGGTTTTAGACTTGTACCCTTGAGCGGACAACTCAAGGGGGAAAGGCGCGGAACCGTCGACTACACCGTTGATCGACTGGTTTTACCGCAAATATGCCTTTTTCGGATTTAGGGGGTGATAATATCGGAAGAGCGCAACCACTCATTATAAGCATTGCTATAGGATTTGTTTGGGCACGAGTGGAATATGATGTTGAGCATGATTATGCAACAATTAAAGGCATGTTGTCACGTATTTGCACGTTTAAGAAAGCAGTAAATACAATAGTTTCATAATTTAAAGCGGAAATGAAGGAAATCAGTAAAGGAAAGAAACAAAGAGACAAGTCAGTTTTGCAATCGAAAAAGAAATTGAATGCTAAAAGAAATAAACAAATAATTGCGCGTAAAGAAGCATAAAGTCATAATAATAATCTGAAATGGTAAAAGCCTAAAAATCCCCAGCAGAGTCGCCATGCTGTCGCGCCCCTTTTTTCTCGCGAAATTGAGTTTATGACATTTGGAGGGACAACTCGTTCCTTTTGGGAACTGGGTTTTGCATTTTTTGAAGAGTCGCCACCTAATGATTAGGGTGCATTAGGACACCAAAAGAGTTCGATTTGAATAACCAGATATTGGGTAAGGGCTTGAAATTATTCTAAGGGGAAGGTGTTAGCACCCCTCAGAATCCACTAGTGTGGTTCCTGGCCAGACAATTATTGTGAATTGAGATGCAATTAACGTATAGGCAAATAAGGCTCAAATAAGAGGGGATTTCAACAAATAATGGTTTGAAGGCAACATTAAAAGGGGCAATTAGAAAAGCTGATTTTTAAAGAGTTACAATGCTAAAAGAGTAAATAATAAAAGAAAGGGGGAGTCCTAGGTTTATTAAAAATATGGATCACCCCACACAATGTCCGGTAATCACTCCTCAATGAGGGGCTGCACGTGACATTATCGCGTGGTCATCATATCCATATCTACCCTTCCCACCCCATTAGGGTATTTAAAACGCGGATTGGTCTCGATTACTTATTGCATGCTATTACCCGTCCTGTTCCTACCAGTTCCGGAGGCACTTAGGACTACTAATCCTAAAGGGAGGGATATTAGGCTTATCTGGGGTTTTAAAGGTAAAAATTCTAGGTGACATACAAAACACATTTCTGCATATTTGGGGAGACATAAGGCTCAGTTATACCTCCTTGAACAGAAAAGCATATAATTAGCATGACTTTTACATACTGTTTAGGTCTGATCCAGATTGAATACGAGGGAGTCTAAAAGATTGGGGCAGATTGGTGTACTACATAATTCAGATAAGAAGCCCGAATCAGGACTGCCTGCTGGTCGTAATAACTAACAGAAGCAGATTCAGTTTTTAATTATTACTCTAAGGCTTGCCTAAGTGTTAAGAAGGGGTCCTATAAGCATGACATCTACTGAATTCAGAAGGCGATGAGACAGTAAGAACTCGGAATGAATTATTTGAAACCCTATAGGCATGCTTGCTAAACTTTGGTTAAGTAAAGGACTTGGATTATCAAAAGAGATGCAGAATTAACAAATTGATTACAGGTTTTGCAGGTGAAAGTACATATTATTACTGATTCTTAGATCTGACATTGAACAAAACGAATCAGATTCATTTGGAAACTCCTATAGGCATGTTTTCTACACGTTGCTGATTTTAGACACTTATAGACGTAGTATCTGAATGCAGAAGCTTGTTTTCAAACCTATAGGCATGGTATCTGATGCAGAAATTGCTTTTAAACCTATAGACATGGTATCTAATGCAGAAATTTCTTTTAAACATATAGATATGGTATCTAAAATGCAGACTTGTTTTTAAACCTATAGACATGGTATCTAAAATGCAGACTTGTTTTTAAACCTATAGACATGATTTCTATATGTATTGAGTATGCAGAATTAGAATAGACCTATAGGCAGGATTTCTACCCTTTGCATGCATAGTTACCCCAACCCTGTTTCACTAGCCAACCCCGAGTATTCTTTACAAATTATTACAAACCAGAGTAACTAATACATCAAAAAAATACAAAGAAAATAATGACAACCCTAAAAGTCCTGATTCTTGACTTCCTGCCTGAATTATGAGATAGACCAACCCAAAGACCATCGATCCAAAGCCTTTCTCCAATTTGAGTATGTCAGAGTTCCCTAAGATCCTCAATGGGACTCCGGGCAGTGCTCACACCCAAATTGTATTACCAGAATAGGGACAAGTGCGGTGTGGAAGGGCCAACCCTCAAGTGTCTAAGTTCAGAGGGAGCTCAATGAGTCCCAAGACAAGGCTCACAAGAGGGGGGCATAACTTAAAGTCTAAGAGAGAGTGCAAGTAAAGAAATAGAGTTTTAAAGAACTAAGAAAGCACATAAGAGAGGTAGAGGGGCTGGGAAACAGCTAAAGACAAGTTAATAACTTCATGCAAGGGGGCTCAGGGGCTAGGGAAGTTGCAAAGAGCCAATTCTTGGCAAAGGTAAGCTTTGGGCATGCACAACAATGGAGATACTGGCATGCCTATAAGCCTCTGGAACATACAACCGCAAAGAATCATAGAGGTTAGGATCCGAGGGATCAAGCTTGAGTCATGGACAGCAATATTCAGTACTGTCATGCCTCCAGCAAACCATACCATCACACACATTGGGGTAGGGGGTTTGGGATTCATAATAGGAGGAGATTATAGCATGCTAAAGTAAACACTGAACTAAACACAAACAGTAGGCAGACATGCAAGTAAAGGTATTAAGTAAACACATTGTTTTTGATTGCTGAAAATCTTAATCAGGACATGCCAGTTTCAAGGAAGCAAAATACAGTAAAAGCAGTAGCAGGACATGTAAAACAGGCCACAGTATAGGTAACAAGTCAGAATGCTTTTTTTTTTAATGTGAGTATGAGTTCAGAAAACTAAGAGTGTTCGTGTCTTGTGTTTATGAGAGAGCAAGGCATTTATAGTTTGAAAACAGGTGCAAAAATAAGGCAAGAATCATAGTTTAGTAGTAATTATGGAACTATGTATCAATTAAAAATCAATCAGTATAAGAACTTCCTTTAATAAGGAGTTTAAACTTAAACGGTAATGGGCAGAAAACTTTTAAGGAAGGAAATCAAGTAAGCACCTTGTGCAAAGTAGGCAATCAGGGGTAAATACATAGGGGTTTAACTAAGGAAAGAATTAATGAAGAATTTTTGAAATACACGATTAACCAAATAAGGTAAGAAACAGAATAAACCAACCAGTACATAGTAAATCAAGGAGTCAGGGATTTGAAATTATAAATAAACCAAGTCAGAAATAGGAGAATCGAAAGGCTAAGGGAAAGTTCTCAAATCAACCTAAGAATCAGCAAAATCAGTAAAACAAGGAAAGAAACAATCAGACTTACACAAGGAGGTCTGAAATCAGTCCCAAATTGAAGGTCATTTTAGAGGGAAACTCAGCATATAAAAGAGTATATAAGTATTAAGCAGGCAAGGCTGAATTTTGGACAAAGAGGAATATCGTATAGTAGCAAACACAGGTAGTCACATAGGTCGATTTCTGTTACTCAGTAACAGAGAAGAGAAAGTATCAAATAGCATGCCAAAGAGTCAAGTAAAAGAGAGTTTAGCAGGAAGTTAGAATCATATAAAGAAACAAAAGATTCAAAAATTCAATCGAGCAGTAGATGAAACAACTTTCAAAAACTCGAATAGGTTCAAAGAAATTAGGCTTTGAAACCAAACAAGTTCAGAGATGAAGAACAAGCAAATCACATAGCAAATAGTCTCAAAACTCAAATGAATCCCCAAATTTAGGGCTTTCCCCGTCAATCGAGTATAGAGATGAAAACAAGTAATTCAGGCAGAAATACTAACGAAATAAGTTCAGAAATCTCAAAAGGCAACTAAGACTTTTAACATGCATATTCCAGTAGCAGAACAACATAAAGAAACACAGCAGAAGAGCAACATATTAGAAGAACAACATAAGAAACATAGTAGAAGAGCAACACAGTAGAAGAACAACATAAGAAACACAGTAGACATGTTTAAAAAATCAGAAGAGCTTCGAAATAAAGTAACAAAACCCTAAGTTAGAAAAGACAAAGGTTCTGAAAGTAGAGTTTTGAAAGAAACCATGAGAAAACGTTTAGGAGCTTAGAGAAAACACAAATCTACAACGGATCTAAAAGAATCAGAAAAACCTCGAAGGTTAAGGTTTCAGAAGAACCCAGATGGGGAGAAAGGCTTGGAAAGTCATTGATTTGAGTAGGAGAAGCCAAGAGTCAGGCTTGAATAGCCATAGCTGGCCGGAACAAGGTCAAGGTGACCGGAGAAAGCATAGCACTGAAATAGTCCGAGGTCTAGACCAAGCCTCTTCAAAGTCTGGCCTTGAAACCATAGTACTCGAACATATAGGAGTCATAGGAGGCAGATACAGGCCTTTAATGGCTTTGGAAGCCATTGATTCAGGCGATTTTAGGGTGGAAGTGGAGGGAGGCGGCCAGGGTTTCTGAGAGAGAATTGGGAGAAGGGGGATTCAAAGGCAGCTACCAGTGAGAAATGGTTAGGGTTTGGGGGTTAATGGGAAATTAAAAAAGTAAAGATTAAAGGGTGACCTGAATGAATGAGGATCCGGGCGGGTTATTTTAAAAGGGTCGTGGGTTGGGTAGACTAGGATTTGGGTCTGGGTAATTGGGTTTTAGAATTGGGTTTAATTAGGGGTTGATTTGGGGGTACAATTGAAATAAACGGGGCTAATTGGGGTTGATTTTGGGCTACAATTGAAATAAACGGGGCTAGTATTTAAATAGCCGCTTTTCCCTTGTTTAATTTTATAAAATAGTAAAGTAATTTCTGGAAACAAATTAAAGGCATTAAAATGATTAATAATACATACTTATCAAATGAAAAATACTGGAGTCAATTTTATAATTATAAACACAATTAAACCTTAAAAGAGGCTAATATTGCAATTATATGCGATTTAGCTTTAAAAATACTAAATAAATTTATAAGAATATGCCAAAAATTATGTTAGATATATTTTAGCATAAATATGAGAATTCAATAAATGAATCACCAAAATAATAATTTTGGGATAATTATTGGTTTTTTTCCTGATAAAATAGGGCAATAAATTGATTTAAAAATCTTTGAAAATTAAGGAAAAATAATAAAACCTTGGGACATACTTACATATATGCATATACAGGCTATTTTGAAGGTATTTTTCATATTAAAATATATAGAAAAAAATTGGTTATCAACAACCATTATATGTTAGCAATCCTGCCTATAGGTTCAATACTTGTTTCAATTGTGTTAGAAACCATGTCTATAAGAAATCGAATATTCAATGTGTGTGAAAAAACCTCATTCACTTGCTATTCTGCTTACAAATTATAGAAATCATGTCTATAAGATCTAAAAATGGTATCAAATTGTAGAAAGCATGCCGATAGGTCTGAATCAACCCAATTATCATTTCTGCCCATTTGTTCATGAGTTTCCAAACATTGTGTTGTTACTCTCACTAGAAAACATGCCTTTAGGATCAAAACAAATAATTCTGGATCTATTTCTGTGACCTGCCACTATCACTATCGCATAAAAACACCTAGACATCATGCCTAAAGGTTTAATCCCTATGTTTAAAATATGTAGGCAAATCATATAGGTTTGGGAAGTATAATGGCTTTTGTGTATAACTGTCCGCTCATATAAATCCAGATTCATATAGAGATCCCGCCTATAGGTTTCTATGTTCTTAACTGTTTAAAATAAGCAATTGTCTTTGTTAATCTGACTTGCGTGCATTTGTTGTCTAATTGCGGAGGCCAACTTAAGCCCTTATTTGCTTATAAATGAAAGTCCTAACTGTTACTGTCTGTCGCTTAGTATTCTTCCCTTTTGAGCAACCTAATTTATGGTCTAGAACTACCTAAATGGAGGTCCAAAGCCTCCTAGACCATAGGCATGGGACGGGTAGTGCACGCATAGGGTACGGTATAGAATCAACTAGTGCGCTTTAGGTAACGGCTTAAAGATAGTAATCGGGTAGCAGGAGATGATAGTCTGTGCCGGCTGAATAATATGAGTAATACCCCGACTCAAGGGAGTTACGAAGTATTATTTATGTTGCACGGGGTGATCCTTTAGGCTAAAAAATTTCGGACCCCCCCATCCCTATTAACTATTCCTCTCGCTTCTTTAGACTAATTCATAAATTAAGCTCGGTCGGGATCCACCATTGTGGACCTCGAGGGGTGCCAAACACCTTCCCCTCAAGGTAATTTCGAGCCCTTTCCCGATCTGTGGTGATGTAAACTGGTACAATATGAGTTATCTGCTCTAGGTGCCCTAACACACCTTAATCTATTAGGTGGTGACTCTTTCAATTCCAATTCCCTACCCCCTCAAAAAGGAGTTGTCCCAGAAATGTCGAAACCCGATTTCGCAAGAAAAAGGGGGCCTGACAGTACTATGTTAATAAAAAACAATAGAATTGCACTAATTTAACTAGTTACCTCAAAAACTTAAGTTTCTCTTACCTTGCCTTGTTTATTTGTGATACTTATTGAGTTGCTTGTACTCACACTACACCCTACACCTCGTGTGCTAATCCTGGCATTTCTAAGCACGGCGGTTGTTGATCGTGGAGTCTTATCTGTTCGAAGACCATCGAGGTAGCTGCTTGAGCGTCCGTAGACCTTGACTCTCCTTCCCCTATCTTTCAGTTGTATTTATTTAGCCATGCTTTCTAGTCAGTATATTAGATTATGTCATTACATATAGAAACTCATGCACTCCGTGACACCCAGATCTCTTTGGGAGAATTTTGTACTGAGTTACGATGTTTATATCCGGTTTTACGAGATTCTTAAATATTTAAATATATTCCCGTATATTTGGGTTTTAAAAATGTTAGCATATGTGAGATGTCGGTTTGCCTAGTACCATGATAGGCGCTATCACGACAGGTCAAGTTTTAGGTCGTGACAGTTTAATTTAGTTATTATTTTAAGTAATCAAAAGATCTTGTTAAATTATTGATTAAATCAAGTTAGGAGAATATTCGAGAGACATTTTCCTAAAGACTAGTCCGTTTAACACGTTTTTGTATGTTTTCACAGTGCTTTGTATTAGTTCACCTCGTAGAGTTAAGATTTAATCGAGAGAAGAGACTTCGCTACAAGTTTGAACTAATAATCGAGGGAATTCGTGAGAACCATTGGAACATTAAAGTGAATTGAACTAGAGTTAGATCCCGAATAGCTTTGTTGCACATATCATGTCATGACCCTCATTTCTTCCACTGATATTTTTGTGTTGCTCAGTTCTAGTTTTCTGTGAAAAATTGTTAGTTGCATTAGTTTAATAGTTAATTTTAGTTCATAATCATTCCAATCAAAGTTTTAATCATCATGAATAACATTTAAGCTAGAAATTACTTGAACATTTTTTAAATCTTGTAAGTTAAGGTTGTAACGACTCGGCCGGTCGTTTTGAGCTCTAGCGCGTCGCTCAGCAGCTTAAGGCTTTGAATAACTTCACTTCATGTATAGTGACTTGTACGTGTTGTCATAATTGAATTTTGGGAAGTTCGGATTTGATTCGGATGGAAAATTCTCATTCGGACTACACGCAACAGTTTAAGGCTTTGAATAACTTCACTTCATGCATAGTGACTTGAATCGATGCGCATTTGTCTGGTATGATTTGAGGCTTCGAGTAAGTTTGTATTAGTTATTGGGACTGGTTGGTGTGATCGGACGGGGTCCCGGGGGTCTCGGGTGTGTTTCAGGATGGTTTTGGGCCATTTTCCTTGGTTTCATGACTGTTGGTTTCAAATGTCTGTGGGATGCACCGCAATCGTGAAGAGGCAGACCCGATCGAGGAAGGTAAGTGGAGCGGGAAGAAAATTTTCCTTCGCGTTCACGGGCATGGGTATGCGATCTCATACTTTCCTGGGATGGATCATCGTGTTCGCGAGTGGGACTACGCGTTCGCGTAGAGATGAAACAAGGGCTGATGGGATTTGGTCTTCGCGAACGCGAAGTATGTTCCGCGTTCGGTGGACAGGTACCGCAATCACGAATCTTCAGACGCGATCGCATAGAGGTAACACCTGGGCAGTGAGGTTTTAAAAACAGGGATTAGGCCATTTCCCTTTCATTTCCTCCATGAGAGCCAACCTTGGGCGATTATAAAGCACCAATTTCAGCGCCAATCACAGGGTAAGTGATTCCCACCTATTTCAAGTTAAATACATGGTTTATATATGGGTTTAAACATGGAAACTAGTAGAAATTTGGGATTTTGGTAGAAAACCTAGAGCTTTGTATTTTAGTATTTTTGCCACGAAATTGGACATGGAATTGGGAATAAATCAAATATTTGAGTTTGTAGTGTTATGGGTAAGGTTTATCATCGAAAATTTTCGGGATACGGGCACGTGGGCCCGAGGGTTGACTTTATTGGTTTTTCGAGCGGAGTTGGGAATTGTTATAAATTGTTAAATTGTAAGCATTGGAGTATATTTTCTTTGGTGTACACATTGTTTGATTAGTTTTGGAGCGACGGGTGTCGGTTTGAGGTGTTAGAGTGGCGTCGGAGCCGGTTATGGAACTTCAGAGCGGGGTAAGTCTCCTGTCTAACTCAGTGAGGGGGAAACTATCACTAGGTGATCTATTTGATATGTGTTACTTGTTAGGGGGCTACGTACGCACGAGGTGACGAGAGTCCGTGCGTAGTTAAATCCATGTTATTGTCCGGGTAGACTTAGGTTCACACCATGCTACGGTTGTACTATTTGAGATGTCCCTTGTCTATTAAATTCCCTTATTTTACATTACGACTTGAGACTAGACCTGTGTAGAGCGATAGTCTCGCTATTGTAGAGATTTGACGGGCCTCGTGATTAGCCACAGATAATTGTACTCCTCTTACGAATTTCTCCCGCATTATGTGTTCTCGTCAAAAGGTTTCCCCAAAGCTTGTTATAACTCACATGCCCCTTCGTGAGTGGGGTCAAGGACCCGTCAAAGCTTCTTATTCTAATGGTATCGGGCTGTTCGCCTCGGCATGATAGATACATCTTTGGTTCGTTCCTTTCGACCCTCGCAGTGTGCACATCTTATGGGATCGGGTCGTTCGCCTCGGCAGGATTATGTAGCACAATCTCATGGGAGCGGGCCGTTTTCCTCGGCAATATAATATAATAGATGTAACCATGGTTATATACCAGATTATGATGGGATTGGGCCATACGCCTCGGTATTTCTATAAAATACTCCCATGGAATCGTGCGTATTAATTGTCAAAAAGCAAGTGGATCTGGGAGTTTTCTTGATTTGTATTATGACGACCTATCTGGTGAGTTCCATTATACATATCTGTACTCCAGTTGAGGAGGTAATTGCTAATCGAGACTTCGAGTTTATTGTTGAGAGGAGAGTTGTACCATGTAGTTATACTTGTTTATTTCATTTATTTACTCTACGCCATACCTGTTTACTTCTTATTGTATCTGTTTTATTGGACCACTAGTAAGTGTTGTTGTCGACCCCTCGTCACTACTTCTCTGGGGTTAGGCTAGATACTTACTGGGTACACGTTGATTTACGTACTCATGCTACACTTGCTGCACATTTTTGTGCAGGTGCATATATGTCGGGTGGTCTTTGGGGCGCAGAGGCGCGACTATTGCGGGGACTTACTGTGAGCAACATTTCATGTTACGATCCGCAGCTTGCAGAGTCTCTATCAGAGTTATTTAAATTCTACTGTGTAATTTGTATTCCAGACAGATGTTGTATTTTATTATATTTCCTAGATGATGCTCATGCATTTGTGATACCGGGTTTTTGGGGTTCTTACGAGATTGTTCATTATTGTAGTTCGTGTAATTATTATCACTTACCTTGTAAATTGTATTTCATACTCTTCAATTAATGAAAATTATGATTTCAAATACTAAAATTAGTAATTAAGTTAATCATTCACTATTGGCTTGCCTGACAGCGGTGTTAGGCGCCATCACGACCTTTAGTGAATTTTAGGTCGTAACAGCTTGGTATCAGAGCGTTAGGTTCACTTAGGTCTCACGAATCGTTATCAAGTCTAGTAGAGTCTTGCGGATCGAAATGAAGACGTCTGTACTTATCTTCGAGAGGCTATAAGGCTGTTAGGAGCACTTCCCTTCTTGATTCCTATTTGTGTGATCTGATTCCTTTGAGTCTTATGCCTTTGCTTCCCTCCTACTCAATATTATGCGACGTGAAATGCTTGTTATCAATTGGGCATCGAGGAGTTGTAGTGGTTCTGCAAACGTGGTGCAGGATGTTTTACCCAACGTATTCGGCAGGCTATCATCGCCGTCTTGTGAAAGGGTGTTCTGTTATTTCAGCTTAGTATCTGTATTTCCTATGGTTTTGAGGCTTTGCAAAGGTTGCTATGATGTTCATGCGTTGTTATCGCATAGTTTTGGTGTTATGGTAGGATGCTTGTTTATGTGACGAGGCAGTGAAGGACTTGAAAGGAGGATCTCTCAGTGTGTGGTTTAGAGGTTCGGTATTTAATTCCAATAGAGGAAAGGCAATCGAACTATGGATATTCAGGCTTTGGTTGATGGAGTAATGAGACTCGGCATTTTCGAGCGTGGTGGAATTCTCATTTGTGATGTGGTGTCGTCGTCCTTGTTGGAATGCACTAAGGATCATTGGTTTTATGGTCTTCTTTGATTTGCCCGCGGGGCAGGGTGTTGTGAAATAGTGTCTAAGGAGCGGTTGTCAGAAATGGCGGCGTGTAGCGGTTACAGAACCAAATTGGTGTTCCTAATGTTGATGGCTCGAGAAAGATGATTTGTGAGGATGCTTACAGTTGGTAGAAATTTATTAGTTCGGGTGCTACAAAGATGGATTTCAATTCGAGGCGGTTTTGGGTAGTAAAGGACAAGGAAGGACATGGTGGGGGGTGTCTCGCGGTGATTGAATTGCTAGCAGGTCAAGTAAGCACAGTAGAGGTCGAGAAGTTGCTTAAGGAGATGGGTTAACCGAAGTGGGAGTGGTAGAGTAGCGTATAGATTCCGTGGTAGGATAGCCACATGCCTTGAGAAAGTTTAAGGCAATTTGGGGAATCGCGATGGAAGGTGATTTGCTCTACGGATTTTATTTGGGATGGTGCTACTGTACCGAGGGAGATGGAATATGGAAAAGAGGAGTTTGCTTGAAATAAAGAGGGGTGTGAAGACTTGATTATCATTTTTGGATTCAACCTGACTCTGTGTTTGGAATGTATTGTCATATTTTCAATTTATATCGATGGGAAGTGAACAGACTTCTATAGCTGGCGGACGAGCAGAGGCTCAGGAGGGTTTACTGGATTCATGGTAGTTGTACCCAATGCAGCATCGTTGGAAGATGTGGGCATGGAATTTCCATAGGTGGGTTATCTTCTGTGAACAAGTTGGCGGTTGCATGATGTTGATGAACTTTCTACGAAGAATTTTACTTACTACCTGGCAGGAGGTCGAGTAGGTGATTGTGGCTGATACTTTGGGATGATTTGTAAAGAGTCTAACAAGAGATTTTGAGAGGTTTGGTGAGTTAATGGTGCGAGATCATGGTAATAGAGAAGGAGGAATCCTTATGGATTCTACAGTATGTGATGGTAGCTTAAAGCTAAGTAGGGGAGCCCCGCCATCTACGATTGGATGGCGTGATTGTCTACTTGTGAGGTTTCTGGTTATCGGTGTATTGGTGGTTATTACGACTAAGGAAAGAAAACATCAGTGGTAATTCGAGCAAAGGATTTGAGGAATTTATGCTATATTTGGCCTTATCGATTCATGTTCAGGTTTTGGGAAGACTCAGAGTTTATATTTTGTGAGGATATGATGTACAAGGAAGGGAATTCAGCGGGTTGCTTCTTTAAGATGGTGTTCATATGCTAGAAGAGCCTTGGAGTTGATTATATTTGGGACTTAGTCAGAGTGGGTGACTCTCAACAACGGTCCTAGTTGTTCAACATCAAAGTGTGGTGCCTAAGGATTTCGAGTCTGTGGTATGGTTAAATATCGAGATTTTGCAGTGAATCATGAAAGGGACTTGGAGTGTTCTATGTTATCATGGGTCTGTGGTGTAGCATTGGAGGTATGGGAGAAAATAACTTCGGATTTGTAGAGAAATTATCAGAATGGGTGTACCAAGTGAAGATGCAAATGTGCGCACTAGGAGGGAATGGGATAGTTCATGGGTTTTGAGACAACGTGGTCTCGTGAAATGGGGTCACTCAGGATGAGTGCGGATTGAGTTCGTCATTTTTTTGAATAGAGCTATTATTATTTCTAAGGCAAGTCCAGACTAAATTTAAAGAAGTTTCAGTTAGCAATGGTTGAATCGGCATGATGGTGGCAATGATCAGTTCCTTCAGCGTGTTAACTTATACAGGTGATTTGTGGCGGCACATGCGAGGCTTGACGGCTGGCGTAATTTGATTTTTTTGGAGGCATCCAATTATTATGGAATATTACGTGTAGATGGATACCGGAAGAGTTACGGTGGTTTAGACCATAACTTGAGGTTGGTGTTTTCTGCGGTTATAGGAATTCAGTTGCGTGTTGCAATGGTTCTCTTGAAATGAGTTAAGTGAAATGTTTCTATGTGATGAAGTATTTATTCTATTAGTGGTTCAGGAGTTAGGATTAAATTCTCGTACTCTCTCGTAGTGGCATGTTAGGTGGAGTGAGCGGCATGGGAATTGGAAGTTGAGGATCAAAGTTGCGGTTCGGTGTTGGTAAGAATGTCACAAGCCGGATGAGCAGGAAATAATTCAAACCTTTAGAGTAAGTTGGTATTTTCTTTAGCATCACCTGAGAACGGTGTCCTGTGTAAGAGGCTTTGTGTACTGATTTGCGAGTTCTCGATTTGCTTTATAGCAATAGTATGGCTAGTAGTATGGATATGCATACTTGGCTACCTGGTGCGGAAGGTCGTGGGGCGTATCCCACGGGAAGATTGTATAAGTGTGACATGTAGTCACTTGATTAATTAACGATTGAAACCGAGTATGGAGATTATGGTACTATCGCTAATACGAGAGTTTAGGCCTGGAAGGCACTCTATTCATTTGGTTGTGAACTATGAAAGTTTGTTCCGTATTTGACGGTTGTTCTTGTGTGTCATGGGAAGAGGTTATTGTAGATCCTTGTAAGGTTATTAGCCTAGTACGGTATGATCAGAATTGGCTTGAGGTCATGTGAATGAGTCCTCTATATCAGGCCGGATGTGTCCATTTCAGCATAGCGTTGTTTACGGAGGAGTCTTCGGGCCTTGGATGTTATTTTTGTCATCACCTATTCCGTGTAATCTCTATTGTGCCATGAGGGTTGTATGACGGTTTGATTATTCACACACGTATTGAGATCCCATGTAGTTTGTTGTGTTGTAAGAGTAGGATGGCTCTCGAGATGCAGGTCATTTGTTGCACCTTAGTTGTGCTTGGGTTTCGCAGCTTACGACGCTATCCGTCTCCCCAGAATTTGTATTATGCACTTGGCATGCTTGTGGCCGATATTCGGGAATTTTTGTAGGGTATTGGCATACGTTTTGATGGGCATTTCCTTATTTATTGTTATGTGCGGATCGGATGGCACGCCATCATGGGTATGCTATTTGGATCGGGTTGCACGCTGCAACGGTATCATGGTTGGATCGGATTGCACGCTGCAATGGTATCATAGTTAGACCGGGTTGCAGCCGCGACGGTATCATGTGTGGATCGGGTTGCACGCCGCAACAGTGATATGTCGTTCAAGTTGTAGCTTGTTGGTCTTTGATAGTGTTTGCGGTGGCTTATTGCCGGAGCAGCTTGTACTGGGTGAGATGAGATTATTGGACCTGGGATCAGTGCGATCGAATTCATATAAGGCATGTTAAAGAGAAAATATCGTTATTCAGTTCAGAATGAGGTAATGGTTCTTGTCAGGAGGAGAGACTCCATAAATTGTGATTTGACAGGCGGTTTATGAGTTTCTACACATCTCATCCGTCGTGGCAGTATTGCGAGAGCTGAAACAGGGGTTATATTTGTTATGAGGTATATCACGAGCTTCGAGTCAGTAGAAATTTTAGCTGTTATGCTTGGGGGAGATTGCCTTGGGCAAATGAGTTATGTGGTGCATGGTGTGATTTCGGCTGAGGATCATGGTCACGTTGGGTTAAGTGTCTGGTGATTGATACGGTGTACATGTGTTAGAATCTGGAATCGTGGAGAATTTCGGATGTTGAAATTTGGTTCTATGCTTGTTAGCTAAGGTAGCAGGAAGGATCTTCAGTCTGTCTCGAGTTAATGTGCTCAACTGGGTTGTGGTGGCACGGGTAGGTGCCAGAGGTGTTAAACAGTGATTTTGGACAACTCCGGAGCAGTTCTTAGCACGTTCGAGGACGAATGTATGTTTAACTGGGAGAGAATGTAACGACCCGACCAGTCATTTTGAGCTTTAGCGCATTGCTCAGCAATTTGAGGCCTTGAGTTGTTTCACTTCAGGTATCATGACTTGTACGTGTGGTCAAAATTGAATTTCGGGAAGTTCGGAGTTGATTCGGATGGAAAATTCTCATTTCGGAAGCTTTAAGTTGGAAGAGTTGACTAAGGTTTGACTTTTGAGTAAATGACCTTGTAATTGGGATTTGAATGTTCCAATAGGTTCCTATGATGATTGCGGACTTGGGTGTATGTCCGGAACGGGGTTTAGATGACCCGGGAGCATTCCGGCACTTATTGTGGAAAGTTTGTATTTTTGATGAATTTCATAAGTTTGGGTTGAAGTAGATTTTGATGTTATCGATGTCCGTTTGGGATTCCGAGCCTAGTAATAGCTCCGTACGGCGATTCTGGTCTTAGGAACGCGTCCGGATGTAGATTTGGAGGTTCGTAGGTCATTTTGGGGCCATTTGGCGGAAGTTGGTAGTTTAAAGGTTTTTGGGAAGTTTGACGGGGAGTGGTCTTTTTGATATCGGGTTCGGATTCTGATTCCAGAAGTTGGAGTAGGTCCGTAATGTCAAATGTGACTTGTGTGCAAAAATTTGAGGTCAACCGGACGTGATTTGATAGGTTTCGGCATCAGATTTGAAAGTTAGAAGTTTAATAGTTCATTAGCCTTCAATCGATGAACAATTTTAATTTTTGATGTTGTTTGGTATGATCTGAGGCCTCGAGTATGTTTGTATAAGTTATTGGGACTAGTTGGTGTGATCGACGGGGTGTCGGGGGCCTCGGGTGTGTTTCGGGATGGTTTCGGGCCATTATCCTTAGTTTCGTGACTGCTGGTTTCTGGTGTCTGTGGCATGCACCGCGATCGCGGAAGGTAAGTGGAGCGGGTAGCAAATTGTTCTTCGCGATACCGGGCATAGGTATGCGATCACATACTTTCCTGGGCTGGATCATTGCGTTTGCGAGTGGGACTACGCATTCGCGTTGAGATGAAGATGGGGCTGATGGAATTTGGTCTTCACGAATGTGAAGTCTGTTACGCGTTCATGATCGGTGGACTGGTCGTGCTCCGCAATCGCGAATTTTCAGTCGCGATCGCATAGAGGTAACGCCTGGGCAGTGAGGTTTTAAAAACAGGGACTTGGCCATTTCCCTTTCATTTCCTCCATGAGAGCCGACCTTAGGGCGATTTTGAAGCACCATTTTTTGCGCCAATCACAAGGTAAGTGATTCCCACATATTTCAAGTTAAATACATTGTTTATATAAGGGTTTAAATATGGAAATTAGTAAAAATTTGAGATTTGGTAGAAAACCTTGAATTTAGTATTTTTGGATTTTTACCACGAAATTGGATATGCAATTGGGAATAAATCATATATTTGAGTTTGTAGTATTTTATCTTCGAAATTTTTCGGAATCCGGGCACGTGGGCCCGAGGGTTGACTTTGTTGGTTTTTCTAGCGGAGTTGGGAATGGTTATAAATTGTTAAATTGTAAGTATTGAAGTATACTTTCGTTGGTTTACACATTGTTTGACTAGTTTTGGAGCGACAGGTGTCGGTTTGAGGTGTTGGAGTGGCGTCGGAGCCGGTTATGGAACTTCGGAGCGAGGTAAGTCTCCCGTCTAACTCTATGAGGGGAAACTACCCCTAGGTGATGTATTATATATGTGTTACTTGTTACGGGGGCTAAGTAAGCACGAGGTGATGAGACTCCATGCGTAGCTAAATCCATGTTATTGTCCGAGTAGATGTAGGTTCACACCATGCTATAGTTATACTATTTGAGGTGTCCCTTGTTTATTAAATTCCTTTATTTTACATTACGACTTGAGACTAGACCTGTGTAGAGTGAAAGCCTCGCTATTGTAGAGATTCGAAGGGCCTCGTGATTAGCAACGAATTTCTCCCTCGTTATGCGTTCTCGTCGAAAGGTTACCCTAAAGCTTCTTATAACTCATATATCTATGGTTCATGTCGTTCGACCCTTGGCAGTACGCACATCTTATGGGATCAAGTTATTTGCCTCGGCGGGATTATGTACCACACTCTCATGGGAGCGGGCAGTTCACCTCGGCAATATATTATAATAGATGTAACTATGGTTATATACCAGATTATGATGGGATCGGGCCGTATGCCTCGGCATTTCTATAAAATACTCCTATGGAATCATGCGTATTAATTGTCAAAAAGCCAGTGGATCTGGGAGTTTTCCTTATTTGAATTATGATGACCTTTCTAGTGAGGTCCATTATACATATATATATACTCCGGTGGAGGAGGTAACTGCTAATCGAGACTTCGAGTTTATTGTTGCGAGGAGGATTGTACCACATAGTTATACTTGCTTATTTCGTTTATTTACTCTGCCCATATCTGTTAACTTCTTATTGTATCTGTCTTATTGGAACACTAGTAAGTATCGTTGTCGATCCCTCGTCACTACTTCTCTGGGGTTAGGCTAGATACTTATTGGGTACGCTTTGATTTACGTACTCATGCTACACTTGCTGCACATTTTTGTGCAGGTGCATATATGTCGGTTGGTATTTTAGGCGCAAATGCGCGGCTATTGCGAGGACTTACCGTGAGCTGCAATTCATGTTACGATCTGCAGCCTGCAGAGTCTCCATCAGAGTTATTTAAATTCTACTGTGTAATTTGTATTCCAGACAGCTGTTGTATTTATTATATTTCCTAGATGATGCTCATGCACTTGTGACACCGAGTTTTGGGGTTCTTACAAGATCGTTCATTATTGTAGTTCATGTAATTATTATCACTTACCCTATAATTTGTATTTCATACTCTTTAATTAATGAAAATTATAATTTCAAATACTAAAATAAGTAACTAAGTTAATCATTCACTTTTGGCTTGCTTGACTGTGGTGTTAGGCACCATCACGACCTTTAGTGGATTTTGGATCGTGACAAAGGTAGTAAAGGCCTTCTGATTAGTGCCATGTGCCAATCGTCTGTCTCATACTGTAGTCCTACATAATAAAAAGAATTATCAATAGAATATATACCACAGTGGAGGGCACGAGTTAAACGACTAATAGAGGCAAGACAAAAAAGATAGCCAGGGACATAAAGAACGGAATCTAGAGTGACTGAAGATTGGTGATTAGCTTGTCCAACTCTTTTTGCTTTAGTTTGAAGCCCATTGGCTAAAGTAATAGTGGGAAGAGACTTTGAATACACAATATTCGACAAAAGTGATTTATTACCGGAGATATGATTAGAATGGCACTATTGGGATTATTGGTCTTCCCATGGCGAAGGGGCTGTATCAACATCAACCTATTACCAGTGGTCCTGGCGACCTTCCGCGAAAATCTTCAAGCTGCGTTGGTGCTGATGGTGTTGGCCGAGATGCTAAGACGCTTATCCGCATGTGCACGAGGATATGATTTTTACAAAGGATGCAATTTGTTGCTTCATATTTGGGCTACTAAACACTTTTCCCAACAGGAGGCCACTGTTGACAACTTCATGGGTGTCAGTAATATGATCCGCAGCCAGAATGAAAGAATGAGACACTAGATCTCCACACATGAGCAAGAAGAATTGAGGGAAACACTGACCAATCTGACAGGAGAATGGATCAATTGGAAACTCTCTTGGTTAGGTGGAAGAGCAATCTTGAGAACTCCCCAAAGGTACTCCATTGAGTTGATTGGATTAGAAGGCATTCAACCATACTCACCTTTGCGGGTTCTCAGACAATTTGGGATGATCCAAGATGTGCCTCTGTGGACAAGGACGACGTTATACGAGGATGATTACAATGGCCAGATTCCAATTCCCATGATAAGGAAACTGCAGGTAAAATGGAATGACCTGGTGACAATGCCTATGGGTCAAAACTCATGGTGCACCCCCGAGTACTACGTCTGGATTAATGAAGAAGAGGAACTAGATCGCCCGAGCAGAGAGGGTATAGCTTGGTTAGATGATACGGTGGCTGCTCTGCATATTTACCACGAGATCCTACCGCACTATCTTGTACCACATCAATGCATCGTCAAGTGGTCCCGGGATCCATTGGCCATATGTTGCCACTGGCTGAAGAAGATGATAGGGTAGTAGAATGCCTCCAGATAGAGTCAAACACATAACCAGAAGAAGATCCGGAGGAGGAGTCGGAATTCAACGGTGATGAGAAAGATTTTGCGGAAGACCCGGGGGAGGATCCGGAAAAGGAGCCAGAAGAAGAGAAGGGTGAAGTGACTCAGGGGATGGTTATTATAATTGGTTGATTCTCCCTCCTTTCTCTACTTTGTACCTTTATCCCTAGTTCTTTCTTTTTACTTTCCAAAAGGGCAAACTGTCTAAGCCCGTGCAATTCTATGATATAACCCTTTGTTCCCGTTTGTATCAGTTTAAATTATCAATGAAAACAAAATTGCTTCGGATCTAAATGTATCAAGTCTAAATGTCTGTCAAACATCCACGAATTAGGCCTAGAGGTCCCTGTGAATTTTAGGAACACACTAGCTATATGTGATGACCCGGCCTATCGTCACATGAGTTACCGCCCCGTTTCCCCCATTTTCTGCTTCCTTATGTTTTATTATAAGTGTCTTGACTGAACGAGTCGATTTGGATTGGTTTTGGATGGAAATGAGACACATAGTCTCTTTAAGGAAGACTTGTATTGGAAAAGTCAACCGGATGTTGACTTGTGAGTTAGAGGGCTCGGATGTGATTTCCGATGATTTGGTTAGCTTCGGGGGATGATTTGTGACTTAGGAGTGTGATCGGAATTGATTTTGGAGGTTCGGCGTAGAATTAGGCTTGAATTGGCGAAGTTAGTATTTTGGCGAATTCCGGTTGATAGGTGAGATTTTGATCCGAGGGTCGGAATGGGATTCCGAGAGTTTCTGTAGCTTTGTTAGGTGATTTTGGATGTGTGTGTAAAATTTCAGGTCATTCGGAGGTGTTTTGGTCGGGTTTTTGATCAAATGCGTAATTCGGATATTTTGGAAGAACTTAGGATTGAATCCGATGTAATTTGAGGGTTTTGGTGTTAATTGTGGTGTTTTGACGACTTGAGCAAGTTTGAATGAGGTTTTAGGATGGGTTGGCACTTTTGGTTGAGGTCCCGGGGGCCTCAGGGTGATTTCGGATGGCCATCGGGATGAAATTTGGACTAATGAGATTGCTGGTGTGCCTGGTTTCTGGTATTTCCGCATCTGCGGAAGAGGAACCCCATATGCGGTTGCGCAGGTGCGGAAGAAGGTTCGCAGGTGCGGTCATTTGGCCTGGATGGGAGATTGCGCAGATGCGGAATGGGAGCCGCATCTGCGACACCGCAGATGCGGTGGAAGAGTCGCAGGTGCGAAAGGGGTGAAGCCATGGTGTTTCCACAGAAGCGGACAATTATCCGCAGAAGAAAGGTCCGCAAATGCGGGTAGAGAACCGCAGAAGCGGTCGTGAGCTTAATGAAGATCCGCAGAAGCGGTAGCCGCAAATGCGGTAAAATAACCGCAGATGCAAAAATCACTGTTCAGAGAATGGTTTTAATGCTCATTTTGTTCCGCGAGCTTAAGTTCATTTCCACCATTTTTGATCGACCTTGAGAGCTCTTGGACGGAAATTGAAGGGGATTTCGACTAGGTGTGATTGGAGGTGAGTTTCTTGACCTAAATACGTGATTTAATGGTAGAATTAACATGGAAATTTGTGGAAATTCATCAAAAGAGGGTAAAGTTAGGGCTTGGGAATTTGGTATTTCAAAGTGGAATTTGAGGGGTCAAATGGACTCCGATTTTGGTAATTTTGATATGTACAGACTTGTGGCGAGATAAGGAATCCGGTGATGCTAATTTTCTGACTTTTCGAGAAGTGGGCCCGGGGCTCGGGTTTTGCCAATTTCGTGAATTTCGATGTTTTTCGAGTCTTTTCGATTGGGTTATATTCCCTTAGCCTATAGTAACGTATTCGTTGTGGTTTTGGCCAGATTCGACGCGCGAGGAGGTTGATTTGCGAGGCAAGGTCATAGCGAGCTAGGATTTTGGCCGGCTTGAGGTGAGTAATGGTCATAAATGATGTCCTGAGGGTTTGAAACCCCAGATTTGCAAAACGTAGTGCTATATTGAGGTGAAACACGCGCTTAATGGCGAGCACGGGGTTGTTTACTACTGGGGATTGTGACTTGGTCCGTCCCGTTTGATATTTTACTGCGTATTTGATTAAACTGATTTGGTTATCATCATGATTTGGGCTAGTTGCCATGTTTGGGGCCTTGTGCCGACCTGAAGAACCCTTAGGGGCATCCGTACTGATTGACCTCACTTTACTTGTTAAAAATCATACCCTCAGTCATGTTTCTAACTATTTAATAAAATATGAACCGACTTTTGAAATAGCTAAACCAGAATGAGAGTAATACGGGGCTGGGATCCCTATCTTATCTTAGTATGCCCGAGGGGCAAAGTTTATATTGACTGAGAGGGGTTGAGAACCCAATAGTGAGGATGACTGATATGTTATGGATCGAGCTGCACGTTGCAGCAAGGTAGGTATATATATATGTGTATATATATATATATATATATATATATATATATATATATATATATATATATATATATATATATATGGATCGGGTTGCACGCCGCAGCAGTATACTTATATGGATCGGGCTGCACGCCGCAACAGTATACTTATATGGATCGGGCTGCACGCCGCAGCAGTATATCGCTTGGGCTGTAGGAGCCCCTCAGGAGTCTGCATACCCCCAATGAGCACAGTCGACTATTATTATTGGATCGGGCTGCACGCTGCAACAATATATTTATTATGGATCGGGCTGTGCGCTACAGCAAAATACGGATCGAGTTGCACGCCGCAGCGGTATATTTATGATTTCAGTTACTGTGAAAAGTATATGAGATAAGTATTGGTTTAAAGGATTTTGCCTGACTTCTTCATTTAGTTGCTGTTTAAATGTTCTTACTGCTTTGATATAGAACTGCTTAGTGCTTTTTGCGAGATTTCTTTCAGTCAGTCATTATTTATTATTATTACTCACTGGGTCGGAGTACTCACATTACTCCTTGCACCGTGTGTGCAGATACAGGTATCCCTGAGGCGTAGTTCGAGCTATTTCTGCTATCCAGATCTCACCGGAGTCATCGAGGTAGCTGCATGGCGTCCGCAGACCCGATTTCTCCCTCTATCCTCTTTACTCTCAGTAGTTTAGACTATCTCTTGTTTAGGCTGTTTCTCAGACTTGTATTAGAGGCTCTTGACTCGTGACACCGGATCGGTGGGCTATGTAGTGATGTTACCTTGATTTCCGCATATTTTATCTTCTGTTGCAAATTTCTATTCATGTTAATTTGGTATTTAAACCCTGTTAGTTGGTAAAGAACTCTATATGAGGGATTGAGAGTGCTGAATTGGTCGGGCTTGCCTAGCATTGTGTTGGGCGCCATCACGACCGGGGTTGGGGTCGTGACACTATAATGCATGAATTATCTGCTCTATGTGATTTCCTGCTCACATAAATGAAGAAAATGACTCTTGCGCTTTTTCTTTTCTTTCTTCTTATTTTTCTTTTGATTTATTATTACCCTCCGAAAAGAAAAGAAATTTGGTTTGCGTCGACTAAAACTGGTGGAGCCACCATATAAATCTATGGTCTAAAGGAAAGATGTCAGCTTCAAAGACCCAACTGAACATTCTGTGGTTGTAGCTGACAGCCCGGGGCGATCAGAGGAAAAACACAACACTAGGAATGATAAGCACGTGGCCAGGATGGCCCAGGAAATAGAATCCTTAAAAGAAAAGGTACAACATATCAAAGAACTGGCACACTTGGCCGTGACAACACTTTCTCAACCACCCAGATTCCCTTCTTTGAATTCACTCCCAGATCATTTTCCTTCAACATCGTGCCAAAACAACAACACTCCAACATCGACCCCCACCACTCAAGTTATACTTCCAGTAACACCTGTTAACCCTCCAAATCTTCCTATTCACACTCCCTACGTACCGCAATATCCTCAGACATCACAGAACACACCTATTACCATTAATGCAACTACCCTTCCTCGTGACGGAGTCACTTTCACCAGCAACCAGCACATACCCGTAGCACATGCCGCTACTCATGAGTGTTATGTTCCCCCTGTATATACCGTTATCGAACCTATCTTTACAGAACCCATCACGGTCAGGGTTCCATATGAGATCGATCAGTACGCCAAGAAGGAGAGAGAGGCTAGGCGTAAGGAAGAAGAGTCGGTATCTGAATAGTTTCAAATGTTGAGAAGGCAAATAAAGAGTCTCAAAGTTACCCGAGCAATTGAAAGCTTAGACTATGATGACCTGTGTATTCACCCAGATGTGGATATGCCAATAGGGTACAAACCCCCAAAGTTTGACACCTTGCGACAAGTTGGTCGGAGTGGGGACAAATGAGAAATTAAGGATGAAATTTTTTATAAGAAGTTTGACGGGAGAAGCTCTCACCTGGGACACTCGACATGACCCACGAAATTGGAGAACTTGGCAAGATATGGCAGAGAACTTCATGTACAATTTTCGATTCAATACAGAGAGCACTCCTGATCGGTTCCCACTGGTGAAACTGCAGAAAAAGCCATCTAAGTCATTTCAAGAATATGCACGACAATGGAGGACAGAGGCTGCTAGGGCGCAACCACCACTGGAGACTAGTGAACTAACCAAGTACTTCATCCGAGCCCAAGAGGGAATATACTTTGAAAAGATGATGGGAATGATGGGTCAAAAGTTCCGAGCTCGTTAAGATGGGAGATTTCCTAGAGAAGGGCATAAAGTCTTGTAAGGTGCAATCTATGGCAGCGCTGCAAGAGGCCAACAAGACCATCTAGTCAGGATCAATCGATAGTAGAAAGAAAAAGAAAGAGGAAGTCTCAGCAATCGTCCCCTACTATCAAACTAATCCATCTCATGGAAGCACCTCGTACTCCCCAAAATACCCAGCCACATTACCACCCTCAACCACAATACAACCCTCCTCGAGCCAACAATAACCAAAACCCACAACGACCATAAGCTCCTACCCAAACCACTACTCACTAAAACCGACCTGTGTATGCACCACGTCCTCGTCCCAACTTTGAAAAAAGGGGTCCCAGAACCTATACCCCGATTTCTGAGCCTCTGGATCAATTATTTAAAAGGTTGAGAAGAGCAGGGTTGATATACCCAATCGAGAGAAGGGTTCCCGAACATCCCTCCGAATATTTTGATGCCACTAAGAGATGCGTATATCATTCCAATGTACCGAGGCACGAGACTGAAGACTATTTCAAGTTGAAAAATAAAATTGAAACCTTGATCAAGAGCGAAGCTATCCGGTGCAATCCAGCACCAGCTAATGTTAATCGTAACCCATTGCCAAATGATCAAAACCAAGGAGCCAAAATGATCACATTAGATGAAGAATATGACCTGAAGGGAACTATTATCACTATAGGGAATGCAGAAGCCGCAAGGATCCCACCTCAAAAGGCTTCAATCATTACGGTAAAACTAAACCCTACAGTGACAGTTCCAAATTATTCGCAACAACCTGCCGATGCTATTTAAGGTGAAGAAGATCGGGAATACAAAATTGTCCCGTGGACCTATCAGTAAAAGGGAAAACCAAAATGACAGACTTTGCCGCAGCCTATGGTATGAGTAGGTCTGGGAGATGCTACACCCCTAAAGAAGTCAATCAAGGAAATTCGGGGAGAGAACATATTCCAAGGAGGAACATAACAGGCCCAGAAGTTGCTGTGTTCCAGAAAAGAATGTCAAGCAAAGAGTATTCCGTGGAAGAACAATTAAAGAAAACTCCAGCACATATATCCATCATGGATCTATTAATGAGCTCTGATAGCCATACGGACGCTTGTTGAAAGTACTAAGTGAGGTAACTTTACCAAGTAACACCACTAGTGAGGCATTGGTCGCGACAATCGGGAAAATGGTAGAAGCAAAAATGATCACTTTCAGAAGAGACGAAC
This sequence comes from Nicotiana attenuata, assembly GCF_001879085.1. Taxonomy (NCBI): domain Eukaryota; kingdom Viridiplantae; phylum Streptophyta; class Magnoliopsida; order Solanales; family Solanaceae; genus Nicotiana; species Nicotiana attenuata. The sequence goes on from NC_031999.1 coordinate 25,874,610, forward strand.
TTCCTTTCGAAGGCGCAAGTCACAACAAGGCTCTTCACATCACTGTTAAATGCGGGACAAAGTGGTATCCCGAGTATTGGTCGATAGAGGATCAAGAGTCAACATTTGTCCGCTCTCCACCCTACAGGAATTGGGAATTCATTTGAGGGGGGTCAAGGAAAGTCACGTAAGGGTGAGGGCTTTTGACAGTTGTCAAAAGGATGTTATTGCGGAAATTTATCTAGCCTTGCAACTCGGGCCGGTCGACTTTCCAGTGTTATTTCAAATTATGGACATCTCCTCTTCTTATAATTTGTTGCTTGGCAGGCCCTGGATACATATGGCAGTGGGCGTGCCGTCTACCTTGCACCAATGCATAAAATTTGAGTGGGGATGATAGGAGATCATAGTCCACGATAAGTGGGGTTACTCCACCTATTAGGAGTATGATGTCCCATTCATTGAGGGGCTAGACGGATTCGCCTTCCACGCTATAGAAATCATGCAGACTACTAAGGAGGAAAAGACTGAATATAATCTGGGAATGCAATCGTCATACAGATCCAAGATGGCCATGAGGGAGATGATGAAAAAATATATATAGGCCAGGAACAACGTTGGGAGCCAAGTCAGATGTGATCATAGATCCAATTGAACACAATGGGTAGAAAAAGAAGGGCTGGCCTAGGATATCAGCCTCTAGAAGGGAAGACTCGCACATTTAGCTCCGGGAAAAAAGGCTTTTGTGCCAGAGCATGTTTCAAGTCCAGGACAGAGTTCAACACCGGAAGATGATATCATCGACGGGATGGGAAAGCTGTTCGTGAATATGATTGAAGAATGTTGTGAAGGAACTAACATCGAGACACCGACTATTATGGATGTCAAACCAGGGGAAGAGCTGCAGAATTAGATAGCCAGTCCATCTTTGGTTTGCCGGGAGTCTTAGTAGTATGGAACTGTAAAAGTTTTCTTTTGAAAGAGCATGGTCAATTGAGGCCTGTACCGTGTCTGTTCATTTTGTCATTTGCCTCTTGTGAACGCTTAGACGTTCCTCTTTTGATGAAATAAAAGAATAATTTTCCTAAATATCACAACTCTATTTTACTACTTTATTTATAGCTAGCTTTTCTTTTCAGTTATTAAACCGATAAAAAACCGCATTCCGCGATTATGATATATAACAAAAACGCTGAGCTCTATGATTCGGATTACGAGGAATATGAAGAAAGTAGATTCCAGACAATCTCCCGCAGGAGTTCAAACAGCTAGAGAGTCAGAAGAAGACCAACCTCGAAGAAACAGAAGTAGTCAATCTTGGAAGCGAAGAAGACATGAAAGAAACCAGAATCAGCATCCACCTAGAAGCCGAGCAGAAGAAAAATCATTGAGCTCCTCCGATAGTACGTCGACATGTTCGTATGGTCCTATGATGACGTTCTAGGATTAAGCACCGACATTGTCTCGCACCGACTACTCACTGACCCTACCAAGCTGCCGGTCAAGCAGAAGCCCAGGAAGTTCAAACTTGATTTAAGACTAAGGATAAAGGAAGAGGTAACCAAAAAAATAGAAGCAAATGTAGTAAGGGTCACCAATTATCCAAACTGGCTGGAAAACATAGTCTTAGTGCCCAAAAAGGATAGAAAGATCAGACTATGTGTGGATTACCGGGATCTTAACAAAGCTAGTCCAAAGAGGATTTCCCCTTGCCAAATATCCATATTCTCATCGATAACTGTGCGAAGCATGAACTACAGTCGTTTGTGGATTGTTTAATGGATAACACCAAATCCTAATGTACGAAGAAGATGAGAGAAGACAGCTTTCACCACTCCTTGGGGAGTCTACTGTTATAGGGTTATGCCATTCGGTCTCAAGAATGCAGGTGCCACCTACATGAGGGCCATGACGACCCTATTTCACGACATGATTCATAAGGAGATCGAAGTGTATGTGGATGATGTCATCATAAAATCTCGAAATAGTTCAGAGCACTTGGACGACTTGAGGAATTTTTCAAATGCCTGCGAAGGTATGATTTGAAGCTGAATCCAGCAAAGTGCGTATTCGAGATCCCCGTTGGAAAACTATTGGGTTTTGTTATAAACAGGAAAGAGATAGAACTGGACCCATAAAAAATCAAAGACATCCAGGAATTACCACCACCATAGAGCAAGAAAGATGTCATGAGTTTCTTGGGAATATTGAATTACATCAGTCGCTTCATGGCACAGTCCATAGGAATCTGCGAACCTATTTTTAAGGTGTTAAAGAAGGATGCTGCCACGAAATGGATGGAGGAGTGTCAGAAATCCTTCGACAAAATCAAAGAATATTTCAAACCCACCAATAATGGTTCCCCCGGAACCAGGGAAACCATTATTGCTTTATTTGTCAGTCTTGGACAATGCCTTCAGCTGCGTATTGGGGCAGCATGAAGAAATCGGAAGAAAGGAGCAGGCCATCTACTACTTAAGCTAGAAGTTCACACCATGGGAGGCCAAGTATACATTGATAGAACGCACTTGTTGAGCTCTGACATGTATCGCTCAAAGGCTAAGGCATTACAAGTCGGCGTACACCACGCACTTGATATCTCGGCTCGACCCTCTCAAGTACATTTTTCAAAAGCCAACGCCTACCAGGAAGCTAGCTAAGTGGCAAATTCTCCTCAACGAATTTGACACTCTATACATAACTCAGAAGGCTATCAAAGGACAAGCTTTAGGTGACCACCTCACCGAGAATCCAGTAGATGGGGATTATGAACCACTTACCACGTATTTCCCCGATGAAGAAGTACTATTTGCCAGGGAAGACATTGCAGAATTATACCCTGGGTGGAGGATGTTTTTCAATGGAGCAACAAACTTCAAAGGAGTTGGGATTCGGGAAGTCCCAATTTTGGAATCTGGACAACACTATCGAGCATCGGCAAAGATAAGATTCCCGTGTACTAATAATATGGCTGAATACAAGGCATGCATCCTTGGAATCAGAATGGCAGTCGTCCTGAACATCAAAGAACTTTTGTTATAGGAAATTTTGAATTTGCTGATCCACCAAGTCCAAGGAGAATGGTCAACTAAGAACATCAAGATACTACCGTACCTGCACTGCGTGAAGGAGCTGTGCAAGAAGTTTACAAAGATAGAGTTCAGGCATGTCCCGTGAATTTAAAAAGAGTTCGCAGACGCCCTTGCAACCTCATCATCCTTGATTGAGCATCTACACAAGAACTACATCGACCCCATCGAGGTAGAAATCAGAGATCAACATGCCTATTGCTTCCATGTGAATTAAAGCCACATGGTAAACCTTGGTATCACGACATCAAGAAGTTCCTTACGACCTGGGAGTACCCAGAGAATGCTACTAATGGACAAAAGAGAGGCGTCAAGAGGTTGGCAAACCACTTATTCCTCAATGGGGAAGTCTTTTACAAGAGGACCCCAACCTTAGGTTTGCTGAGATATTTAAATGTCGCCGAAGCAACCAGACTGTTAGAAGAAATACATGGAGGGACGTACGGGCCCGATATGAACGGGATTGCGTTAGCCAAGAAGATTCTGAGAGCTGGATACTTTTGGATGACAATGGAGAGCGACAGTATCCACTATGTGCATAAGTGTCACCAGTGTAAGATTCACGGAGACTTCATTCGGATTCAGCCAAATGAGTTGAATGTAATGGGTTCACCATGGACTTTCGCCACCTGGGGCTTGGACGTGATAGGACCCAAAGAGCCTGCAGCATCAAACAAACATCATTTCATTTTGGTAGCCATCGACTATTTCACCAAAGGGATCGAGGCATCTACTTACAAGGCCGTCACAAAGAAGGTAGTGGCGAATTTTTTCCGGAACATCATCGTTTGCAGATTTGGGATACCATAGTCTATCATCGCCAACAATGCCGCTAACCTCAATATCGACCTCATGAGGGAAATCTGCGAGAAGTTCAGAACCGTCCACCACAATTCCACAACTTACAGACCACAAATGAATGCGGCATCCGAGGCAGCTCAAAGAAATATCAAGAGGATTCTGCGAAAGACAGTAGACAATCACACACATTGGCACGAGAAGTTACCTTTAGCTTTATTAGGTTACTGGACTACCATGAGAACATCTACTGGGGCAATGCCATACATGTTGGTATACAGTACAGAAGCAGTGATACCCGCAGAAGTCAAACACCATCCTTAAGAGTCATTCAAGAAGTAAAATTGGACGATGTAGAATGGATACTGGTCAGGCAAGAGCAGCTCATGCTCATTGACGAGAAAAGAATGGATGCAGTATGTCATGGACTGCTATACCAGAACAGGATGGCTTGTGCATATAACAAAAGAGTGAAACCTTGCCAATTCACGTCGGAGCAATTAGCTCTGAAGAAAATCTTTCCCCATCAGGAAGAAGCTAAAGGGAAATTTGCACAAAACTGGTAAGGTCCTTACGTGGTCCACAGAGCATTGTCTGATGGAGCTCTAATCTTAGCAGAAATGGATGGAAGAGTTAGTATGAAGCCTATCAACTCGGATGCAATCAAGAGATATTACGCCTGAAGACAGATAGAGTTAGGATTTTGATGTAACAGAACTACGTTCAACCTGACTTCCATAGAGGGATACGTAGGCAACCCACGTAGGGTTCAATTTCTCTCCCCCTTTGTCTTGTAATAAACAAACAAAATTTCATTTTTGTATGATTCAGGAACTACGCCGACTTGATTTCCTTATATTGGAATACATAGGCAATCCTCATCAGATTCAGTCGTCTTTTGTAATTGAACTACGTTCTGGCCTAATTTCGCTTGGATATGTAGGCTGTCTGAGTCAGACTCGGCCATTTTCATTTCTTAATCTCATCGTTTTGCATTTGTTGTAATTCAACTATGTTCGACCTGATTCCATTTTGGATACGTAGGCTACCTGAGTCAGTCTCGGTCGTTTCATCATATTTTATCATTTTCCTATGAACTATGTTTAGACCTGATTCTGTTTTGGATACGTAGGCAACCAGAAAGGGTTCAGTCATAACCTTAGGAAACCTCTATAATGCATTAGCCTTAATTAGGATGCAGTCACAACAGAAAGCAGTCGCGTTATCATAGACACCATGGAAGATAGACAACAATGGGACGAAGTTCTCAAAGGGATACGTTCGCGTGTGGAGAACCTTTCGTAACAAGTCATAATCCGGGACAATGGTGTTTGCCTTAAAAGAAAGAAGTATTTTCAAAATATTTTCCAAAATTATGTAAAGTAATTGGTTCCATCTACCGAACTTCGTGGCGCAATCATGTCAAAGGTTGGGAAAAATCAATACCACGATCGACGCAAACCAACTCCCCCCCCCCCTACTAAGAAGTTTTCATTGAGTGCAGGGTCAAAATGGAGTAAAGAATGCTGGAACCACACTGGGGCAAATGACGGATCAGCCACTTGCCTAAGATTATATCTCCTCCTTTTACTTTAAATTTTTGAGAACAGCTAAAGCTAACTCTTAAATCTTTTGCAGGTACTTCGGAATTAGGAATCTGAAATAGAAATCTGTAAATAGCAAACTGTCTGCTCAATCAATCGGAGCACCCTGTATAAACCACGCGACGGCTTCGCTCATCGAAGTCATGTAAATAACAAACCGTCCGCTCAACCAATCGGAGCACCCTGTACAAATTGCACGTCAGCTTCGCCAATCGAAGTCCTGTATATAGCAAACCGCCAGCTCAATCAATCTGAGTGGCTTGTACAAATAGAACATTGGTTTCGCCAACTGGAGCCTTGTATATAGAAAATTGCAAACTTTCCCAACAAAAGCAATCTGCAGCACCGCTCCGTCAATCACGGACATCGAAATAGACAATCACAAAGCTCGTCACCAAAGTTCTCCCAATCGATGGCTGCAACTTAACTTTCGCGGTCAAGAGTATCTCTTGGGCATGTTATATTTCATTTCGTTGTTACCTTGAATGCTCTAATATTTTGTTCGTGCAACTTTAGGCATGATTTTAATCGCTCCTAAGAGGAGATTACTTTAAAATTTTTCAGTGCAAATGTCACGACCCGGATTTCCCACCCCCGGGAGTCGTGATGGCGCCTACTCGTACAGGGTACTCAGGTGGACCCGAAGAAGATGGAGGCAATCAAGAACTGGCCTAGACCAGCATCAGCTACAGAGATTCGGAGTTTTTTGGGATTGGCAGGCTACTACCATCGGTTTGTGGAGGGGTTTTTCGTCTATTGCAGTCCCGATGACCAGGTTGACCCAGAAGAGTGCCCAGTTCAGATGGTCGGACGAGTGTGAGGCGAGCTTTTAGAAGCTCAAGACAACTCTGACTACGGAACCGGTGTTAGTTTTGCCCTCAGGATCAGGGCCTTATACAGTTTATTGTGATGCTTCCCGTATTGGGCTTGGTGCAGTATTGATGCAGGATGGCAAGGTTATTGCCTATGCTTCGAGGCAGTTGAAGATTCATGAGAAGAACTATCCAGTGCATGATTTAGAGTTGGCAGCTATTGTTCACGCCTTGAAGATTTGGAGGCACTATTTGTACGGCGTGACGTGTGAGGTGTGCACTGATCACAAGATCCTTCAGTACTTGTTCAAGCAAAAGGAGTTGAATTTGAGGCAGAGGAGGTGGTTGGAGTTGTTAAAAGACAATGATGTCACCATTTTATATCATCTAGGGAAAGCCAATGTGGTGGTCGATGCTTTGAGTAGGAAGTCAGCCAGTATGGGCAGTCTTACGTATATTCCAGCCAGTCAGAGACCGCTTGCATTGGATGTTCAGGCCTTAGCCAATCAGTTCGTGGGGTTGGATGTTTCTGAGCCCAGTCGTGTGTTGGCTTGCACGGTCGCTCGTTCTTCATTTTTGGAGCGTATCCGTGATCGGCAGTTTGATGATCCCTATTTGTGTGTCCTTAGAGACACGGTGCAGCGTGGAGGTGCCCAGCAGGTTACCTTAGGTGATGATGGAGTTTTGAGATTGCAGGGCCGAGTATGTGTGCCTAATGTGGATGGACTTCAAGAGTTGATATTGGAGGAGACCCATAGTTCCCGGTACTCTATTCATCCGGGCGCCGCGAAGATGTATCAGGATTTGCGGCAGCATTATTGGTGGCGTAGAATGAAGAAGGATATTGTAGCATATGTGGCTCGTTGTTTGAATTGTCAGCAGGTTAAGTACGAGCATCAGAGGCCTGGTGGTTTGTTTCAGAGGATTGATCTTCCCGAGTGGAAGTGGGAGAGGATCACTATGGAATTCGTAACCGGACTTCCGTTGACTCGGAAGAAGTTCAGTGCAGTTTGGGTCATTGTGGATAGGCTGACCAAGTCAGTGCATTTTATTCCGGTGGCGGTCTCCTAATCATCCGATAGATTAGCTAAGATTTATATCCGGGAGATTGTCCGCCTTCATGGTGTGCCGACATCTATCAATTCGGACCGGGGTATGCAGTTTACCTCGCACTTCTGGAGAGCAGTTCAGCGAGAGTTGGGTACACGGGTCGAGTTGAGCACAACATTTCATCTCCAGACGGACGGTCAGTCCGAGCGGACTATTCAGATTTTGGAGGATATGCTTCGAGCTTGTGTTATTGACATTGGAGGTTCGTGGGATCAGTTCTTGCCTTTAGCGGAGTTTGCCTACAACAACAGCTACCAGTCGAGCATCTAGATGGCTCCTTATGAGGCTTTATATGGTAGGCGGTGTCGGTCTCCGGTTGGATGGTTTGAGCCGGGAGAGGCTCGGTTGATAGGTACGGATTTGGTTCAGGAGGCCTTGGACAAGGTCAAGATCATTCAGGATAGGCTTCATTCGGCTCAGTCCAGGCAAAAGAGCTATGCAGATCGTAAGGTTCGAGATGTAGCTTTCATAGTTGGTGGGCGAGTATGGCTCCGAGTGTCGCCTATGAAGGGCGTGATGAGATTTGGGAAGAAGGGCGAGCTTAGCCCTAGATTCATTGGTTCGTTTGAGATTCTCGATCAAGTGGGAGAGGTGGCTTATAGACTTGTATTGCCGCCTAGCTTATCAGCCGTGCATCCAGTTTTTCATGTATCCATACTTTGGAGGTATCACGGAGATCCAGCCCACGTGTTAGATTTCAACAATGTCCAGTTGGACAAGGATTTGTCTTATGAGGAGGAGCCGGTAGCTATTCTAGACCGGCAGGTTCATCAGTTGAGATCCAAGAGTTTTCCTTCTGTACGTGTTCAGTGGAGAGGTCAGCCTCCTGAGGCATCGACCTGGGAGTCCAAGTCTGATATGCGGAGCCGTTATCCCCATCTTTTCCCCGACTCAGGTACTTCTTTCTTTTGTCCATTCGAGGACGAACGATTGTTCTAGAGGTGGAGAATGTGATGACCCAAAGGGTCATCACCTGTTTTCCTATTTATTCCGTACTTCCGAGGCCTTGAAGACCTTATTTTTAGTCGCCTAGATTTCCGTGCGCAGTCCGGGCGCGTAGCTGGAAAGCCTAAATGTGAAATTCCGTGAAAAAACGCTAAAATTTGGTATTAAAATGAATAAGTTTGACTTTGGTCAATATTTTTGGGTAAACGGACCCGGACCCGTGATTTAACGGTCCTGGAGGGTCCGTAGAAAAATATTGGACTCGAGCATATGTCCGGAATCGAATTTCGAGGTCCCAGACCCGAGAAATGAATTTTTGAGTAAAATTATTTTCTGAAATTATTAAGGAAAAATTGAAATGAAAATCGATTAGAACGTGTTGGTATCGGGCCCGTATTTTGGTTCCGGCACCCGATACAGGTCTTATCTGTGATTTAAGATATTTCTATGAAGTTTGGTCGAAATCGGACGTCGTTTGACGTGTTTCTGACTATAAGTTCTAAATTTGAAAGTTTATGAAGTTTGAAGAAAAAGCTATTGATTTTGAGGTTTGATTCATTGTTTCTGTTGTTAATTTGGCGATTTGATCTCTATCCTGAATTTTCTAGCAATCTCCATGTCTAAGCTCTTATGTGGTTATGTTCAGTATGAACTTCATAATTTTTCATTGACTTATAGTAAACTCATCTCTGTTTGTTGTGCTTCTGTAGTTTTGTGAGTTTTGGAAGCTAAGTTTACTACCTGATAGTTATTGCTAAAATGAAGCATGAACTTGTTGAAGACTTATATCTCCTTGCCTCGTAACCTTGAGCCTAAACTTGAAGTGTCTCTGCTTGTGTTTGTCCAACTGTGTTACTAAGTTATCACTATAGTCTTTTACATTGTTTTAGCCATCATAATTGTTGAACCATTCATGCTCATCTAAACTTCATGCATTTCCCTTCACTGATCATTCTGCTGAGATTTCATCTTGTTGCCCTACACCTTATTTGCCTTATGGTTGATTTCATTATTTGGTAATCTTAGCTGATATACTCCTACAAATTTAACATGCACATATCACCTAACTAAGTTGAAAGAATTCAAGTGTTTAGATGCTTCTCTTCTCTGTATCTATATCCACTAACTCTGTGGGTAATTTTTGGGCTATCACTATAACTTTCTCATGACCATGCTCAACTGTCGTATGCATAGGAAACTATCTTATTTGCATAAGGCTGTTTTATTCTCATGAATCTTTGCTGCATATATATTTTGTAAGGTTAAACTACTTTTCTCTACTTAGTGTAAGACATGATTTGTTTGGATAAAGTCAACTAGTAATTGTTGCATAACTAGGTTTGTTTGTTCCATAATCAGTTGAGATCTTCACACACATGTGTAATTTAAAATTTGTGCAATACATCCCTGTCCTTAATCTTTTAAGCCCCTGTTGAATTTCTGTAAAGCTTGCATGCATCTATCATTAGCTTATCCTCCATGAAAGTAGGATTTAGACATACTGTTATAGTCAATTGATAGTTTTAGGAATTGAAACATGGTCACTCTATACTTACATGCTAAACTAGACTTATGTTTGAATTAAACTTGTTTGATACAATGTTTCCGTTTCCTTTCTTCATTTGCATGATCAACTTGGTTCTGTAATGTGTAAAGTTCCTTTACCTATATGAGATCACTATCTCATTTACCCTGCTGATGAACAGTTGACTAGATGTTGCCATCCTCTTTGCTTAACTCTATAACATCATATTCTACCTTGAGTTATGCCCAGCCATCCTCCCTATTGTCAACCTGAAGCTGAACTTGACTCTCAATCCTTATGAAACTCATTGGTTGATATTGTCTGATCATATTGACTTTTTAATAATGTTAGAAACATGATCCTTTTAGACCTTAGGGGTGTCATGTATGAACCTGTGAATTTGTAGTCATGATGAGAGCTTAATTCTATGACCTTGATAACTCCTCTGTAACAATGGATGACTATAACTGTTGGTTTGAATCTGCTTTGATTTCTTTAAGGTACCAAGTAATACTATCAATACCTGCTTTAATATGTTATGCCTTAGTGATTCATTCCTACAAGGGTGTGATTATGAAACCTCTTTGTATCTATGTGTACTCTGAATTCAACCCCTTCCCCTTTAGGTTTCCTTGATATGTGTTCCCTATTTAGTGTTTAAAATAATCTGTATTCTCTCGTGTTATTCTCATTAAGAGGAAAGTATATATTTCGTGGTAGGTAATACCTTTGTACTTAGTTTGCATTGGAAGGGCTTCATTGGCACTTAAACCTATAAGGAAAACATGTCGTTAATAATTAAGGGTATTTGGGAGCGGAGCTCAACTCTAGGTTGGCTACCCTCCCCGGCACAAGCATTACCCTAGGCCTTGAGTCCCTTGGTAACTTTGAAGTGTCGGGGATCCAAATGGAGCATCGACCTCGAGTGGGGTTCCCTCCTTAGTTCTTAATTCATTGACACATTCAGTTCTTTAACGGTTTAGTGTTTAGTGATAACGAAAGGTTTCCAATGTGAATTATTTGCAAAGTAAACCCACCACATTAATATATAATTCCCTCTATCATATTAACCTTATTCTTACTTCAATTATTTGTTTGTGTATTTTTCATATACATCAAAGTATGATCTGCGGTTAGAACATGTTAAATATATTGGATATATGTCTAATGACCTTCTTATTTTTGACATGTACATCTGTTTGGGCCTCTGAGTTCTTGATGAACTCAGGCCCAATTCCAGCCTTATTGCATCTCGTCCAGGAGTCCAAAGTTAGTCGTGTTCGCACTTCTTTACTGCTGGGCAAACTTTCTTGAGGCCCAATCACAGAGTCCAGTCCTCTTTCCCTCAACTCCTTTATTATTATTACTGTCTTGTTAATTTAGATTACTGCTTCTACTAGTTTAATGTTAGTTGTATTTGTTATGTCTTTATTGTTGTTCTATCTCTCATGTGTATAACACTAATAGATTAGAATACATATTTTTTCTTTCGTGTTTTAGTATCATATAAACATAGGCAAGCCTTAAACAATATAAAATTTAGAAAGAAAAATTAACTAGTAGTAGATCCTTAGTTCGCTAGTTATAATCTGCGCGCTAATTATTATATTTTTCACTCACCCTTCTTTCCTTTAAAGATTTTGAAATCCAGAACTTAGCGAACAGAAGCTCTATTTCAAAAAAAAAAGGAAAACTCAGATTTCAAAAGAAAATCAGAACTTCAAGAATTGTCGCCTTTAAGGAATTTTCGGTAAATAACCCCCCCTTCTTTGAAAACCCTCTGAATCCAAGGTAATTCTAGATACACTTTCTTGCAAAACATCCTTTTAAGCATTATGTAAATAACCATCCCTCAAATCAAATTATTTTCATAACTCAATCTCTTTTATAAATTTATAAAATCTAGACCACTTATATACTAATTTCAAGACTCTTTGAATATCTCTTATGAACCCTCTTCATAAACTCATATCTCTTTAGGACCCCACATTCTTTCTATAAATATCATACTTAGGTATACAGTAAGCATCATTCCTTATCGCTAGTCAAAGCATTTTATAAATAATTGATCCCGAAATTAGTCTAAATCCTATGGAGTTACCTCAGGTAGATTCTAAGGGATGCCGAACACCTTCCCCTTAGAAGTAAAAGAACCCTTACCCAAAATCTCACCAGTTAGCAGACCAATAAAGAATATAACTTAGTAATTAAAATAGGTACCCTAGTATACCTTTAAATATTAGGTAGCGACTCTCTTTTATCAACAACAAAGAAACCACAAGTTGAATCCTGTCTTGACTAGTTCAAAATACGGTGCAACAATGACAACAAGAACACTTGGGTCTAGATCTTCCAAACCGACCTCATCTTTGTCTATTATCCATAGTTTGAGATGCCTTATTTTAAACTGTTTAGGATGCAAGAAAGGAGGACTCAAATGTCTGTGATGAGATCACTAGGTGACTTGGTGCTGCAGCAAGGCAAAGTAATCTAGTGAATAATTCATCAACTGTAGGGACAATCGGACTAGCCAAAACATGGTCACGTACTGAATCAAGGTCATTAGGAAGTGCAACGGGTGTAAGAACCAAAAACATCTTCAGTCGTTGCTCTTGTTACTTTTCAATACTAGCACAAACTGGCATCAACTTCTCAAATTCTTCTATGACTGCCCGTACTGGTCCCAAGTAAGTAGACATATCCAATTCCTACTTTCTCAAGCTTGTTATTCACAATATTACATCATAGAAACGAGATATGTCATTAGTGTATAAAGTTTGAGCCTTTTACCAAACTAAATAACATGTCTGGAATGGACGAAACAAGGGCATCAACTTGGAAGCAATAGATCGCCACAGGATACTACATAACTGAGCATCGACGTTCTCTCAAAGTGCTTTGGCCTTTTCATATCCGTCACTAGCCCTTTTGTTAAATGATCTTGAACACCTTGACTATTACACCACAACTCGATAAACAAAGCCCAAGACAAGTAGTTTGAACTTCTCATTAAAGGTTTGGAGGTAATCATAATACCAGAACTTCCAAAACCCGTATTTTTAGACCCAAAAACATCAACTCCCAAAGATATTGTTAGATTGAAAAGAGGTCTAGCAAATTAGCACCAAATAAAATAAAGAATCAACTCTAGTTGCCAAAAAAACATTGTATAGCTGCCGTAAAAGGAAAAAAATAATTGCAGCTGCCAGAAAAATATTGTAGTTGCCAGAAACTTTTCAAAGTGCTCGGAAACAAAAAAAATTATGAGTAGGATCGGAATTAAAAGATGGTCCAACTGTCTTGAAGAAGGCTTTTCAAAAAATGTCTAGAAAGGGCTCTGCATGCCGGTGTGTAGAGTAGATCTCACCGCAAAAGATTCTCTCTCGTAGGAGCGTGGCGGCACCTAAGACGTCGGTTGACAAAGGTCTTTGTTGGGGTTTGTTCTCGGGGGATTTGGGTAACTTGTGGTGGTGTTGGTTTTTCACAACACCGATGGAAATTGGTTTTGACGAAAACATTCCTAAAAAGGTCGCCGGAATTGAAGCACGGCAACTGTTTCGACTGGACTTTCTTTCCAGGATATTTTTTCACTACTGCTCTAATACCATGTGAGGAATATGATACGGGGAAATTGTATTATTGATTTAACTTAACTATAATACAAGTATCCTTATTTATAATAATACCCAATACCCTATCACGATCCGGTATTTCCACCTTCAGGATCGTGATGGCGCCTACATTTCACTTTCTAGGTAAGCCAACGTTAGAGTAATTCTTTACAAATTTTAACCACCTTGAACAATTTAACCAATTAAACTGAAACAAAGCTAGAATGAGGTACAAATTAGCAAAATAATCAACTATATCTAAGTACAACCCGGATCTGGAGTCACAAGTACACGAGCTTCTTCAGTCTCTACAAATAGAGTTTGAAATAAGTACAACCGTCTCGAATGAAAACAATGGTAAATAGGGAAAATGGAAGGGGACTTCAAGGTCTGCGGACGTCAGCAGATCTACCTCAAGTCTCTAAATGAGCTAATCCAAGCTGATATGCCTCACGGACAGCTAAGACCAGTACCAAAATCTGCACAAGAGGTGCAAAGTATAGTATGAGTACAACCGACCAAATGTACTCGACGAGGCTATGACAGGACACCCACGTAATTAAACCAGTAGAGACAAATATATACGTACAACATAACAGCAAATAAAGAATTAACATGTACTATTAGGAGGGGACATGCAAAAAGGCGTACAAGATACAATACTACAACAGGAAATGACAACATGAAGCAGTAAATAAACCTTCAACCAAAGAGACGGATAACATAATAAATAGAAATTGCATGGCACCACCCTTCGTGCTTTTACTCTCAGCTCACCATGAAACAGTAATAATGGCACGACATCACCCTTCGTGTTTTTACTCTCAATCTCTCCATAAATGATAAAATACGGAACGGCATCACCCTTCGTGCTTTTACTCTCAATTTCATCATGAAATAATAGATACGGTACGACATCACCCGTCGTGCTTTAATCTCAAATACGGCACGGCATCACTCTTTGTGCTTCAACTTTCTTCCTCACTATGTATGAATCAATAATTACAACAACAATCAGCACGGCATCACCCTTCGTACTTCAACACTCTCCCTTACCATATAACAATGAGCATATAACAATTTGGGAGATAGGATAAGCAAGAATAAACCTTACGTCAACAACGGTTCCACAATTCAAGAAACAATACTCAAGATGAGATTGTTATTGTGGAACCGTTGTTGACGTAAGGTTTATTCTTGCTTGTTCTATCTCCCAAATTGCAAATTGTTATATGCTCACTATTACATGGTAAGGGAGAGTGTTAAATCACGAAGGGTGATGTCGTGCCAATTATTATTGTAATTATTGATTTATAAATAGTGAGGAAGAGAGTTAAAGCACGAAGGGTGATGTCGTGCCGTATTTGAGAGTAAAGCATGAAGGGTGATGTCGTGCGGTATCTATTGTTTCATGATGAAATTGAGAGTAAAAGCATGAAGGGTGATGTCATACCGTATTTTATCATTTATGGAGACATTAGAGTAAAAGCACGAAGGGTGATGCCATACCATTATTACTGTTTCATGGTGAGGCTGAGAGTAAAGCACAAAGGGTGGTGCCGTTTAGTTTCTATTCATTATGTTATCCGTCTCTTTGGTTGAAGTTTTATTTACTACTTCATGTTGTCATTTCCTGTTGTAATATTGTATCTTGTACCCCTTTGTACATGTCCCCTTCCAATAGTACATGTTAATTCTTTATTTGTTGTTATGTTGTACGTATATTTTTGTCTGTACAGATTTAATTATGTGGGTGTCCTATCATAGCCTCGTCACTACCTAGTCGAGGTTAGGCTCGACACTTACGGAGGACATTGGATCAGTTGTACTCATACTACACTCTGCACTTCTTGTGCAGATTTTGGTACTGATCCCAGTTGTCCGTGAGGCGTATCAGCCCAGATTAGGTCATTTGGAGACTCGAGGTAGATTTGTTGTCGTCGGTAGACCTTGAAGTCCCCTTCCATTTTCCCTTATTTACTGTTATTTTGATTTGAGACAGTTGTACTTTATTTCAAACCCTATTTGTAGAGACTCTAGAAGGTCGTGTACTTGTGACTCCATATCCGAGTTGTACTTAGATATTGTTGATTATTATGCTATTTTGTACTTCATTCTAGCTTCATTTCTGTTTAATTGGTTAAATTGTTCAAGGTGTTTAAAATTTTTAATGAATTACTCTAACGTTAGCTTGCCTAGCAAGTGAAATGTTAGGCGCCATCACGATCCGAAGGTGGAAAATCTGGGTCGTGACAAGTTGGTATCAGAACACTAGGATGCTAGGTCTCACGAGTCACGATCAGGCTTAGTAGAGTCTGGAGGATCGGTACGGAGATGTCTGTACTTATCTTCCAGAGGCCATGGAGTTTGGGAACAATTTCACTTCTATTCTTCTCTTCATGCGATTTTATTTTATCATTGTTGATTGAACTCTTCTATTCTTGTCCTCTCGTAGATGGAGAGAACACATATTGCATCTTCAGCTGGACAGCACCCGGAGCCCCCACTGGCAGATCCTAATAGGGGCAGAGAACGAGGCCGAGATCGCACCAGAGGCCGAGGCAGAGGCAGAGCTATGCCTAAAGATCGAGTAGCAACACCAGCAGTGGAGCCTCAGGTGGATTTTGATAAAGAGGTTCCAGCTCGGACTGTACCTGTTTGACCAGCTCAGGTCTCGAAGGGGTTCATCGCCACCACAGTGCTTTAGGATGCTTTAGTCTGTTTGGTGGGCCTTATGGAGAGTGTGGCCTAGGCCGGTACATTTCCTGTGGCACCAACCGTCTCTCAGTCTAGGGGAGGAGCACACAGACTCCTGCAACTCACACTCCGAAGCGATGACTCCCTAGTATTAGACACCAGTAGCCCCACCAATTGGGGTAGTTCAACCGGTTGTTGCGGCATAGTCCAATGATGGACCCGACAATCTTCTGAAGGCTTTTTGAGATTGGACAAGTTTACAAAGCTCTTCCCAGTTCATTTTGGTGGTGCACCTTCTGAGGACCCACAGGATTATCTTAACCACTGCGATGAGGTGATGCGGAACATGGATATAGTTGAGACCAATGGGGTCGACTTTGCTATATTTCAGATGACGGGTTCCCCAAGAGGTGGTGGAGAGATTATATGTTGACCAGACTAGCTGGGTCGCATGCTCTTACTTGGGACCAGTTCTCTCAGCTATTTTCTTGAGAAGTTCCTTCCTATCATACTGAGAGAGGATTACAGCAGGCAGTTTGAGCGTCTCCAACAGGGCAGTATGTCAGTCACTCAGTATGAGACTCGTTTTGTGGATCTAGCCCGCCATGCTCTTCTTCTGCTTCCTATTGATAAAGAGAGGGTGAGGATCTTTATTGATGGACTCACTCACCCTATCAAGCTACAGATGGCCAAGGAGACTAGGGGTAAGATTTCTTTTCAGATGGCTACTAATGTCGCCAAGCGGATCGAGATAGTTCTTTCACAAGAAAGAGGGCAGGGGTCTGATAAGAGGCATCGTCATTCTGGTGGTTTTAGTGGTGCCTCATCTGGAGGCAGGGGTACCTTTGGTAGAGGCCATCCTCCTAGGACATTTCCTTCAGTGCTCCAGGCATCCCACAGTGCTTTAGGTGGTCGCAGCCCTCATAAGTCTCATTTCGACCAGCTAAGATACAATGCACCACCAGTTCATATTAGTGCACCTCCGCTCCAAATTTTTCAGGGTGGTTACTTAGGTTGACAGAGTCAGTTTCAAGGTTAGCAGCCATAGCAGCCGAGGTCATGTTATACTTGTGGTGATCCGAGGCACATTGCTAGATTTTTCCCTCGGGCACTAGGCAGCTCACAACAATAGGGTTCTCGTGCCATGTTCCCAGCATCGGTGACTTCACCGCCCGCTCAGACAACTAGATGTGGAGGTCAGGCCATTAGAGGTGGAGGTGAGGCTGCTAGAGGTGGAGGCCAGCCCGCTAGAGGCTGTCCTAGAGATGTAGTTCAAAGTGGTGGGGCCCAGCCCTGATGTTATGCTTTCCCAGCCAGGCCTGAGGCTGAGTCATCTGACGCTATTATCACAGGCATTATTTCAGTTTGCCATTGAGATGCTTTAGTTCTTTTTCATCCGGGCTCTACTTATTCCTACGTGTCATCCTATTTTGCTTCATATCTGGTTGTGCCTCGTGATTATTTGAGTGCTCCTGTGTATGTGTCCACACCTGTGGGAGATTCTATTGTTGTAGATTATGACTATCGTCCGTGTGTAGTTACCATTGGGAGTCTCGAGAGTAGCGTAGATCTCCTACTTCTCGATTGGTTGATTTTGATGTCATTTTGGGTATGGATTGGTTGTCACCTTATCATGCTATATTGGATTGTCATGCCAAGATAGTAACCTTAGCCTTGCCGGGGTTGCCTCGATTAGAGTGCAGGGGGACTCCTGGACATTCTACCAGTAGGGTTATGTCCTATGTGAAGGCTCGACATATGGTCGAGAAAGGGTGTCTAGCTTATTTGGCTTATGTTCGCGATTCTAGTAGAGGTTCCTTCCATGGATTCAGTACCAGTTGTTCGTGAGTTTGTAGAGGTGTTTCCTGCAGATCTGCTAGGGATGCCACCCGACAGAGATATTAACTTCTGTATTGCTTTGGCTCCGGTCACTCAGCCCATTCCTATTCTGCCATACCGTAAAGCCCAGCTAAAGTTGAAAGAATTGAAGGAGCAGCTACAAGATTTGCTTGATAAGGGCTTCATTAGACCTAGTGTCTCGCCCTAGGGTGCTCCTGTGTTGTTTGTGAAGAAAGATGGATCGATGAGGATGTGCATAGATTACTGGCAGTTGAATAAAGTCACCATTAAAAATAAGTACCCACTGGCGAGGATTGATGACTTATTTGATTAGGTTCAGGGTGCCAAGTTGTTTTCAAAGATTGATTTGAGGTCTTGCTACCATCAGTTGAGGATTAGGACATCCTATGTCCCTAAGACAGCTTTTCGGACTCGATATGGGCATTGTGAGTTTCTAGTGATGTCATTTGGGTTGACAAATGCCCAGCACCATTTATGGATTCGATAAACCGGGTGTTCAAGCCCTATTTGGGTTCCTTTGTGATTGTGTTTATTGAAGATATCTTGATCTACTCCCGCAGTCGAGAGGAGAACGAGCAGCATCTTCGGATCATACTTCAGACTCTAAGAGATAGCCAGTTGTGTGCCAAGTTTTCAAAGTGCGAGTTTTGTTTGGACTCAGTCACTTTCTTGGGGCACGTAGTATCACATGAGGGCATACAGGTGGATCCTAAGAAGATTGAAGCAGTTCAGAACTGGCCTAGACCCACTTTAACTACGGAGATCCAGAGTTTCTTGGGTTTGGCGGGTTATTACCGTTGGTTTGTGGATGGGTTTTCATCTATAGTTGCCCCCATTGACCAAGTTGACCCAAGAGGATGCCCCGTTTAGATGGTCAGACTGAGGCAAGCTTTTAGAATCTCAAGACTGCTTTGAATACAGTGCTAGTGTTGGTGTTGCCATAAGTTCAGGATCTTAGACGGTGTATTTTGATGCATCTCATATTGGGCTCGGTGCAATATTGATGCAGGATGGCAGGGATGATTGCATATGCGCCGCGGCAGTTAAAGGTTCATGAGAAGAATTACATTGTTCATGACTTAGAGTTGGCAGCCATTGTTCCTGTGCTGAAGATTTGGAGGCACTATCTTTATGGCATGCCGTGCGAGGTATTCACGGATCATCAGAGTCTACAGTATTTGTTCAAATAGAAGGACCTCAATTTGAGGCAGAGTAGATGGTTGGAGCTAATAACTATGATATCACCATCTTGTATCATCTCGAGAAGGCCAATATGGTGGTCGATGCCTTGAGTAGAAAGGCAGTGAGTATGGGCAGCCTTGCGTACATTCCAGTCGGTAAGAGACTGTTTGCATCAGATGTTTAGGCATTGACCAATCAGTTTACGAGGTTGGATGTTTCAGAGTCCAGTCATGTTCTAGCTTGCATAGTCGCTCGATCTTCTTTATATGAGTGCATCAGGGAGTGGCAGTATGATGACCATCATTTGCTTGTCCTTAGGGAGACGGTGCTGCATGATGGTGCCAAGCAGGTTACTGTTGGAGACAAAGGAGTTTGAGGATGAAGGGTCATATTTGTGTGCCCAATGTAGATGGACTTCGTGAGTTGATTCTTGAGGAGGACCACAGTTCCCGGTATTCTATTCATCCAGTTGCCGCCAAGATGTATCAAGACTTGTGGTAGCATTGGTGGAGAAGAATGAAAAAGGATATAGTTGCATATGTAGCTCGTTGTCTAAATTGTTAGCAAGTAAAGTACGAGCATCATAGGCCCGGTGGTTTGCTTCAGAAACTAGAGATTCCTGAGTGGAAGTGGGAGCGTATCACAATGGATTTTGTTGTAGGACTCCAAATGACTCAGAGGAAGTTCGACGCGGTATGGGTTATTGTGGATAGGCTCATCAAGTCATTGCATTTCATTCCAATGGCAGTTACCTATTCTTCAGAGCGGTTGGCTGAGATTTACATCCGCAAGATCGTCCGTCTTCATGGTGTGCCCGTATCAATCATTTGATCGAGGTACGCAGTTCACCTCGCACTTCTAGAGGGCAGTACAGTGTGAGTTAGGCACGCAAGTTGAGTTGAGCACAGCATTTCATCCTCTGACGGATGGACAATCCGAGTGCACTATTCTGATATTGGAGGATATGCTATGCACTTGTGTTTTAGATTTTGGGGGTTCTTGGGATCAATTCTTGCCACTTGCAGAGTTTTTATACAACCACAGCTACCAGTCGAGCATTCAGATGGCTCCCTATGAGGCATTATACGGGAGGCGATGTCGATCGCCAGTTGGATGGTTCGAGTCGGGGAAGGCTCGGTTGCTGGGTGCAAATTTGGTACAAGATGCCTTGGATAAGGTCAAGATTATTCAGGATTGACTTTGCACAACTCAGTCTAGGCAGAAGAGTTATGGCGACCGTCGAGTTTTTGATGTTACATTCATGGTCGGAGAGAGGGTATTACTCCGGGTTTCACCCATGAAGGGTGTTATGAGATTCGGAAAGAAAGACAAGTTGAGCCCTAGGTATATCGGGCCCTTTGACATTCTTGAGAGAGTGGGTGATGTGGCTTATAGGCTTGCATTGCCACCTAGTTTAAAAGCAGACCACCCGGTGTTCCATGTTACCTTGCTCCGGAAGTATCACGGTGATCCGTATCCAATGTTAGATTTTAGCTAGGTCCAGTTGGACAAGGATTTGACTTATGAGGAGGAGCCGGTGGCTATCCTAGCCCGACAAGTTCTACATGAGGAGGAGTAGTGGAGAGGTCAGTCGGTCGAGGTAGCTACTTAGGAGTCTGAGTCGAACATGCGAAGCAGATATCCACACCTTTTCACCAGTCCAGGTACTTTTCTATGTCCGCTCGAGGACGAACGGTTGTTTTAGAGGTGGAGAATGTGATGATCTGATAGGTCATCTAGAGTTTTAAACCCTAATTCCATGTTTCGTAACCTCAGATATCTCATTTTAGCCTTCCTCAATTTGCGTGCATAGTCCGGGTCTTCTCCCGAAAGGCTTTTATGTTAAAATTGATAACGTATGAAATTTTGCCTTTCAAAATCCATTTGAGTTGACTTTGATCAATGTTTTGAGCAAATAGACCCGGATCGGTATTTTGACGGTCTCGGTGGGTTCATATCGTAATTTGGGACCTAGGCGCATGCCCGGAATCGAATTCGGAGATCCCTAGCTCGAGTTATCGCATTTTATTGAAAATTTGAAGTTTAAAGGCTTAATGAATTTCAAGGTTTGACCAATGTTTGACATTGCTGATACCGGGTCTTTATTTTGGTTTCGGAACTCGGTATAGGTCCATTACTATATTTATGACTTGTCTGGAAAATATGGTGAGAAACGGAGTTGGTTTGACGTGATTCAGACGTCCGGTTGTTAAAATAGAAATTCTAAAGTTTCATTGAAAATTTCATTTGATTTGGTGTCTGATTCCTAGTTCTAGGTGTTATTTTGGCTATTTGATCATGCAAGCAAGTTCGTATGATGTTTTTGGACTCGTGTGCATGTTTGGTTTGGAGCCCCGAGGGCTCGAGTGAGTTTTGGATAGGCCACGGAGTGAATTTGGACTTAAACCCAATGATGGTGTTCTTCAGTTCTGGTGCAGGTCTCTGACCTCGCAATTGCGAGGTCAGTGTTTGCATTTGCGAAGAAAAAGAAATCCTATCATGATCGCAAATGCGAAGAAAATCTTTGCATCTACGAAGTGGGGCTGAGTCAACAGGGTTCGCTATTGCGATCAAGATGTTCGTAATTGCGAGAAGTCCAAGTTTGCATTTGCGAACAAACCATCGCAATTGCGATGGCAGCAGAAGTGTAAAGACTTCACATTTGCGAAGGATTTTTCGCATTTGCGACATCTGCGCCTGTACTTAAGATGGAAAAACGGGATTTTAGTTCATCCTCTCAAATTTTCAAACCTAGAAACCTTAAAGGCGATTTTTCCAAGAACTCTTCTTCCCCAATTCTTTGGTGAGTGATTCTAACCTACTTTCTTTCAATCACCCATTACATTTCATAAGATTTCAACTTAAAATCTAGGATTTTCATGGTAGAAATTGGGGGCTTCGGTAGAATTAGGGATTTTTGTAAAATTGGAATTTAGACCTCAAATTGAGGTCGGATTTCTAAACAAATTGCATAACCGGGCTCGGGGGTCAACGGGTAATCGGGTTTTGGTCCGAATTTTTGATTTGAACCAAGCGGGCTCGGGAGTTGACTTTTTAAATAATGACCTAAATTGAATCTTTTGCATTCGTAGGTAGTTCCTAAGGCTTATGTTGAATCATTTGGTTGATAATTTTCTAAATTTTATTGGTTTGGAGGCCGGTTCGGAAGGCAAAGCTATGGTTGAGAGATTGATATCGTGTCGTATTTTATCGTTTATGGAGAGATTGAGAGTAAAAGCACGAAGAGTGATGTCACACCCCGAACCTAGGCCTGGATGTAACACGGCACTCGGTGCCTGACTACATGTGACCGAGCGAACCAACTGGCTGGCTGAATCAACATGTGATATCATAACATACTGATTTAGAAGATAAACTAACACATGCTGATATACTGAAAGTCTGGATGATATAAATCAAAGTGCGGAAATAATAATACAAGTCTGAAACATATATATAGCCAACATTGCTTAACATGAAAAGGTTGTTACTCTGTCTAACTGTTACTCTAGTTTATGAAGCCTCTAATTTGTACTGAAAACACTGACTGTCTGAAAATACTGAAGACTGTAGTAATGATAATGCCCCGAAAGAACTGGGGATTACGAAATAGCTGGTACGAGAATCCTAGCGCTCTGAATCATCAACCTGTAAATCATTACCTGCATCGTGAGATGCAGGCCCCGGGCAAAAGGGATGTCAGTACATTTGAATTGCACTCGTATGTAAAGCAACTGAAAGAAAGAATTGTAAATGCTGAAACTGAAACTAAGGTGATAACTGAGAATTGATAATTGATAACTGAAATGATAACTATTGAAACTGAAACTGAAACTGAAATGATAACTGATAACTAATAATTGAATTGATAACTGATAATTGGTAACTGAAATGATAACTAATAATTGAACTAAACAAAGGAAGTAAGGATATGAATACTCCCTCTTCTGAACGATGAACAACCTGTTTATCTGAATATTAAACTGCGGCCTCAGGCCCAATATATATGTCACAAACTGTGGCCTCGGGCCCAAGTATACGTATACATAACTGCGGCCTCAGGCCCAAAGATACATAAAGCATAAACTGCGGCCTCAGGCCAGCCTCAGGCCCAAAGATGCATAAAGCATTAACTGCGGCCTTAGGCCTAAATATAGGTGTTCAACATTCAGGGATTTAAAATCAGGAACTGAGAATCATACTGCAATACATGATAGTGAAATACTGAACCACACTGAGTTACATGATACTGGAATACTGGATCACACCGAGTTACATAATACTGGAATACTGAATAGGACTAGACTGAGACATGTATTCTTGAACTGATTATGAACACTAAAACTTCAACTGTTTATGGCATACTGGGTAATTTGTACTAAGACTCGGGGGCATCAAACCCAAGTCCACATTGAATACGCACTGAGCTCACAACATTAAGAATGAAAGTCATGAACGAGTTATGAAGCTAAAGAATAGAAGTTTTGCAACTATTCAAAGAACTACGCTTAACTATATTTCCGAAACATAGAGAGTTAGCCTCACATACCTTAACTTCCTGCTCTTGAGCGTAATACAACATTTGTCAACCCTTTCAACTTTAATCTATAGCAATACAAGTCAAAGGGATTCCATATTAGCAATAATTCTCATCTTTTGGTCACTTAAGCATTTTCTCAAACACTTGGTGACGTAAAGCTTCATAGTCCTTATTAATGGTGTTTCTACACCCAACAAGCCATTCTTTTGATCCTAGATAAATTCTAAAATCTCAAATAGTTATAATCAACATTATTCTTTGTCACCCATAAGGTACACAACACCCTTAACCAATAATCAACAATCAACACACCAAACCCATAATCGTTCATGCTTTTCTATCAAACCCATCAACTCATATCTCATGAACTTGGGTCTATAATTATTAAACCAATGTTAGAATCAATTAGAGGGTGAAGACATTACCTCTTTGAAGTTCAATCCCCTTGAATTCGAGTTCTAGGGTTCCTTCTCTCAACAATGATGTCCCAATCGAATATCTAATGATATGGAGGGTTTACCCATGTTGATAAGATGATGGGAAATTAAAATTAACATAGAATCATCATT
This sequence comes from Nicotiana attenuata, assembly GCF_001879085.1. Taxonomy (NCBI): domain Eukaryota; kingdom Viridiplantae; phylum Streptophyta; class Magnoliopsida; order Solanales; family Solanaceae; genus Nicotiana; species Nicotiana attenuata. The sequence goes on from NC_031999.1 coordinate 25,898,931, forward strand.
AGAACTTACCTTGGGTTGTGGAGGGACCCTTAAGGAGTTAGGTTTTTGAGAGCTTTCTTTTCTAGAGCAAGTTTTTATGTTTTGGGGATGTGGGGGACAAAATAGGGCTTAAAAAATGACTCCCCAAGTCCGACACCGCGCCCCTGTAGGCCTGACCGTGGTCCCGACTACGGTAAATAGCAGGAACACTGCCTCACGACCGTGGTAGTTGCGCACTGTTTTGCAAAACGGGCATAACCTTTTAAATAGAGCTCCATTTGGGCTTCACAATATGTCGTTGGAAAGCTATTTCAAAGGCCTACAACTTTAATGTTTTGAGTTTTCCCAAATTCCTTACACGGTTTCACTAACTACTGCTGGAAGATGGACCTTTTGCAAACTTAGTCGATTTTGTCGAATCTTATGCACCTCACTCTCCATCTTGATTCCGAAACAACTATTTTCACCAATAATCATCCCTCTAGGACTTCATATGTCTAAAATATAAAATTAATACCCATTTAACATATCCGCACCTAGTCTGAATGTACGGGGTATTACATTATCTCCCCCTTGGGATCATTCATCCTCGAATGATTGTCCTGACTGTAACTTCTGCTAACTCCGGACCTTAAACTGGTCTAGTGGAAACATGAACTTTCATTAACACTTGCATATTAAACTGAATGAATACGTGATTACTGAACTGTTGAGATACTGAACTGAATGACTACTGCATTGACTGAATATTGGTCTGCCATGGATACATGAATACTGAACTAACATGGATATATGAATATTGAACTGGCACGAATATTTGAGTAATCTGAGTACAAAGGTGGCATGAATGTCTAAGTATTTGACTAACATGAGTAGCTGAGTATTGAGCTGACATGAGTATCTGAGTACTGAACTGACATGAGTATCTGAGTACTGGAAACTTGAATGTTATAACATGACACGTGAAATACTGGCTGTACCACCACTAATTATGGTGGCAACTTCAACTCATAAGTTAATTGACTGATCCTTCACAAGAATCTATATGGCCCAATATAGCAGGGACTATGCTTCCCCTTTTTCCCATATCTCATAACGCTTTTCATAAGCAAAACTTTCAGAAACACCAAATCATCAACTTGAATCTCTAGGTCTCTATGTCGCACGCTCGAATGGGACTTTTGGCTGCTTTGAGTTTTCTTCAAACGCTCATGAATCAACTTAACTTTCTCTATCGTCTGATAGACCAAATCGGGTCCTAACAATCCCACTTCTCCAACTTCGAACCAACCAATTGGTGATCTATACCTTCGCCCATACAGAGCTTCGTACGGTGCCATCTTGATACTAGAGTGGTAGGTTATTATTAGCAAGGTCAATGAGAGGTATGTGATCATCCTAATTACTTTAACATCAAGGACATATCCTCAACTGTTTGAATAATGCACTCTGCCTGGCCATCTTTCTGAGGATGAAAAACTTGTGCCTAATCCTTTCTGAAAGAACTTCTAAAAGTTAATTTTAAACTGAGCACCACGGTCCAAAATGACAGACAATAGAGTCCCATGCAATTAGATGATTTTTTGAATGTACAACTTGGCATAATCTTCTACTGAATTTGTAGTGTTTACTAGTAAGAAGTGTGCTGACTTGGTAAGTCGATTTACAATCACTCAATCAAATCATGCTTCCAAATTGAGCAAGATAATCCTGTTATACATTCCATACTTACCATCTCCACTCAAAATATGTGTATTCTGTGATAAAACACTAGGCTTCCTGCTGCTCGACTTTCACTTGCTGATAATTTGGACAATTGGCCACAAAGTCTGCGACGTTTTTTTTTCATGTCGTTCAACCAATAAATCTCCTTGGTCATGATGCATATTTAGGGATCTTGGATGGAAAGAACACCTGGAATTATGGGCTTCTGACATGATCTTCCCTCGTTATGTCCAACTATTTCTGGAACACACAATCTGTCTTAGTACCTCAAAGTACCATCATCTCCCCTTTATTCAAAAGCCATCGTCTTATTCTTGTGAATCTCCTCTTTCAACTGCAACACGTAGGGATCATCAAATTGTTTCTCCTTCTTTTTGGCTACTAAGGGGGACCAAGTCTTGTTCTAGACAACAACTCCGTCATCTTCGGAGTCCAAAGTCCAAAGTTGAACTCCTATCTTGGCTAGTGAATTTTTTTCACCAGAGTTCTCTTATCTACCTCAATCATAAGTTATTCTTCCCACACTTTATCTTCTTAAGCACTTCCTGGAAACACTTATGGAATTGTTATGAGCTAAGTCTTTGACCAGTACACCGAAGACTAGAGTCTCGTGCAATGGCACTACCCTCGTGACACATAAATAGGCATGATTTTATAGCATATCTTTGATCACTTTATCACCATTAACTAAGCTCGGTAATCATTCTACTCACTTTGTATTTCTTACACATGCTAGACATAATCCTTGTGGTAATTATACAATTTACCCTCATTACCGAACTGGTTTTCTTTTTTATATCCCATGCTAACTATTCGTTTCAAATCTCTAACTGGACTTACTGAAAATTTTCACATCACCCCTTAGACCAAAGGTCTTATACTTGTGGATCCTTCTCTTTTTGTTGGGATCCAAATAACTTTCCTTATTTTCTGCAATTCTTCGCACTCTACGTCAATGACGACTCATCTTCCAACTTACTTCTGAGAAATCTTTCTTACTAGGAAAACTAAATTATTCACTTAACGGAAAGCTAATGTATTCACAACTATCATACAAAATCTTAATAATTTAACTCTGCTCACACTGTCAATCCTGGAGAAACCACATTACGATAATTCCTAAAGGCTATTCTTCTATAGTTTGCTCTCTTATTGCTAGCTGATTGTTTTTCCCACTATCACTGTACATCGGATTTAACTTAAACTCTTTGGGTTCTAACACACGTTCGGTATTTCAAACTGTCATCCACTCACTAGAGTTAACCTGGCTAAGTGAATCAAATTGTACCTCTACTAGCTCTGCTGAAATTGCTAATTCACTGTATCAACTCAAAACTTACTTATTATTCTTTTACTATACACCTGCTAGAATCACATTATCTTGTTCTACTTTGGATAACTAAAGTGACGCATAAGGTTACTTCTAACTTCCCTCACTATCCGACCCTGTTCTACGGTCGTATACTTATCTTCTTCTTTTTTTAACTATGTACATGGATCACACTTAGAGAAAGTTCATATGTCTTAAACGAAAGTGGAATATCTAACCCCAAACTTTCTATACATACAAAATCATATCATGCTATAAAAATTTGCGGTAATCACTTGGTCACATAACCTAAGGGGGAACTGTCATATCTCTTATCTTACATCAATAGCTACTTCTTATAGTAGCTTACTAACGTGGTACTTCTAGTTCTGATTTGAACAAATCTAAGCAACTTAAAATCACCCTGAAATTCACTATTCGCTGCTCTTGGTTCTCATTGCATACATCATTCTTTCATCTGTGTGCAGGCAACAAGTTAAGTTCAATGGTGTATGAATCGATCCTTTTCAAAGGAATTGGTGCCATACAACCCAGAATTAGACAAGCACCTATGATAGTTGAGAAAGGAGAAGGAATCAACTGGATCATCCTTAGGTCATACTTCAACTCAAGATAAAATGGCAAACAAAAAGAATGATGGAGTAGACTTAGCTGCAAGAGAGGCAGCACAACATAGAGAACAAGCTGCTCGGTTAGTAGCTAAAGCAACCCTTAAAGTTGTTGATGAGACAGTCAAAGAGGATGGGAGTCGAAGATTCAATCTAAATCGACCCGTGGTTGAAGACCAGATCGAAAATATGGCTCCGAGGCATGGGAGAGCATTAGGTGACTATGACAGACCAGTTTATAATCAGGGACAATCAAGTGTCAGACTTCCACCCATAGCAGCAATAAGTTTTGAGTTGAAGCAGGGCTTGTTCAAACCATCCAAAACAACACTGTCTTTAGAGGGAAGGTGAATGAATATCCTAACACTCACTTGGTAGACTTTAAGTAAATCATGAACACCTTTCATTACAATGGAGTGTCAAAATATGCAGCCTACTTAAGAGCATTTCCCTTTTCACTGAAGGATAACACGAAGCACTTGCTTCGAATCTTACCAACTGGGTCGATCCGAGCATGGGAATATATGATGAAAAAGTTTCTTGACAAGTGCTTCTCAGCTGCAAAAATAGTGAAATTCAAAAGGGAAATCTACAACTTCTACCATAAAGACACTGAGACGGTCTGCGAAGCTTGGATAAGATTCAAAGAGATAGTCAGAAAGTGTCAGCATAATGGAATCGAATTATGGATGCAACTCCAGGACTTTTGGGATGGACCGACACCCTCCTCACGACGAACTCTAAGTACTGTAGTTGGAGGTCCTTTAATGATGAAAACTCTTGAGGAGATTGTTTCAATTCTTGATGAGCTCTCTAAAGACTCTAACCAATGGCCCGCTAAGAGTAATGATAGAATAAAATCAGCTGGGGTTCACCTGGTAGACTCTAAAACATCAGTGCAAGCCCAGCTAGACACCATGGCCAAAGAGATAGGAAAGTTGACCTTAGCCAAGGTCTAAACCCAGGCATCATCAATTTGTGAATTTTGTGGAATGGGTCATCCAATGCATCAGTGTCAGGCCTCACCTACAGATAAAGTGGTAAATGTTGTGGGAAGCTTTGATAGATGCAACTACCCAAGTGGTAATAAGTTTAACTTCATGGGGCATAAGCACCTAGACTTTTTGTGGAGTTCACCAAGTGGTAGTCTGAACTCATGGAAACAGAATAATCTAAGACCCCATGAACACGGAGCTCCAGGATTTCAAAATCAGTAGAGGCAGCAATACCAGCCTCCACAGTCTAATCAGTCTAGCATGGAAGATCTGATGAAAGCCTTTATTACTAAGACATATGAGAGGTTTGAAACACATAGCACAACTATTCGAGAACAGGGCACAGCCATTCGATACTTGGAAAGACATATGGGGCAACTTGCTAATCTATTATCTAAGAGGGTTCCAGGAACTCTACCTACTGATACCGAAAGGAATCCAAAAGAAAAAAATAAAGGTGTTGTCCTTGAGAAGCGGGCAAGTATTGAAGGACCCCATAGCAAAACAAAAGAGAGAGTTGATTGAAAAACAAGTGGAGATTGTGGAGGAGCAGAAAATAACGACAATCAAGAAGGTGAAGTGAGGGTAGATCTGGATGATGGTCTGAAGAATAAGGGGAAGACTGGAGCTCTAAAAGACAAGAAGGATGGGAATTAAATGCATGAGAATACTGAGGAAATCAAATAAAAGCCTGCTTTACCTTTTCCCCAGAAGCAAAGAAGAGAGAAGCTGGACAAACAATTTGAGCGTTTTCTTGAAGTGCTCAAGCAGGTACATGTTAATCTACCTTCCTCAAATGCCAGCATATGCTAAGTTCTTGAAGGAGATACTGGCCAACAATCGTAAAGTGGAAGAGACATCGGTTGTCAAGCTCACAAAGCATTGTAGTGCCATTCAGCAAAATAAGCTTCCTCAAAGTGTAGAGATTCAGGGAGTTTCACTATACCTTGCTCTTTAGAAAGTAATAAATTTGAAAAATCTTTGTGTGATTCGGGTGCTTATATTAATCTTGTGCCCTTGTCTATATTCAGAAAATTGGAGGGAGAGATTGTAGAAATCAGATCTATACTTGTGTTTTTGCAGCTAGCGGATCTGACCACAATCATACCTAAAGGAATAGTGGAGGATGTGCTATTTCAGGCAGACAAATTTGTGTTCTCTGTGGACTTCATCGTAGTGAACATGGAAGAGAATAAGGAGGTCCCTCTGATTTTGGGAAGACCTTTCTTGGCTACTGACAGAGCTCTTCTGGACGTTCAGGAAAGGCAGCTCATGCTAGTAGTGGGGGAAGAAAGAGTGTTGTTCAAGATGAAGGAAGCAATAGGGGCACCTAGAGATGAGTCGGCTGCTCATTATGAGTTCAAGGCAAAGGCCCTAAAAGAGCGAGCTAGAAAGAGTAAGCATGACAAGTATAAGGTTTACCCGAAAAAGGCAGAAAGAAAACTTTCAGCATGGATGTGCGCACTAGATCGGGCGTTCAAAGTGGACCCCAACATTGATTCAGACCCAGACTAGATGATTTAGGGGAGTTTTCTTTACCTCTTGCTTTTTATTTGTGTGTCATGGGGACATGCCACAATTTAAAGTGTGGGGTGCAGGATGTAAATATGTGTGTGTGTATATATATATATATATATATATATATGTTGTTCTATTATCTTTGTGCGTGTTTTCGTTATTCAAAAAAAATTGACTTTTCCTGATGATGGATATCCACGACTGTCTTCTTGAGGGATCAAAGTTGAAGGAAAAAAATTGTCTTTTGTTTTGGTTTTGTTTTCTTAGGTAGTGTAACAATTCCCCCTTGATTTTTCTTTGTGCTGTTGTTCTTTTTTAAGGATTTTTCTTGAACCAGGTATAGTTAATTTTTCTTTTGTAGGAATAAAGAGATCTTGTGTCATTATGCTAGTTGGGAGCAATTTTCCTTGACTGTGTATACCTTGAGAGTGGTGAGTGCCTTAGTTGTGACGCCTAGGCTAAGTTCTTGACTCATGGATAAGTACCTTAATTTGTTTGATTTTGACTTTTCTTAACTGCTTTGACTAGAGAGTCGGGATAGATCTAATCTTAAGTGAATTATGTGCGAAGGAGTGAGTAAGGTTTGTTGATATTATGTGCATGTCAGTTGATGTCTAGAACTTGCCCTATGTATTTGCAAAGCGAAATAGCAGTCTTGTTCAGTCTAGGATGTGATAGAGGTGTTTCTTTGTTGAGCCAGTTATATGCTTTTACCCACCAAATTAATGTGTTTTCTTAGTTAGCCCCTTTGAGCCAGTAATCCTATTTCTTTGGCAACCACACTACGAGCCTAACCTCTATGTTTGAATTTACTATCTGTTTGAATCTTTCACCTCGCTTGAGCACTTGAATTTGTTATGAGCTGTTAAAAGTTAAGTACAGGTATGGTTGGGTATTTGAGTGGATTATAGAAAAAATGGAGAAATGTGCACTGTTTGAAAATTTGTGAGAGACACGTTTAAGGAATTGAAAGAAAGAAAACAATGAAGTTGCTTGGAAAAAAAAATCAAAACTTTGAAAAGAGGGGGAAAATTTTTTGTGCATGTATTAGGAAAAAAAATCGATTCCTTGCTAGTGGTAGTTCTCATCTTATTTGTCGCTTAAATAAATTGGGGCTTGGTGCAATTAGGTTGTGAAGGTTAGGATTTGGTTCAACATAACTATGGGGTTTGAATTGTTAATGTATATGTATTAAAGTGCTTTGGGAGGTGTAGTCACTATATCCAAATGTATTCTACCCGTCCCGCAGCTTACATTACAACCAATTAAAGGCCTACTTGATCTTTGAGTGAATGAATTCAATTAGCATAGTATTACACTATGGGCAAGCCTATGGTATGTCTTCTGTGGTATGATTTTTGATTCTCTGAGTGAGTAAATTATTTCTATCTTGAGTTCCTACTTGTTCTTGAATTTTATTATGTGTGGAACTACTCTCTATCTTTGGTGTGAGGGCACATGATTTGCAAAGGAAAGGTATGGTCTTTGGCCTCTGTATTTATGTAAGTGAGCAGGAGGTGAAAAATACTTAGTGCTTTTGAGTCGAGTCTTGAGGCTAAGATGTTACAGATGGTGCATAGTCTGCTTTAAATATTCTTGGAATGATGCGTTAGGGAAGTTGTTTGATGAGAAGGTCATCTTTGTGTGAAGTGTAGTTTGATTTCTCGAGGACGAGCAATGGTTTAAGTGTCGGGTGTTGATGGTAGGTTAGAAACCCATGTTTTAGTCATATTTTCCACTCTGATTTCTACACTTTACTTATGATTGAGCTTAAATAATGGTTATTTGCGCTAATAACATGTTTTAAGCCTTGCTGGAACTGATTCCGAGTGAGAAGCAAGTTTGGAGCTAATATGAACAGTTTGGAGCTTTGAAGTGTGAGTAAAAGCCCAAGGAAATAAACCGGGATCGTATTCGAGGGTCGAGGACCAAGTTTGGGTATTAAAAAGAGAGAAAAAGAGCATACTCTAGCAATTTTGAACTGCCATGCTGCATGAGGCGCCACGAGGCGCGACGTGGCAGTGCATTGGAGGCCTTATGACAAGTTGCAGCTCTCTGATAAACGTTGCAGGCACGGCAAATAGAACAGGGTGTGGTGCGTCGCGCTTGTACAAAATTTGCAAAGTAGTTTCCCACTCATCTTGGAAAGGGTAGTTCCGTGCGGACCCGCTTCTACATGGTATAAATACACCAAAATATATTATCAAAGAGACTTTTGACCTACTGAAGATTGAAGGAGCATTGGTGTCACGACCCAAACCCCACTCCGGTCGTGATGACGCCTCTCGTGAAGACAAGGCCAGCCAGACCATTTCAGAACACCACTTTTAAGCAGTTAATCAGTTAAACAACAGTTCAAAAATGATTTAATGAAATTAATTAATGTAATTGCAACCCAACACAACCGACCGGGGTGTCACAAGTCACGAGCATCTAGAAGAGTCTAAGTACAACTACAGGGCCAGTTATATACAAAATAAAACTTAGAATCAAAGGAAGAAATCCGGTGCCGCGAACGCTGGCGGTCACCTTGCTCAGCTATGATAGCAAAATCCTCAACCGGCTCAAAACCCGCTACCGGGTGAACAAATACCTGCATCTGCACGCAAGGTGCAGGGAGTAAAGTGAGTACTCCAACTCAGTGAGTAACAAAGGTAAATAATAACTGAGCAGCAAGAAACCACGTAAAGCAAGCCATCATGCTACATAGGACATTGTAACCCTTTGAGAAAACAGTAAAACCGTGAAATCTTTAGAAATATCTGGGCTCAGTTTAAAACCTCTTTCAAAAACATCTTTTTCCAACAGTTAAGCAAATGAATGCGAAGCAGATAGTGCAAGTTAGCACATAAGTCAGCCCCTCGGGCACAACACTCCATTAACACATAACACCAGGGTATCAGGTAAGCAGTACAAGAAGTAGCATGGAAGCCAATGAAATGCGAGTGCTGAAATGTCATGACAAATAATACAAATAGGAATAAATGCATGAATGCAATGCAATGCATATGACGGTACGCTCCGGTACCCGCTGCGGCGTGAACGTCGACGGCGCTCACTGGGGGTGTGTACAGACTCCGGAGGGGCTCCTACAGCCCAAGCGCAAATAATCAAGCCATCTCGTGGCACCAACCAGGCCCTCGGCCTCAATATCAATACAATACCGCTGCGGCGTGCAGCCCGAGCCAACCATATTTTCAGAAATCACTATAACACTGCTGCGGCGCGCAGCCCGATCGATGCTCAGTCCAGAAAAGCACATAAGCCACTTGGGCAATATTAAAATAATAGTTCTCAGCTCAAAACGTCAATAAAATATTGTTTGAGTTTTCAAATCTTAGAAAAACTGCAATACTAACGTAGTATCATCAGTCTAATCACATTACCCTTTTTCCGAGACATATACTCTCGTCAAATCACTTCCATTTAGCAGTACCATTTCCTTGATTATCTGAGGCTACTCTTTACTTAAGAGTTTTATGAACTTCTTTTCAGAACTGAACTGTAACTCACCTAGCCAACAACTTCCACTGATCCCATTTGGAAGAGAATCATTATGCATTCCATGCTTCGCATGCCCATAGAAGATATATAATCTCCAAACCACGGTGAAATCCAACAAGAATTCTTCCCCAATTCCATTTGCACAAGCTAAACTGTCAGGACTGAATCCTTCTAACTAGGCCAGACTAAACAAGTTGTCAAAACTCAAGAGCTTTGCTGCAAAATACCTGTAAGGGATCATTACCTAGAACACATACAAATCATATCCTTACCATACCGATTCGGTCCACTATCAAGCTATTCCATCTATTTGATTTCCTTTGTGATTCATCATCCACGTGACATTCCTTCTTGTTGTAGCACCACAATGCCTCAACCCAGGCTTACCATACGAGACTCGAACATAAGACCACTGAATACTCGCTCAAATGCTCCCAGAGCTACCCCATTCCAGAATACTTCACTCTGAAGAACTTCCTGCGAATCTAAATTCGTTACCTTTTCTTTCCAGAAACTGATACATAGAATCCCATAATTAACATAAAAAAAATACCACAAGTCTTGACCTTTTCCAATGAAAACATAGTCTCTAACAACATACACAACCTTAAGACACCTGATTGTCACATGTAGAATCTTGAACACATTAGAACCATTCTCGAAAGTCATTCACTCTTATTCAACTGTAAATTACCTGACTTAACGAACAGAACCACTCGTGCCTTATTAGCACTCTGACACCGCAGGATATGATCTCATTCCAATACAAACAAACATCTTCCTTCTCTATACACTGAGCATTCTTTATCAACAACGGCTCAAGACATCCTATTATTTTTCTCACATCTACGATGCACCATATAACCTTTGTCAAAATTTTTGCTTCACTCGTGCCATTCTCGGCTCAATTTCTGCAACCAGGACTGATCTGCCAGCATACCTCGAAACAGAACCAACATAGCACATAACTGTGCGATCAGCTAATCAACAGTAACCTCCCCAACTTGGCTCGAAGCCATATGTCAAGACACACTCGATAACTTATAATGCTTCTACTCTAATGATACCACCATATCATAGTGAGATTAAACTCAAATCATCTACTAGTTGTGAAAACACCGATCATCTAGTACTGTAATCCTCTATACATCTCACATTCATCTCTACATCAGTTGAGTCCACTCTCTTAAGCGACCCGAATTTTCAAATTTCAACACGTACCCCCAAGTCCGAAGTTAAAAATGTGTTTTGTAAAAATTTCGCGAAGGAATTAAAACCATATTCTGAGCAGTTGTTTCAATATGATCGCGCATTGTAGCGAGGCTACGTGGAGTTATGACCCTCCGAGGTAGATTCAGGTATTCTATTTCTATGATGTGAGACGGGGTCTCAGCCTTGTGTTGTAATAGCACTGATGAACTTGAGGTACAGCTCTCTCGTTTGAGTCATTTGTCATGATTTGAGTATGTTCAGACCGTTTCTTATTGGTGCGTGTATTATGCAAGTTGTGGCTTAGGCCTGTATTGAGGTGTCGTATCACCAGAGTGGCTTAGGTCTGTATTGAGGTGTCGTATCACCAGACGGTCTGAACATACTCAAATCATGACAAATGACTCAAACGAGAGAGCTGTACCTCAAGTTCATCAGTGCTATTACAACACAAGGCTGAGACCCCGTCTCACATCATAGAAATAGAATACATGAATCTACCTCGGAGGGTCATAACTCCATGTAGCCTCGCTACAATGCGCGATCATATTGAAAGAACTGCTCAGAATATGGTTTTAATTCCTTCGCGAAATTTTTACAAAACACATTTTTAACTTCGGACTTGGGGGTACGTGTTGAAATTTGAAAATTCGGGTCGCTTAAGAGAGTGGACTCAACTGATGTAGAGATGAATGTGAGATGTATAGAGGATTACAGTACTAGATGATCGGTGTTTTCACAACTAGTAGATGATTTGAGTTTAATCTCACTATGATATGGTGGTATCATTAGAGTAGAAGCATTATAAGTTATCGAGTGTGTCTTGACATATGGCTTCGAGCCAAGTTGGGGAGGTTGCTGTTGATTAGCTGATCGCACAGTTATGTGCTATGTTGGTTCTGTTTCGAGGTATGCTGGCGGATCAGTCTTGGTTGCAGAAATTGAGCCGAGAATGGCACGAGTGAAGCAAAAATTTTGACAAAGGTTATATGGTGCATCGTAGATGTGAGAAAAATAATAGGATGTCTTGAGCCGTTGTTGATAAAGAATGCTCAGTGTATAGAGAAGGAAGATGTTTGTTTGTATTGGAATGAGATCATATCCTGCGGTGTCAGAGTGCTAATAAGGCACGAGTGGTTCTGTTCATTAAGTCAGGTAATTTACAGTTGAATAAGAGTGAATGACTTTCGAGAATGGTTCTAATGTGTTCAAGATTCTACATGTGACAATCAGGTGTCTTAAGGTTGTGTATGTTGTTAGAGACTATGTTTTCATTGGAAAAGGTCAAGACTTGTGGTATTTTTTTATGTTAATTATGGGATTCTATGTATCAGTTTCTGGAAAGAAAAGGTAACGAATTTAGATTCGCAGGAAGTTCTTCAGAGTGAAGTATTCTGGAATGGGGTAGCTCTGGGAGCATTTGAGCGAGTATTCAGTGGTCTTATGTTCGAGTCTCGTATGGTAAGCCTGGGTTGAGGCATTGTGGTGCTACAACAAGAAGGAATGTCACGTGGATGATGAATCACAAAGGAAATCAAATAGATGGAATAGCTTGATAGTGGACCGAATCGGTATGGTAAGGATATGATTTGTATGTGTTCTAGGTAATGATCCCTTACAGGTATTTTGCAGCAAAGCTCTTGAGTTTTGACAACTTGTTTAGTCTGGTCTAGTTAGAAGGATTCAGTCCTGACAGTTTAGCTTGTGCAAATGGAATTGGGGAAGAATTCTTGTTGGATTTCACCGTGGTTTGGAGATTATATATCTTCTATGGGCATGCGAAGCATGGAATGCGTAATGATTCTCTTCCAAATGGGATCAGTGGAAGTTGTTGGCTAGGTGAGTTACAGTTCAGTTCTGAAAAGAAGTTCATAAAACTCTTAAGTAAAGAGTAGCCTCAGATAATCAAGGAAATGGTACTGCTAAATGGAAGTGATTTGACGAGAGTATATGTCTCGGAAAAAGGGTAATGTGATTAGACTGATGATACTACGTTAGTATTGCAGTTTTTCTAAGATTTGAAAACTCAAACAATATTTTATTGACGTTTTGAGCTGAGAACTATTATTTTAATATTGCCCAAGTGGCTTATGTGCTTTTCTGGACTGAGCATCGATCGGGCTGCGCGCCGCAGCAGTGTTATAGTGATTTCTGAAAATATGGTTGGCTCGGGCTGCACGCCGCAGCGGTATTGTATTGATATTGAGGCCGAGGGCCTGGTTGGTGCCACGAGATGGCTTGATTATTTGCGCTTGGGCTGTAGGAGCCCCTCCGGAGTCTGTACACACCCCCAGTGAGCGCCGTCGACGTTAAATGGATCGGGCTACACGCCGCAGCGGGTACCGGAGCGTACCGTCATATGCGTTGCATTGCATTCATGCATTTATTCCTATTTGTATTATTTGTCATGACATTGCAGCACTCGCATTTCATTGGCTTCCATGCTACTTCTTGCACTGCTTACCTGATACCCTGGTGTTATGTGTTAATGGAGTGTTGTGCCCGAGGGGCTGACTTATGTGCTGACTTGCACTATCTGCTTCGCATTCATTTGCTTAACTATTGGAAAAAGATGTTTTTGAAAGAGGTTTTAAACTGAGCCCAGATATTTCTAAAGATTTCACAGTTTTACTGTTTTCTCAAAGGGTTACAATGTCCTATGTAGCATGATGGCTTGCTTTACGTGGTTTCTTGCTGCTCAGTTATTATTTACCTTTGTTACTCACTGAGTTGGAGTACTCACTTTACTCCCTGCACCTTGCGTGCAGATGCAGGTATTTGTTCACCCGGTAGCGGGTTTTGAGCCGGTTGAGTATTTTGCTATCATAGCTGAGCAAGGTGACCGCCAGCGTTCGCAGCACCGGATTTCTTCCTTTGATTCTAAGTTTTATTTTGTATATTACTGGCCCTGTAGTTGTACTTAGACTCTTCTAGATGCTCGTGACTTGTGACACCCTGGTCGGGCTGTGTTGGGTTGCAATTACATTAATTAATTTCATTATATCATTTTTGAACTGTTGTTTAACTGATTAACTGCTTAGAAGTGGTGTTCTGAAATGGCTGGCTGGCCTTGTCTTAACGAGAGGCGCCATCACGACCGGAGTGGTGTTTGGGTCGTGACAAGTTGGTATCAGAGCGAATACATCACAATATGCTAAAGGAACAATACCCAATCGAAAACAATCAAGAATTAGCAAAAAACTCAAAACTAGCAAAAATCCGAGCCCCGGGCCCACTTCTCGAAAAATTATAAAATTCATCAATGGATTCCTCATCTCTCCACGAGTCTATACATACCAAATTTACCAAAATCGGAGTCCATTTGGCCCTTCAAATCCCAAATTTTCATTTCAAAAGTCAAGCCCTAGTTCTTCCAATTTTTACTCAAATTTCCATGAATTTAAAGGTTGATTCTTCAATAAAATGATGTTTCTAGGCCATAGGACTTACCTCCAATCAATTCGCGTCGAACTCCCCCTTCAAATCCGTCCAATAGCTCTCAAGCTCGTTTAAAAATAATGGAAATAACATAACCCTCGCGGAGCAAAATGAATATAAAACTCCTACTGGCTTTAGGGGTTTCCGCTTTTGCGGTCCCCACGCCCGCTTCCGCGTTACCGCTTCTGCGGTTTTTGTCCGCGTATGCGGAATTTCATTAAAACTCAAGGGCCACTTCTACGACACCAACTTCCGCTTCTGCGGATCCTCACCTCCAGGCCAAACCGCTTCTGCGACCCCCGTGTCCGCTTCTGCGGACTCGCTTAGGCGAAAAGAGTTCCGCTTCTGTGGAACCACCCAACTCAGCACCAAACCGCTTATGCGACCAATCTCACGCTTCTGCGGTCCATTTCCGCAGAAGCGAGCATACCAAATACCAGCAAAATCTGCCACTTCCTCAACTTGAATTTCATCCCGTTAGCCATCCGAAATCACCCCGAGGCCCCCGGGACCTCAACCAAAGGCACCAACACATCTTAAAACATTATTCAAACTTGTTCAAATCATCAAAACACCTCAACTAACACCAAAATCATCGAATTACATCGGATTCAAGCCTAAGTTTCTTAAAAACTTCCGAAATACGCATTCGATCAAAAACCCGTCCAAAACACCTCCGAATGATCTGAAATTTTGCACACATACCCAAAATCACCTAACGAAGCTACAGCAACTCTCGGAATTCTATTCCGACCCTCGGATCAAAATCTCACTTATCAACCGGAATTCGCCAAAATACTAACTTCGCCAATTCAAGCCTAATTCTACACCGGGCCTCCAAAATCACTTTTGATCCCACTCCTAAGTCACATATCATCCCCCGAAGCTAACCAAATCATCGGAATTCATATCCAAGCCCTCTAACACAAAAGTCAACGTCCGGTTGACTTTTCCAACTTAAGCCTTCCTTAAAGAGACTAAGTATCTCATTTCTTATCAAAGCCAATCCAAATCAACTCTCACACACCACATACCAATAACGAAACATGAAGAAGCATAAAATGGGGGAAATGGAGAGGTAACTCATGAGACGACGGGTCGGGTCGTCACAATTGGGGACTCAAAGCAGAAGGATTCATCATTCTTTCCTCAACTCAAAACCCGAGTATGGATTGAATTCATGTTTTCTTATTCTTCAACTTTAGTTGTGATGACTTTCTCCATAATTATGTAGTAGTTTGCATTAGGGTTTGACGGATATGGTGTTTGATGGATATTTGTGAATTTTAACTCTAGTTCTTTGCATGAATTCGTTTATTGAGCTTTGAATTTAATTGCAATTTTGTTCACCAAATTATTTAATCGAAAGAGGAAATATTTTGGGTGATTATCCTTGCATTATCTTGTTTGGTTTAATTTACTGATCCTTTTAAGTAATTGAAAGAGCTTGTTAAATTGTTGATTAAATCAAGTTAGGAGAATATTCAAGAGACGTTTTACTAAAGATTAGTCCATTAACACGTTCTTGCATGTTTTCACAATGCTTTATATTAGTTCACCTCGTAAATTTAAGATTTAATCGAGAGAGGAGTCTTGGATGCACGTTTGAACTAATCTTTGAGTGAATTCGTGAGAATCACTAGAACATTAGAGTGAATTAAACTAGAGTTAGATCCCGAATATCTATCTTGCACCTATCCTATCACGACCCTTATTTCTCGCACTGATATTTCTGTGTTGCTCAGTTCTAGTTTTCTGTGATCAATTGTTAATTGCTTTAGTTTAATAGTTAATTTTAGTTCATAATCATTCCAATCAAAGTGTTAATCATTTTGCATAGCATTTAAGCCAGAAATTACTTGAACATTGTTTAAATCCAATCCCTGTGGAGACGATAATTAAACTATACTATCTTTGGCTAGCGAGCATCAATTTCATGTTACGCTTGTCAGCTAACTTGTACAACTTCCTATCACCTCCTTTGCCCCAAAGATCCTCGTACAATAGCTCAAAAGTTGCAGTCTTAGCCACTGAGACTGTCAATTTTTCCTTTTTCCTTGACTTCTTATAACACTCCCTACATATCCTCTTCCCCTCCTCGTTCGTGCTCCCCACTAGCTTCAGATATGCCACTTTCTTAGCTTCTACTTTTCCTGGGACCTCCACATTCCACCACCAGTCCCTGTTGCGACTTCCCAAACAAATCTTTCGTTACCCCTAGCAACGCTCTAGCGACTTCCATTATGCAGTTCGCTGTGTGCTCCACATACTACTCGCGCCCCCACTACTTTTCCAGGCCCCATGGCCAACAGCTTCTTCCCTAACTCCTGAGTTTTTTCCTTAGTCAAGGATCCCCACTTAATATTAGGCTGTCCATACACCGCTCTCTTCTTCCTTGATATCTTGACCTCCAAGTCCATTACCAAGAGCCTATGTTGCATCGACAAATACTCACTTGGGATAACTTTGTAATTAGTGCAAAGGCCCCTATCACCCCTCCTAAGGAGAAGGTATCAATCTGAGTCCTGTCTACCTTACATCGGAAAGTGACCAAGTGATCCTCCCACTTCTGGAAACATGAATTAGATAGCACCAAGTCAAAAGCTTTAGCAAAATCCAACAATGAGATACCGCCCTCGTTCCTAACTCCAAAACCGAACCCGCCATACACCTCGTCATAACCCCTAGCAGTCTCCCTAATATGGCCATTAAAATCACCCCTATGAAGAGCTTCTTAGTGTGTGAAATACCGTGCACAACCTCGTCCAAATCATCCCAGAAGCGCTATTTGACCTCCTCGCCCAGGCCCACCTAAGGCGCGTAAGCAGTAATCAGGTTAAAAGTGACCCCACCAACCACTAGCTTAATAGTCATCAGCCTATCAGTCATTCTCATAACATCCACCACCAACTCCCTGATATCCCTAAAAATACCCACCATGTCCATGCACGTAGCCCCTCCTACTAATATACCGAGCCTTCGTACCCACCCATCTAGTTTTCTGGATACATGCTATATTAATCTCCCTCTTTTGGAGAATCCTCCCTAACTCTATAGACTTACTCGTCAGTGTCCCTATATTCTGGGACCCCACTCTCAATGTATTTTATCCCTTACCCCCTTGTCACCCTTGGCCCCCGCCCCTTGGCCCATCTAAGGACATGACCTTACTCTACCATCGCTCCGAATGGACATTACACCAAAAAAAGAAACTAAAGAATATATGCCAAAACTTCAACTACCACAAATGCAAACAAGCAGGAAAATATTCAATATTTACTAAAAGATTACTTAAGCACACAAGAGATACAGTGATACAACTAATGGTGGAGAAAGGTAAGCAAGCCGAACTAAATGTAATAATCAAGGGTAAAAGGTAGAAAACAAAGATATAAACAAGTGAGATTACAAATTCTAAGCATAAATGATAAAACCTGGAATATAGATTGGTGCCTAAAAGATGTTGACCAACAACAACTAAAGTTTGGAAATTCCTACACGCTGCCCGCCACTTCCTGCCAGCGCTTGAGGCTCACGCACCTCTTAAGACTCGCAGGAAATTTCACTCTGTACAGAATCCTCTGTTGCCTCCGCTAAGTCTAGAAATTCGAAAAAAGCGAGCAAGGTAGGGATGGAAGAAGAAGACCAAGAAGTGCGCCGCCTACTGATGCCTCTTGTTTGCAATTGCGAACCTTGTTTACCCTAGAATCCGGATAACAATTGAATTTATATGGGGTTTTAAGGATCCGTGAACTAAAAGATACAAAAGGTTTAGGTTGAGGAAAATAAAGATAAAGACTCAACAATTGCTGTTAAAGTAAATAATCGCAGAATATAATATTGCTTAGAACAATTGTGCTTGATAGCGTACAAGAATTTAGAGAGATGGTACTCTAGTGTAATGGTTTCCGCCCCCCTCTTTATGGGGTCTTCTCCCCTTTTATACATTCTGATTAAGGGTAAAAATAAGGTAGGTAAATTAATTACATCGTGGATCCCTGTAATTACGCCTTAATGGCCTGAAGCGGTTGAGAAAATCACGTTTGGGCGAGATATCCGGCGACGCTTGGTTATCCGTTACGAGTCCGGCTTCCGACCTTGTGTGTTTCTCCATCCGGTGGTGACTCATATCGAGCTCTGCAACGGTCTCGAAATGACTCGTCCTCGGTTGTAGACGTGGCCGTCATTCTACCTTGCATCCAGGTCGGGTTCGATGGCCTCGACTTGCCCCGGACCGGACCCAACCCGGTCGGGCTCAAGCAAAAAAGGGCATCACCCAATACAAACCTCTAATTGCAAATGCGATCTATTCCAGATCTCTACAGAATTTGCAAATACGACAAGACCTTTGCAATTGTGAAGCTCACCTTTCTCGCAAAAGCGAGCCAAGCTTTTCATTCGTGAAGCCGCTCAAACAATACCCTTCAAAAAATGCAACACCACAGTCGCAAATGCGAGGAACCCCAATCCGCAAATGCGATGCCTACTTCGCGAAAGCAAAGTGCCCAAACCCCAGTCTAAATTTGATCCTAACATCGCTCGCATTTGCGAACAGGTCTTCGCAAATGTGAGACCTGCGGATTTACAACACCAGAATTTTCTCAGCAATTCAAAAACATCCAGAACTCATCCAAAACTCACCCGAGCCCCTCGAACTCAAATCTGAACGCTCACACAAGTGTAATAACATCATACAAATTTGCTCGCTAGATCAAATAATCAAAATAACTTCAAAATTCAAGTTTTTCAAGTTCAAAACTCAACTTTTTCACTTAATGTGCCGAAACGGCCTCGAGTCACCCGGGATCCTAATAAATTATGTGTATGAGTACAAAATTATCATACGAACCTACCGAAATTGTCAAATACTAATATGAGATAGTGTACCAAAAATGTTGACCGTGGTCAACTCTAGCCACATTTAGGGTGTGTTTGATTTTTCGGAAAATATTTTCTAATTTTCCCATGTTTGGTTGGCTTAAATGTTTTGGAAAACATTTTCCTCATGAACTCAATCTCCTCCAATTGGAGGAAAATGGTTTCCCTATCAAGAGAAGGGAAAATATTTTCCAAAATACTTTTCCAACCTTCCCCTCATTCCCCATTCCCCATCCCCACCAACCCCTACCAACCCACCCCCACACCCCCACCCCACCCCAACTCCACCCTCGCCTCACCCCCACCCCCACCCTAAATTAAAATATTATTAATAGTACTTTCTTTTCATGTTATAGATAGAGTATTTTATTTCATTTCATAAAATGAATTTCAAGGTTTATACCTNATATATATATATATATATATATATATATATATATATATATATATATATTGTATCTCATCACCTTGTTTGCTACCTCATCCTTGAAATTTTCTTTCCGTCTTGCATCTAGTGTTGTTGATCACGCTTAAAAATATGGAAGAAGATCTTTGCATGTGATTCTTGAAGATCTTTGCATGTGTCCCTTTTTAATTTTTATATGTGCTTGGCTAGTTTTGGTAAGTCTATAATTAATAGCTAGATGTTGGTAAGTTAGAACTTATTTGGAATATTTATGTAAGATTCCCTATCTTCTTTACTTGCTGGGCCAAAAAATGGCCCAACCTGTGTACGTAACATATTGTTAGGGGGACTATGGTGGTCACATAACAATGTTTAAGATTCCAATGAATAGTTTAAGAAGAGTTCTACCAAAATGTATATCTAGTGTAAAATGCTCTATCTATATTTCTAGCCGAGGATCTAGTGGAAACAACCTCTCTACCTTTACAAAGGTAAGGGTAAGGTCTGCGTACACACTATCCTCTCCAAATCCCACGATGTGGAATAATACTGGGCATGTTGTTGTTGTTGTATAGGCCAAAATCTGCCCTAATGAAATTTAGCATAAAGCGGCATTAACAATTTGGGTCGGTCGAGGTCGACCAGGAAGCAATGAGACTCGCGGTCGGGCTGTCAAGAACGATCGAGGTCGAGCACCAAGGGTAGAACAATAACGGATAATTTTGTAATAGGATATTAAAGAGAATATTCTCTGCACTTGTACTATTACGGTTTGTTACGGATATGTCTCATATAAATAGAAAAATGGACAATGGTGTGTGAGCACGTGATTTTTGCCTCGCTTGAATTATTCCTATATATTCCCATAAAATTAGGACTTTTTCGTTAATTATTTGATTTTTAGGATTTGATTGCATAATTTTGTGTTTGTTTGCATTTTTATGTGCGTTCTTAGTTTGATATAATTCATAAAAAATAAAAAAAAAATATATAGTGTATTTGCATTTAGCACCCCATTTAAGTATTTTTAGTTTTATAGTTAATTAACATTACAAAAATGGAAGAAAATAACAAAAATAGTCCTTTTGCATCTTTACTTTTAATTTTGATCTTCTCCTTAATATTCTTTTAAAATTAGGATTTAGTTGATTTTGAAAATTAATTAGTTTAATTTTAGAATTAAATCAGATCTGTTAATTCTTTTTAATTTACAAGAATTTGAAAAAAAAATGAGAAAAAATGAAAAGAAAATCAAAAAGAATTTGAGTATGTTAATAAAATGCCCCATTTTGGGCCAACCCATCACAAAATCCAAAGCCCAAATGAACCAAACCCAATCCAAACATCCCTGATCCGGTCCAGTTCCCCCATAACCCAAAACGACGCCGTTTAGTGGAGGTTTAATCTCGGCCGTCTAGGTTTCTGATCTAACGGTTGAGAACCCACCATCAATTAATATATATATGTCCTAACCATACCCCACCCCCCCCATTCACTCATCTCTCTCACACCCCACTCCCTTCCCCACCGGAAATCCCCACCTCCAGTAACACACGCCCGCCGTCCTCCGCCGGCCGGAAATCGCCGCCGGCGGCGGCGAAGCCCCAAACCACTCCAAAAATACACCCCTTACTCCTCTCTTCCTCCTATTTCCAACCCCCAAAACCATTTTCCCCGAATCCTAACCAAACGCTTCGAATTTTAGATCTAAATTTTCCGGCCAAAACACAAAGTATACCAAACAGTCCCAAATTAACACCATGTGACCGCCTGAGCCTCCTCTATCTAATCCCCATGCCCGCTTGCCTCGAATCTGCCTGGGTTTGCTCGAATCCTCATTTAAATTTTTTTCGGCCAAAAACCCTAATCCAAAATCTTAGGGATTTTGGACCGTAATATCCCTAATCATGTATTTTCTTTCGAAAAACACACGATTAGGGATGTTACGTGTCAAGAATCCCGGAGGATTCAAGCAACAGTGGCTGTCCGGAGTTCTTAAAATCAGTAAGTTTCTTTTGTCTTTGTTTGATTTTTCTTTTAGTCACTGCTTTGCATAATAATCTCGTTCAGAATTCTTAGGGTTCTAAGTGATTTTGTTCAAATTAATTCTGCCTTGTTTGTTTTGATTTAATTCCTGCTCTGTTTGATTTCTTTTGGTTTGGATATGGCTGAATATCCCAGCCCTTGCTTGACTAACCATAGTTAGTTTGGACCAAGTTAACAGGGTTGAGGGTTAGTAGGTATAAGTTAGTGATTTTGGGATTGATCAAGGGTAATTTAGGCATAGAGAAGGGTAGTTTTATTAGGAATAGTAATTTTAAAAGTAGGGAAAGGGTAGTATAGGAATTGTAATGGGTGTAGGACTTTCTAGAATAGACTTTAGTATAGTTTTCAATAAAATAGGTGTTGTTACTTGGGTAACAAGTTTAAAAATAAGGGACTAAAAGCTGAAAAGGAGAAGGACTAAAAAGAAAACTAAAAAATCTGAAGGAAGCCTTAGGTTTTGCCTATAAAAGGCACACACATTGCCTTGTTTAACAAGTTTTCAGATCTGAAAATTCCCGAAAAAAAATATTCTACAAGTTTGTACAATTTGAAATTTGAATTTAAAAATTCCAAAACCAAATCTGAAATCTGGAATTAGAAAGCTCCATTAGATCTACTGTTCCATTGAAGTTTCTTAGAATACTTTCAAATTCCAGCTGTTCATTCGAATTTCCGCTTAGATAAGGACGATAATGACCTGAAAATTCATTGTGTGTTTGGTTGCTGAAGTTTCAGAGGTTTCCTGGGTTTATTTCGAGTCTGCTTTGGTTCAATTAAGTCTATTTTGATTGTTTGTTGGTGCCGTTTCCTCCTTAATTCATTCCTGGGCTGCTGTGATGCTATTTTGGTTGTAAAATCGATCCTATTGCTGCTGTGTTGCTGCTGATTGTTAACTGCTGATTCTGCTTTGTTGATCCTCACTTCTTTCTCTTATTCATTTCTCCAGGTATTCCATGATCCTTTAGGAACTGCTACCCAAGCATACAGGATGTAATTTGTTTGAGATTTTTATGAAAAGAAGAGTTACCTTCCTTCACGCTTTTCATGATTAAACACCTATTGAGTAATAGTCTAGTATGATAGTATTTGGCTAGACATAGTTTGTTTTAGCACGGTGATAATGTATTAACCTTAATGTTCCTGCCTTCAATTTGTTTAAGACTGATGTATGCTAGCCTTGGATAAACAGTAATGGACTGTATATGTGGACCCTTATATAGAAATATCTAGTTTTCGATTTTCATACGATTTTTTGCAATTGAAAGCTCAATAGCTTCTCTCCCCGTCACAGTATAGGAATCACCCCTAAAAATATGTTAAATAAAGCTGGATCTTATTTTATCTTAGGAAGTAAAATTTCAGAATGCAAACATGTTGATGCATCAGTGTACATGTGTATGAGCATAAAGTCTGGATTGAATTGAAACATGCCTATTCCTGTCATATGGCCTATTTTTATTTGATTTAGTTCAGCAGTAAGTCCTGAATTGAAACCAAGTCTCTAATGTCATGATATTAGTCTTACCGCCCGGATCACTTGGGCTCGTAACCACTGGGCCTAATGTGGCCCAGCTGCATAATACTATGCCAAACACTTTCAGCCTTGAAATTAATTTTACCCAGTTGAGCCCATGGGATTCGATTTTGAGTCTCAGGTCCAGCTGGATGTCTGTTTGGGCCTGCCCCAAGGCCCAGGCTTTAGATAACTGTACAAACAGTTTTAAAATAAAATTAGACTGGTTCCTTTCTTCTTGGGCTGGCTTCGAGGCCCAACAGACTAAAACTCTTAATACACTATTGGAATTGTGGTGGAATTTAAAATATAGGCTTGGGGCTTTCCAAGCTAAGTAGCGAACTTGAATTAAGGGTCTTCAATAATGGAGATTCCCTTGTTAAAGTTCGGACTTGAACTTGAGGCCCGAATTTTGAACGCCCTTAATAGTAGTTTATTAATAATGTTAATTAGTTAGGCCTTTAGGGACAATCCATAATAGAAAAAGTAATAATTCCTTTAAGATGGCTTTAAAAATAAATGAGGCGTGCCACGTCAAATAAAGTTTCAAAACTCGTGGCCCTCTTTAATTATTTTAAAATATTCAGAACTCGGGTTGTGCCACTTAGCGAATTTTCGTGGCTTCCCGCAAAGTTAATAAGACGCTAGCCGTTTAGGCGCGCTTTTAATAATTTACCTTCCTAGACTCGGGTGTGCATTTCATCCAACCCAAATCCAAATCCTAAAATGTTGAATAGGAGATGTTGAGGATCCGGGTGCATTTCATGTCACGTAATCCAAAAACACGCTCTTAAACGGCGTTCACTTTCGTAAAAATAAAAATAAACTAAAAGCGGTAAATAATCTTAAAAAATTGCACTATAGGTTTGAGTATGTATACAAATCAGATTTTTTTAGCCATTTATAATAATTTAAGCGACCGTGCTAGAACCACGGGATCCGGGGGTGCCTAACACCTTCCCTCGGGTCAACAGAATTCCTTATTCAGAATTTCTGGTTCGCAGACTCCAATAGGGAAGTCGACAATTTTCCTCGATTTGGGATTTAAGTTAAACCAGTGACTTGGGACACCAAAGGCCAATCCTTTCCCAAGTGGCGACTCTAAATCAAATAAATAATCCCATTTCGAATAATATCACTTTAAATGGAAAAACTCCCTTATACACTATCCTTCGGGGTAGGCGTGTAAAAAAGGAGGTGTGACAATGAGTATTTTCTTTTCACGATATAAAAAAAAAAATTCATTTGAACAAAAAAGGTACTTTCTTTTCATGATGTAGTAAAAAGTATTTTCTTTCATTGCAACAAATTGAGTATTTTCTTTTCATGATGTAGAAAAAGTATTTTCTTTCATTTCAACAAAATGAGTACTTTATTTTCATGTTGCAGAAATAGTTCATTCTTTTTCAACAAAAAAAAGAGTATTTTCTTAGTTATGGAGCACAAATTTTAAAGTTATTTTTGGGTAAAAAAGTAAAGCAACACATTAGTTCCTTTGGGTTTCTGTGAATTTTTAGAAGAATAATTAAATTCTTGCAGAAAATAGAGTCATGAAAATGTTGGGTATTTGGGGGAGGGGGAGGGGAAGGGGGGTGAGGAGAGTAGCANGGGGGGGGGAGGGGAGCACAGGAAACATAGGGACTTGGGGCAAGAGGAGTGATAAGAGTAGCATAAAAAATTATTTTCCTAAAACATATTTTCTACTCTCTAACCAAACACTAGAAAATATTTTCTAGAAAAAGGTTTTCACTCACCAACCAAACAAGGGAAAATAAGTAATAAAACTACTCATTTTCTATGAAAATATTTTCCATGGATAACATTTCCCTTCATACCAAACACACCCTTAAAGTCAAAAATCACGTTTTTTAAAATTTTGCATATTAACTTTTTGAAAATCGACATGGACCACGCACTCAAGTCATAATACTCAAAATGAGCGACTGGATTGTTATAGGAGGGGAGATGGGAGAAATAATGGGGAGGAGGTTGGGCATTTAAATGGAGTTCAACAGTAGTTTAATGACCTTTTATTACTCTTAACATAAAATCTCACGTGCCGATTAGGAGAACACTCAACAAATGTGACAAATCTTCTTTTTGTGTTAAAATGGCATAAAATATAGGGTTGGAGTGCTAAAATGGAACAGAACCTAGATGAAGTGTCAAAATAAAAAGTGATGCCAAAATTAGATGGGTTGTCTATCCATTTGGCCTATATATTAAGTTGCTTAATTTTCTACGAAACATTAAATTCGAGCAAGTATTTTCCCCTTCATTATTTCACATTCTTGTCGCATACTGATCACGCCCAACTATGCCTTATAAAAAGGATTAAGCGGTCGTTGCAAATATAATTCGGTTTACAAGTCCGGAGTCGAATCCCACAAAGAACTAAGGCTTAGCTATAGTTGTTCAATATCGCTAAGAAATACAAGTCCAAATAATTTTCTAAGTATAAAGATTATAATTTTTATTTTATCTAATTAACTAACAAATTAAATTAGTAGATTACAACTAAAGATACTATGGGTTGGAGAAAAGATTAAGGAGGTCTAGAGTTATGATTTCCCCAATTGTCCGAATCCTTCCCGCTACGTCCTCTATAATTTCTCCCAAGTATTTTCCACCGATCATGAGAGCTCTGAGTGTTATAATTCTCTCCCGAGTAACTACCACAATTTACTAGATATATTTTCCCGAATTACGCTAGCTGGCATTAAGTACGGCTCACTCGGATCGCACCAAGGTTTTGTTATCCCTAATCCTACCTTTAAACCCTCCGTATTGATCCCTCATATACATTAGGAGTGATGTGATTCAACAAATACCTAAATATGCACTCTCTCCCGAGTAATACACACTAAATAGGCACAGTCGATTGAGAGCTATTCAACCAACCACAATAATAACGTAGTTGAACAAATAGAGAAAATACTACAACAAATCTATATTAACTTAATAGGAAAAAACATCCTCCAATAGGTTCCATCAAAACCCTAGATAACAAAGTAGCTATTCATAATAGTATGCAAAACTACAATACTAGAATTCATAACCAATAATGGAAAATAGGAAGAAGGAAGTGAAAAACTCGTAGAAGAATTGTCCGCCTCGCTCCTAGTGTGTTCTTGCATCCTTAGGTCGAATCCCCTCTCAAATCTGCCCAATCTCGATCTGTCTTGACTGTGTAACGACCCAACCGGTCGTTTTGAGCTCTAGCGTGATGTGTAGCGGTTTTAAGCCCTGAGTAGCTTCACTTCAGGTATTATGACTTGTACGCATGGTCGGAATTGAATTCCGGGAAGTTCGGAGTTTATTTGGAGAGAGAATTCTCATTTCGGAAGCTTTAAGTTGAAAGAATTGACTAAGATTGGATTTTTGGGTAAACGACCTCGGAATCGGGGTTCGAAGGTTCCAGCAGGTTCGTATGATGATTTCAGACTTGGGCGTATATCCGGATCGGGTTTTGGAAGACCCGGGAACGTTTTGGCACCTATTGTGGAAGTTAGCATTTTTGGAAGAATTTCACAAGTTTGGGTTGAAGTGCATCTCAGTGTTACCAATGTTCGTTTGGGATTTCGAGTCTGGGAATAGCTCCGTATGGTGATTCTGGTGTTGGGAGCACGATCGGAAGTGAAATTGGAGGTCCGTGGGTCATTTTGGAACCATTTGGCTAAAGATAGAAATTTGGAGGTTTTTGAGAAGTTTGAACGGGAGTGGACTTTTTGATATCGGGGTCGGATTCAGATTTCGAAAGTTGGAGTAGGTCCGTAATGTCGAATATGACTTGTGTGCAAAATTTGAGGTCAATCGAACGTGATTTGATAGGCTTCGCCATCGAATGTAGAAGTTTGGAATTTCTACAGTTCATTAAGCTTGGATTGGAGGTCGATTTGTGATTTTAGCGTTGTTTGATATGATTTGAGGCCTCGAGCGAGTCCATAATGTGTTTTGGAACTGGTTGGCATGATTGGTCGGGGTCCCGGGGGCCTCGGGTGGATTCCGGGTGGTTAACGGATCGAATTGGAATTTGGAAGAAGAGCTGAAGCTGCTGCCTACTAGTGTACCCGCACCTGTGAGACTTGGGCCGCATAAACGTCCCTAGTGTCACAGAGCGAAAATGGGTGGCTAGGCTGGGACCATAGATGCGGTCATTTTGACGCAGATGCGGAATCGCACCTGCGGAAGGAGAGGCGCAGATGTGAAAGTTGAGGGCTTGGGGGAGGACCGCAGAAGTGGATGGTATGTCACACCTGCGGTACCGCAAAAGCGGTCAAGTGACCGCAGGTGCGGAAATGCTGGAGGCAGAGAGGTTCTTTTAAATCGGGGGTTGGGTTCATTTCAACCCCATTTCCTCCATTGGAGCCGAATTTTGGAGCAAATTTGAGGTGTCATTTTCACCACCAAGCATGAGGTAAGTAATTTATGCTAGTTTTGAGTTAAATACTTGGATTATATATGGAGTAAAGCATGAAAATTAGTGAAAATTGTGGGGTTTTGGTGGAAGACCTAGAAATTTATATCTTGGATTTTTACCACGATTATGGACATGAAATTGAGAGTAAATTATTTATTTGAGTTCGTGAGGTTATGGGTAAAGTTTATCTTCGGAAAATTTTGGAATCCGGGCACGTGGGCCCGAGGGCGTTCACTTTTCGATCGGGGTTAGGAATTGTTATAAATTGGATTATTAGGAGTAATTGAACATGTATTAATGGATTTGCATGATTATTGGCTAGTTTTGAGCGTTGTGCATCAATTTGAGTCTTCAGAAAGGCGTGGAAGACCAGTTATGGAACTTCAGAGCGAGGTGAGTCTCCTTTCTAACCTTATAAGAGGGAATTGACCCCATAGGTGAATTAATTGAATATGTGCTGCTAATTGTGGGGGCTACGTACGCACGAGGTGACGAGAGTCCGTGCGTAGCTACTATTATGCTTATGTCCGGGTAGTCTAGGACCCAAAAGCATGCTTATTTGTAACAAATGCAACCTTATTGATATTTTAAATTGCTTAAATCATATCGAAGTGGAAAATGATTTTCTAAAAGAGTAAAACTTCATTTTCATGGCTTGTAAAAAGGGAAATTTACACCTCCTTGAATAATTGTCTCCTCGATGAAGGTCTTGAATGACTATTTGAGTATGTGTTTCTATGTGCACCTGCGTCGCATGTATGATTCACGAGCAGGGTGATTGTTTATTTATGTTTGACCGCGTCGCATGTATGATTCGAGAGCGGGGTAATAGATGCATCTATGGTTCGCGCCATTCGACCATCTGGCAGTGCACAGTTTAAATATTGTTGGATCGGGTCGTACGTCCTCGCCATGATTTGCGCACGCTTGTATTGCTTGCCTTGAACTTTATTGAAGTGATATTGCTTCTTCCCGATTTGAGAATAAATTTATAAATGAAAAAAAGGTATTTGGGAATTTCCTATATAAGAAAGAATTGCTACTTGTTTCACTTATTTGAATTACAATCATGTTTATATAAATCCTCAATTTGTTACTTTATTGATTTATCATTATTGGACCACTTGTATATGTCGAAGTCGACCTCTCGTCTCTACTTCTTCGAGATTAGGCGGGATACTTACTGAGTACACGTTGTTTTCGTACTCATGCTACACTTGTTGTGCATATTGTTGCACAGGTATAGGTATTTCTAGCGGCCTGCAGGGCGTAGCAGCATGGATGATACAGAGACTAGGTGAGCTGCATTTCTCGAGGCGACCCGCACCCAGTATAGTCTCTTTCAGCGTATTGTATTTACTTCTGTCCAATTTGTATTCCGGACAGTGATTGTACTTTATTCGATCATCTTAGTAATTGCTCATGCACTTGTGCCACCGGGTTCTAGGATGTCTATGAGATTATTCAGTATATAAAATTGTTAAAGATATTGTTATTTATTCAGTGGAACTTATTCTTTATTGTTTAAATATATAAAGGAAGTAAATTCAGAGTTATTTAAAACAAGAAGTTACTAATTAATTAGTGTTGGCTTGCCTGTCAATGGTGTCCGGTGCCATCACGACCCTTAGTGGATTTTGGGTCGTGACAACATGGTATCAGAGCACTAGGTTCCCTTGGGTCTCACGAGTCATGAGCAAGTCTAGTAGAGTCTCGTGGATCGGTACGGAGACGTCTGTACTTATCTTCGAGAGGCTACAGGGCTGTTAGGAGCACTTCCCTTCTTGATTCATCATAGTTCGATTTGATTCCCTTTAAGGCTTATGCCTTCATTTGATTTCCGTTCAATCTTATGCAACGCGAAGCGCTGGTCATGAACCGGAGAGTGAGTAATTATAATGGTACTACAGAGGTGGTGCGGGATGCTTCTCCCGGCGTGGTTGATTTGACTACTGTCGTCACCTTGTGGAATGGATATCCTATCGTTTTAGCTCGGTAGTTGTATTTCTGAGAGCTCTGAGGCTAGGCACAAGTTGCCATGATGCTTATGAACGATTGTCGGCAGTATTAACGTGATGGTAGGATGCTTGCCTACGTGTTAGAGCAGTGTATGACTTGAAAGGAGGTTTACTCAGTGCATGATTCTGAGATTCGATATTTCATTTCCGGTGGAGAAAAACAATTGGCCTATGAATGTCCAGATTTGGATTGATGGAGTAACGAGACTTGGTGTTTTCAAGTGTGGTGGAAATTTTTATCTGCGATGCGGTGTCGTCGTCCTCGATGGAATAAGTTAAGTTTGCCGGTGTTATAGTTTACTTCAAATCGCCTTTAGGGCGGGATATTGCGAGATAGTATTGAAGAAGCGACAATCAAAGATCGCGTGGTGCGGTAGTTCAGGATTGAATTAATGCTCTAATGTCGTCGGTTCGAGAAAGGATGATCTTCGGAAAGGTTTTAAGTTAGTAGCGGTATATTGGTTCAAAGTGCTACCGAGATAGATTTTGATCTAAGGCATCACCTGAGCAGCAAAGGATAAGGAAGGACGTGTGGGAAGTGTCATGCAGTGGTTAAACTTCTAGAAGGCCAGGTGTAAGAAGCGGAAGTCGAATAGTTGCTTAAAGAAAAATGGTTTGGCCTAAGTGGGAGAGTGGGAGAGCAGCACGTGGATTCAGTGGCAGGATAACTACACCCTTGAGGAAATTTTGGAGTGATTTGGGAGTTTCAGTGGACAGTGGCTGGGTCTACGGACATAAATTGAAGTATCGGCTATTATTCGACGGGAGATTTGATATGACGGAAAGGAGATGCTTGATATGAAGGAGGATACAACATAACTTTGAATTGGGAGAAATTTTTGCACATTTATTTGATGTCCACGAGGAGTGAATGCACTTGTGCAGCTGGTGAATGAGCACGGGCTCGGGTGGGTTATCTCCTATGAGCAGATCAGCGGTCGCGTGGTTGGCGAAGCTTCTGCGAAGAATCCTACTGGCTATCTGGTAAAGAGGTCGGACATGTGAATATGGTTAATGATTCAGAGTATTCATAAATGGTGTTACAGAAAGATTTCGAGGAACTCGGCGGATTGGTTGTGCTAGATCATGTCAACAATGAAGAAAGAATCTTGTTGGACTCCGGAGTTGCATAATGGTGGCTTCAAGCTAAGTGGGAGAGTCCCACCGTACGATTGGGTTGTATGATTATCTTCTTGTGAAGTTCACGTTATCGGCATATTGTTAAGTTGTTTCGGCTAAGGGAAGAGAACATCAGTAGTAATTGAGCAGAGGGATTGAAGAATGTGTTCTATAATTGGCATCATCGATTCATGTTTGAGCTTTGGAAAGACTCAGGAGTTATGCTTCGCGTAGAAGTGAGTTGCAAGGAAGGTATGAGATGGTTCGTGGGAATTGAGACACCATGGTCTCGTGTTACAAGGCCACTTGGGTTGAGTGCATTATGTGTTAAATGAAATTGATATTATTCTAAGGCAATTAAGGGTAAATTGGAAGAGGTTGGATTGGTTAGCCATGGTTTAATTGGCATACTGGTGGCAGTGATCGGTTCCTTCAACGTGATTAAGTTATGCAAGTGATTTGGGATGGTACGTGTGAGGCTTGTCGGCCGTCGTAATTGGATTTATTCGGAGGTATTCTAGTATTATGGCATGCTATGTGTAGGCGGATCCTGGAAGGGGCTATGGTGGTTTAGGACATTACTTGAAGAATTGCATCTTCTACGGTTGTGAGAATTCACTCGTGTGTTGCTATGGTTCTCTTGGAATGAGTTTGGTAAAAAGCTCCCATGAGAGGAAGTGTTTACTATGTTAGTGGTTCAGGAGTTGTAATGAAATTCTTGTGTTATCACATGCTAGCTTGTTAGGTTTAGTGAGCGGTATAAAATTTGAGGGTAAGGATCAAGGTTGCGGTATGGTGTTGACAAGGCTGTCACGAGCTCGGATGAGCATGAAAGGGGTTTGAATGATTAGAGTAAGCTAGTATTGTCTTCAGCGTCACCTAGGACCGGTGTTTTGTGGAAGAGGCTTTGCATCCTAGTTACGGATTTTTACTCGTTTTTCTGCGTTAGTGCGGGCGATAGCATGGATGTGCAGGCTTGTTATCTGTTATGGAAGATCGTGGGAGCGTACCCCACGAGAAGATTGTATAAGTGCGGCATGTAGTCACTTGATTGACTAGAGAATGAAACCAAGTATGAAGGTTGTAGTGATATGGTTAACTTGAGAATTTATGCCTGGAGGGCACTCGGTTTATTGGATTGCGGACTGTGGAGGATTACTTTGGTTATGATCGTAGTTCTTGTATGTTATGGGAAAAAGGGGTTATTATGGACTTAGAAAGATTATTGGCCTAGTTCGACACGATCAGAATCGGTTTGAGGTATGTGGATGGATTTAAATATGAATATAGGCTCTATATCAGGCCGAATGTGTTCATTTCAGTATAGCTCTCCTTATGTAGGAGTATTCGGATGTTGGATGTAAATTCGTTGTCGGCTATTTCATGTAATGCTATATTGTGCCGTGTGAGTTGTGAAATGGCTTGGTAATTTCTTATTTGTTGAGGTTCCGCGTAGCGATAGTGTTATGTGAGCAGTATGGCTCTTTAGTTTCAGAACATATATCGTACCCCAGTTGTGCTTGAGTTTGTTAGCTTATGGCGCTATACGTCCCCTCAGGGATGGTGTTATGCACTTAGCGTGCTTGTGATCGATATCCGGTATTTTGTTTTAATGAGAAATTTAGCTCGATGTGTATCTCCTTATGTGAATTTTATGTGTGGATCGGGTGGCACGCCGCCATGGGTATGTTGTTTGGATCGGGTTGCACGCCACAACAGTGTGATGATGATTGCAGTCCCTTATATTCTATTCTGTGTGTTTTGTTTCCATTTTCTGATGAAAGTTCATATTAGTGGAGTAGTCCCTTCCAGAGTTCATCTTTCTTATGTATCACGTTCGAGTTGGTAGCCTATTGGCACATTGTGGCATCATATGAGACTTTTGGTCATGTCTGGGGTGGCTTGTTGCCTAAGCAGTTTGTACTGGGTGAGACAAGGTTATTAGATCTAGGATCAGTACAATTGGATTGTATGAAGTATAATAAAGAGCAAAGATCATTATTTGGTTCAGAACGAGGTAATGCTCTTGTCAGGAGTGTAGCCTCAATGAATTGTTGACTTGGCAGTTGGCTATGGATTTCTACACGTCTCTTTTGTCGTGGCGGTGTTTCAAGAATTGGAACAAGACTTATATATATCATGAGGTGCGTTGTGAGCATCAGATTCAGGGAATGTTGGTTATTATGATCAGAGAATGTTATTATGGTCCTGTGAATGATGTGGTGCATGGTGAGAATTCAGCAAAGGTATGCAGTCATGTTCTGGTACCTCGTGTAGTGATTGCTACGCTGTTCATATGTTGGAAGCAGGCCTGTCGGAGAGTTCCGGATGTTGGAATTGGGTTCTAAGCTTAATTGTTTGAATAAAAGAGAATATCTTCAGATTTGATCGAGTTAATGTGCTCAACCGAGCTATGGTAGCACGGGTAGGTACTCAAGGTGTAAACAGTGATTTCAGACAACTCCGGTGCAGTCCCAGCACGTTCGAGGACGAACGTATGTTTAAGTGGGAGAGAATGTAACGACCTGATAGGTCGTTTTGAGCTCTAGCGCATCGTGCAGCGGTTTGAAGCCCTGAGTAGCTTCACTTCAGGTATTATGACTTGTACGCGTGGTCGGAATTGAATTCCGGGAAGTTCGGAGTTGATTTGGAGAGAGAATTCTCATTTCGGAAGCTTTAAGTTGAAAGAATTGACTAAGATTGGATTTTTGAGTAAACAACCTCGAAATCGGGGTTTGAGGTTCCAGCAGGTTCGTATGATGATTTCGGACTTGGGCGTATGTCCGGATCGAGTTTTGGAAGACCCGGGAACATTTTGGCACCTATTGTGGAAGTCAGCATTTTTGGAATAATTTCATAAGTTTGGGTTGAAGTGCATCTCAGTGTTACCAATGTCCGTTTGGTATTCCGAGTGTGGGAATAGCTCCGTATGGTAATTCTGGTGTTGGAAGCACGATTGGAAGTGAAATTGGAGGTCCGTGGGTCATTTTGGAGCCATTTTGCTAAAGATAGAAATTTGAAGGCTCTTGAGAAGTTTGACCGGGAGTGGACTTTTTGATATCGGGGTCGGATTCCGATTTCAGAAGTTGGAGTAGGTCCGTAATGTCGAATATGACTTGTGTGCAAAATTTGAGGTCAATCGGACATGATTTGATAGGATTCGGCATCGAATGTAGAAGTTTGGAATTTCTAAAGTTCATTAAGCTTGGATTGGAGGTCGATTCGTGATTTTAGCGTTGTTTCATATGATTTGAGGCCTCAAGCGAGTCCGTAATGTCTTTTGGGACTGGTTGGCATGATTGGTCGGGGTCCTGGGGGCCTCGGGTGGATTCCGGGTGGTTAACGATCGAATTGGAATAGGAAGAAGAGCTGAAGCTGCTGCCTGCTGGTGTAACCGCACCTGCGAGACTTGGGGCGCAGGTGCGGAGCCGCAGAAACGTCCCTGGTGTCACAGAAGCGATAATGGGTGGCTAGGCTGGGACCGCAGATGCGGTCATTTTGACGCAGATGCGTGACCGCACCTGCAGAAGGAGAAGCGCAGATGCGGAAGTTGAGGGTTTGGGGGAGGACCGCAGAAGCGGATTGCGGTACCGCAGAAGCGGTCAAGTGACCGCAGCTGCGGAAATGCTGGAGGCAGAGAGGTTCTTTTAAATCGGGGGTTGGGTTCATTTCAACCCCATTTCCTCCATTGTAGCCGAATTTTGGAGCAAATTTGAGGTGTCATTTTCACCACCAAGCATGAGGTAAGTAATTTATGCTAGTTTTGAGTTAAATACTTGGATTATATATGGATTAGAGCATGAAAATTAGTGAAAATTGTGAGTTTTTGGTGGAAGACCTAGAAATTTATATCTTGAATTTTTACCACGATTTTGGACATAAAATTGAGAGTAAATTATATATTTGAGTTCATGAGGTTATGGGTAAAGTTTATCTTCGGAAAATTTCAAAATCCCGGCATGTGGGCCCGAGGGCGTTTTTGTCAACTTTTCGATCGGGGTTAGGAATTGTTATAAATTGAATTATTATGAGTAATTGAACATGTATTAATGGATTTGCATGATTATTGGCTAGTTTTGGAACGTTGTGCATCAATTTGAGTCTTCGGAAAGGCGTGGAAGGCCGGTTATGGAACTTCGGAGCGAGGTGAGTCTCCTTTCTAACCTTGTAAGAGGGAATTGTCCACATAGGTGAATTAATTGAATATGTGCTGCTAATTTTGGGGGCTAGGTACGCACGAGGTGATGAGAGTCCGTGCGTAGCCCAATTATGCTTATGTCCGGGTAGTCTAGGACCCAAAAGCATGCTTATTTGTAATAAATGCAACCTTATTGATAGTTTAAATTGCTTAAATCATATCGGAGTGGAAAATAATTTTCTAAAAGAGTAAAACTTCATTTTCATGGCTTGTAAAAAGGGAAATTTACACCTCCTTAAATAATTGTCTCCTCGATGAAGGTCTTGAATGACTGTTTGAGTATGTGTTTCTATGTGCACCTGCGTCGCATGGATGATTCACGAGCAGGGTGATTGTTTGTTTATGTTTGACCGCGTCGCATGTATGATTCGAGAGCGGGGTAATAGATGCATCTATGGTTCGCGCCATTCGACCCTCTGGCAGTGCACAGTTTAAATATTGTTGGATCGGGTCGTACGTCCTCGCCATGATTTGCGCATGCTTGTATTGCTTGCCTTGAACTTTATTGAAGTGATATTGCTTCTTCCCAATTTGAGAATAAATGTATAAATGAAGAAAAGGTATTTGGGAATTTCCTATATAAGAAAGAATTGCCACTTGTTTCACTTATTTGAATTACAATCATGTTTATATAAATCCTCAATTTGTTACATTATTGATTTATCATTATTGGACCACTTGTATGTGTCGAAGTCGACCTCTCGTCTCTACTTCTTCGAGATTAGGCGGGATACTTACTGAGTACACGTTGTTTTCGTACTCATGCTACACTTGTTGTGCATATTGTTGCACAGGTACAGGTATTTCTAGCGGCCTGCAGGGTGTAGCAGCATGGATGATACAGAGACTAGGTGAGCTGCATTTCTCGAGGTGACCCGCACCCAGTATAGTCTCTTTCAGCGTATTGTATTTACTTCTGTCCAATTTGTATTCCGGACAGTGATTGTACTTTTAGTAATTGCTCGTGCACTTGTGACACCGGGTTTGGGGTGTCTATGGAATTATTCAATATTTGAAATTATTAAAGATATTGTTATTTATTCAGTGGAACTTATTCTTATTGTTTAAATATATAAAGGAAGTAAATTCAGAGTTCTTTAAAACAAGAAGTTACTAATTAATTAGTGTTGGCTTGCCTGACAATGGTGTCCGGCGCCATCACGACCCTTAGTGGATTTTGGGTCGTGACAGACTGTCTCCTCTCAAAGTGGTGTTTTTAGGTCTATTTATATGTGTAGGAAAAAACTTAAACGTGTAGGTCAAGTCCTAGTCAAGCTGGGAAACGAATTAAGTCTTCAAAACTCGGACTAGACCTCGCCCTAGGCCTGGCGTCACCAGCCTAACGCCAGCCTCAACCTGGCTTTTGGCTGGCCTCGCCAGGCTAAAGCCTGGTTAAGCTGGCCTTTGCCTGGCCTCGCCAAGTCTCTCCTTTTCACTGTTCTCGAGTCCTCTTTCAACGTTTAAGTATCCCTTTTGCTCTACTTTCATCTCCAATTCACCTACACATAAAATAGACTCCATTACGCGCAGATAAAGTGTAATTTATCATTAAAGCATATAAAATGCAAGACAAATAATGTACGAAATTATGAAATTATAGCCACACATCACATACACCTAAATTCTAACTCAATTGTTTCAGCTGATATGTGTCATTCTCATATTCTTCTTTATTTATTAAAATATGTTCAATACTTTCAGTTAGATTGTTCTTTCACATCCTTACATATAAAAATATTCTTTGTTGTACGATTGTATTCTGTTTTCACTTTTTTATTTGAGATGGGAGAATAAGAAACTAAATTTATTATTTTTATTATTATTGCTCAAATTATTTCTTAGCTTATATACTATACACGGGGTACTTTTCTTACACAATTAAGTTAATAAAGCATGTTTAATAATTTATTATGAGAAATCGAGCATTGCATACTAACTTGCACTGATTCAGTAGCATGTTAAGATATGTGCCCTTTATATACGTGACCGAAACTCATAGCATGACATACATACATACATACATACATACATACATACATATATATATATATATATATGTATGTTTAACCAAAAAATGAGATTTTAGTCAAAGCTAGAATTTAGAAGAACTCGTGTATTGGAGAAAATTATATTTATATGTATATGGTGACGTGTCATGACATGTAGACTGGTCAAACAGTCAAAGAATTAAGGTTGGTTAACAGATACGAGCAACAACAGATACGAGCAACAACAGATACGAACAAGTTAAATGGAGAAGGCACGAGCAGTCATACAAGTAATTGACCGCTCGTACCTATTCAAGACATTTAAAGGTCAAAGATCGTGAAGAGTCAAAGGAATGAATCTGACAGCAAAAAAAGCCCAGATAGAGCATTTAATGAGTATTAAATACTGAAAACGTTAGAGAATATGAATTTAACATATATGATTGCATAGCGTAATATTTAAAGTCCTTAATTGCCCATAATTGTTTTATTATGACAAAGGTAAAGTCTGTATTCCCAAAATAGCTATAAAAGGAAAAGTCACAAACAACTGTAAGCACGAAAAAAATACTATTGGAATATACTTTGATTTACTTGCTTTCTGATCATATTATTCACAAATTTCTTTCTTTATATACTCTTTTCCGATTATCAGTAACCCGTGTTCTTCTAAATTCAAGCTTTGACCTAAAATCTAATTTTTGGTTAAACAAATTGGTTCCGTTACCGGGAATCTGATAATCAATTATATCTNAATTGCTCATAATAGCCTTATTATAACAAAGGTAAGGCTCGTATCCCAAAAGGAGCTATAAAAGGGGAAGGAACAAACAACTGTAGGGACAAGAAAACACTATTGGAATACACTTTGATTTACTTGCTTTCCGATCATATTATTCTCAAATTTCTTTCTCTACATACTTTTCTGATTATCAGTAACCCGTATTCTTCTAAATTCTAGCTTTGACTAAAAATTCATTTTTTGGTTAAACAACTCGGGTTACTGATAATCAAGAAAATGAATAAAAAGAAGTAATTCTGGATCGCAAGATGATAATCAAGAGAAACAAATAAATCATTCCAATAGTATCCTGTATCCTTACAACTGATCATACATCTCCCTTTTATAGATTCCTTTGGAAATATATGTTTTCCTTATAATGAGGCTGTTATGAGTAATTAAAGACATTGAATATTACGTTGCACAATCATTACATTTAAAACATATTCTCTAACGTACTCAGCATTTAATACCCATAAAATGTTGTATCCGTACTATTTTCCATTGTCATATTCATTCCTTCTGATTCTCGAATATAAATGACTTAAATAGGTACGGGCACCGAGTTGTTTGTCTGATTGCCCGTGCCTCTTCCTCTTTCTTTGCTCGCTCCTGTTGCACCTCATGACTCTTAGCTAATTGCAATTCTTTGACTATTTGACCAATCCACGTGTCTTGACACGTCACCTTTATATATAAATATAATTTTTCCCAATACAGATAGTCCCCCACTTTCCATTTATTCATCAGTTGAATAATTGGGAAGTGGATTTCATTTAAAAGAGAATTTTTGTCACCATTAAAGCTCTGACAAAATTGGCGCTTCAATTGTCACTTCCATTTAACGCGTTTTTACACGTGTCACCCTCTTATTAGCTCTACAGTTTTGCAGTACTTTCTTAAGCTTTCTTTTCGACTTTCCTGTTCACGAAGTGTCAGTTATCATTATTATGGTCCTCCCATCGTTGTACTTTTTCCTTTTGCCGGCTGTCCATCAATTTTAAATATAACATTTTTTCTTGTCTTTTACCACATAAAGCGTATTGAACACTTTAATTCTTCAAATATCTATTCACTTCTTCTTCACTTCAATCTTCTTCGCCATGACTTCATCAAACCCTAACCCTAGGAGAACTCCTATTTTAGATAACTTCCCCAATGCCCCCATTAGGCATAGAAGAGGTGGTAGACTTCGTAGCTTAGGGTCTGCTCGCGGTGGTAGCACATCCACGCCTTCTCCTAGTCCTAGTCCCTCTTCTAAAACTAGAGGTTCCTTTTCTCAAAGGTCTTCTTCTAGGAACAAAGAACCCTCTGAACCTTTACGTGAGCCTTTAGTTAAAGAGATAGTCCCAACAGAGCTATTTTTTCATCATGATAGGGAATCTCTTAGGAACCAAGTTGCCACTTTAGATCGTGTCGATGCTTTCCCTACTCAAATTACAGATATTTTAGCTCCAATAGTTCGTAAGGACTGTCACTGGAGTGATGATTTTCCCATTATCATTCCTAATCCAAATCAGAGGATCACTTCTTACATGATTGGATTCTCTTTTGTTTATACATACCCTTTTACTCTAGGGTTCAAACCAGCCATTGACCCGGTCATTCTAGATTTTTGCCATTTTTTCAACGTTTGTTTGGGTCAAATCGGTCCAATTATATGGAGGGTTGTCGCCTGTTTGAGGCACCTCACCAACATGGCAGATGTTGGCTTTACTTTCCCTCACCTAATTCACCTCTACTCCCCTAGGCTTTTCCGCAATGGCGTTTTTACCCTAG
This sequence comes from Nicotiana attenuata, assembly GCF_001879085.1. NCBI lineage: Eukaryota > Viridiplantae > Streptophyta > Magnoliopsida > Solanales > Solanaceae > Nicotiana > Nicotiana attenuata. The sequence goes on from NC_031999.1 coordinate 25,938,383, forward strand.
CAGCCAGGAGCAAGAGGGTTTTAGTGAGCCCTGAAGATGACAAAGACCGTGGCTGGTATGCTCGGTTTGTTGCTGCCCCCACTGCTGGCTTAGTGGGTGAAGATAACGTTCCCTTCCCTGAGAAGTGGAATTTTGCATGGAAGTGTTATATCTTTCTCGTGCCTTTTTCGTTCAAGCTTATTAACTTCTCTAATGTCGCTTCTTTTCTTTTCTCAGACACCATGGGTGTTGTAGAGAATGTGCCCAACTTCTGTGGTTGGGTAGAGAAATTGTTGAAGACCGCTCCAATGGAGGGTAGGTCCTAGAAAAAACTTTCCAACCGTTACGGTTGGAAAGTAAAGACTCATGGTAAGAGTTTCTACTTCACGTATATAAATATTTTCCTTTATTGTTCTAACTTTCATCCTTCATTTTATCAGGATTTGCTATTCGGGGAGTTACTGCTGAGGCAGTTGCGGCCTCTCGTGACTCTTCGAGTACCCGTACCTCTTTAGCCCGAGAAATAGTCTTGGGTTCTTCTTCTGCAAAAAGAAAAGCTTCTGAGGAAGAAGACTCAGAAGAAGAGGATGAAGGAGGCTCCCTGGTGACGAGGCCACGAGCTAGTAGACGTATCGTCTCAGATGACGAAGCTGAAGTTTCACCTTTCTACCTCTTCCCGAGCCTGTTGATACCCCAGTTGTTATTCCTGATGATGACGTCACTCTTCACGATACTCGTGAGTCTATTGATCAACTTTTTATCAGTGGTTTTGATAGTGGAAATTTAGGGCCTGTTTTAGATGAACTTCCTTTATCTTCCTTTTCTACTCCCGCGCATGTGATTTTTTCCTTACCTGCCTCAACTGTTTCTGTTCCTCTCTCTACTGTTTTTACTCCTTCCACTGCTCTTCCTTTGACAATTCCCCCACCTATCGTTCACCATACGGAGGTGGGTTCTTCGAGTAGAAGTACTGTTATGAGGAGCGTAACTATTGAAGTTCCTACTGATAGCAGCCTCTTAAGGAAGTCAGGTCAAGCTGACGTTTGGCTCGAGCCTTTAATTAGCTCAATCGAGAAAGCAAAACTGAAGAGCCATAGCAGCCTGACTTTGATAAATGACATAGTGCACGCTACTTTGAAGGTATTTTCCTTCTTTCTCTTCTTTTCTTTGTAAAAATTTCTATCTTCAAGATTCTTATTTCCCTTCCTTTTTTCTTAGGCCAATCTTATCGGCACTGAGCTGATGAACAGAATCTCCCTCTTGGAGAAGCTAGCACGTGATTCGGAGAAGGTTGCACGTGATTCTCAGTTGGAAGCAATCAATTGGAAGGAACAATTTGACAGTGCTCAAATAGACATGGAGGATTTACAAGAGAGCAAGAGTACCTTAGAGCAGCAGGTGCGAGCATTAACCTCGGAGCTAGCGGTTACCAAGGCTTCCTTGAACCAAGGAGAAAAAGAAAAAGAACGCCTTGAATCCTCCTTTGCTGAACAGCTGTCTAAGGCTAGCGAAGAGAACAGGGCGTTAAAGGCTCTGCTAAATCAAAAAGAAGTTTATGCTGGGGAGCTCGTGCAAAACTTAACTCAAGCACAAGAAGAGCTCCGAGTCTCTGCTGATAAAGTACGTGCTTTAGAAAGCTCTCATGTTTCTCTTCAAGCTTCTTGTAACTCCGCCTTGGCCGAAAATGAAGAGCTCAAGAATGAGGTGGCTGCTTGGGAAAAGGATTATGAGATCCTTGAAGAAAAAGTTAATGTTGAGGTAAGTTGGGCTTTTTTGAATTCACGTCGTGATACCCTAATTGAAGCTGGCCAAGAAAACTTCGACCTGGAAGCAGAATTAGCTAAGGTTAATGAAACCATTGAACAAGCTCAGCAAACACAGGACTTTCCTTCTCCCGTGATTGAAGCTCCCGTGGTTGAAGCTCGTACGGGTATTGCATCTTCTTCGAGCCAATCAAACCTACTGCAACAAGCCAAGTTGAGTTGATTGTTGTGAATCAAGATCAACCCGCAACCGTTGATGCTTCTGTCCAAGTTGAGCCCGTTGCCGTTGATGCATCTTCTTCAGTTCCCACATCTTCTTAGTGAAAAATTTACGTTGTCTTGAATTCCTTCTTTTTTTGCAGGCACCACTTTGGAAAATTGTATTAGAAACCCTCGGCTTCATTTGAGAGTTTATTTCAGAAAATTGTAATCCAACCCTTAACTTCATTTGAGGGTTGGTTTTGGAAAGCAAGTCCCCAAGTCTTTTATGGGGCAATCTGTATAAACAATTTCGTAGTTTTATGACTAAGTTCGTACTTAGTCTTAAGTATTTAAGAAGTTTTTTTTTATGTTATTATCTTAGAGTTCTATTTATTCTATTCTTGCCTTTATTCTTTAAGGATTTATAGAATAGTTTGCATTTTTGTTTTTCGAAAATGCTTTGTCAATATCATGACTAAATAATTTGAACATGAGTTTTATAAAAGAGGACCCTTTTATATTTCGACACTTAATGAAGAAGACGTCTCAACATCATAATGGTGTTATCATACGATAAAAGAAATAGGAACACACATAATTCTTTTGAAATAACATTGACAAGTTTTTTTTGAACTTTGTCCAGTTTTGAATAATGCTTTACATGTATTTGAATTACATCTATAACTTTCTCGTAACTGTTTTTCTTGTAACAGATTTTTAAGAAAAAGTAATAAATACGAGGTTTTCCTTTATAACCCGTTTCAGAACAATAAACGCAAGGTTTTTCTTTACAACCTGCTTTAGTACATAGCTTTTAACCTAATTACAGTAAGGTTTTCTTTAGCCTTGGCTCGTGACTTCGTGACTTTTACTCTGCATTTGACTTTTTCAAGCTTGATTTCTCTTCAATCTTCTTTGCCTTCTTTATACATACTCGTGTATATTATGTAGTCCCCCAAGTGTTTGAGTGTTAAAGTATGAAGCCTCGAGCACTTGATTGTTTCTCTCTTTTGGTCCTTTTCCTGAAAAGGAAAAACATACGGGACTCGGAGGTGCAATTTTAGATGAAGAATGCCTAACCCGTTTATATTTCTATCAGAATAATTGTAACCCTAGGCTAGGAATTTTAGTTTATTCCGGGTGCCTTACAGGTCGTGACTCATCATTTAGTACGGGTTAGTTTATTGCCTAGCATCTAAAATCGTTAGTAAAATTTTAACAATTCAAAAAAAATTAAATAAAAAATGGTGATACCTGACCGTGGGTATTCCTTAGAAGTAATATCTCTTCAAATGAACAGCATTCCAATGTGAAGGTAGTATTTTGCCATCCATTGTCTCTAATTCATATGCTCCCTTTCCTGCAATATCCCGAACTCTATAGGGTCCTTCCCAAGTTGGACTTAGTTTACCCGCGTTGGCTACCTTTGTAGATTGGAAAACCTTTTTAAGTACGAAGTCCCCAACTTTAAAGAATCTGAGGCGTGCTTTCCTGTTGTAATATCGTTCTATGACTTGTTTTTGTGCTGCCATTCTAATTAATGCAGCTTCTCTCCTTCCTTCAAGTAAATCTAGATTGACCCGCATCTCCTCATCATTAGATTCTTGTGTCGCTTGTGTGAACCGTGTGCTTGGTTCTCCTATCTCAACTGGAATTAAAGCCTCAGCTCCGTAAACCAATGAAAATGGTGTTTCCCCTGTGCTTGTTTTTGTTGTTGTGCAATACGCCCATAAAACACCAGGTAGCACCTCTAGCCAATTTCCTTTTGATTTTCCAAATGCTTCTTTAAATAATTGATAATAACCTTGTTTGTTGACTCTGCTTGCCCATTACCTACCGGATGATAAGGTGTGGACGTAATCCTTTTAATTTGCCAACTTTGAAAAAATTCTGTGATTTGAGCTCCTATAAACTGAGGACTATTATCACATACGATCTCCTTCGGTACGCCGAATCGGCATATGATGTTTCACCAAATAAAATCTTTGACTTCCTTTTCTCGTACTTGTTTGAAGGCTCTTGCCTCTACCTATTTAGTAAAATAATCAGTTAGTACGAGCAGAAATTTTACCTGTCCTTTTGCTTGTGGTAATGGACCCACGATATCCATTCCCCATTTCATGAATGGCCATGGTGCGATGACCGGATGTAATAATTCTGCGGGTCTATGCATGTTGTTACCGTACCTTTGACATTTATCACATTTGGCCACGAAACTTTCCGCTTCTTCCTCCATTTTTGGCCAGTAGTAACCTGTCCTGATTAAGGTTCTTACCAATGATCTTCCTCTAGCGTGATTTCCACAATTCCCCTCGTGTATTTCCCTCATTACGTACTCTGTTTGAGAAGGTCCAAGGCATCTAGCTAAGGGGCCACTGAACATTTTACGATATAGGTTGCCTTGATTTAAACAGTAGCGAGCAGCCTTTTTTCGAAGTGCATAGGCTTTTTTCTTGTCATCAGGGACGGTTCCATACTGCAAAAAAGCAACAATCCCGTTCCTCCAATCCCACGTTAAATTATTAAAATTTACCTCATTTTTATCAGGGTCGAGAGCTGAATGAAATAAATGAATAACCGAAGCATTTGCATCGCTTGCCACGTCTGCCGCAGATGCGAGATTAGCTAAATCGTCTGCTTCAAGATTTTCATCCCTTGGTATTTGTATAGCTTTCCAGGTTTGAAATTGCTTTATTAACTCCCGCACTTTTTCTAAATATTGCTGCATCCTTGCTTCCCTGGCTATATAAGTCCCCAGCATTTGATTAACCACGAGTTGTGAATCGCTCTTGATTATAATCTGATTTATGCCAAGTTCTCGTGCCAATTCTAAACCTGCAATCACAGCCTCATACTCTGCCTCATTGTTAGTTATAGAATGACATTTAATAGTTTGCCGTATGGTTTCGCCCGTAGGTGGTACCAAAATAATCCCTAAACCTGCTCCTTTTATATTAGATGAACCATCGACGAATAAAGTCCAAGTTCCTGGATTAGCTCCATTAAGCACCTGTAATTCTTTTTGTGCTTCTAATTGCATCCCCTGACTAAACTCAGCCACAAAATCAGCTAACACTTGTAATTTTATAGCAGTTCTAGGTTGGTATGTGATTTCATATTCACTTAACTCTATAGCCCATTTGGCCAACCTACCTGATACCTCATGCTTATGTAATATATTACGTAAAGGGTAGGCAGTTACTACAGCAATTGGATGACACTGAAAGTAAGGTCTTAATTTCCTAGATGCCATGATTAATGCAAGTGCAAGCTTTTCTAATTGAGGATACCGCATTTCCGCATCTAACAGAGATTTACTAACATAATAGATAGGGGATTGTTTACCTTGTTCTTCTCGAACCAAAACAGCACTTACCGCTACTTCTGAAACAGCAAGGTAAATGATCAGTCTTTCCCCAACCTTTGGTTTTGCTAGCAAAGGTGGATTTGATAAGTATACTTTCAAATCCCTGAGTTCCTGTTGACATTCCTCATTCCATTCGAAATGATCCTTCTTTTTAAGGGCTGAGAAGAATTTAAAACATTTCTCTGATGATTTAGAAATGAATCTTCCCAAGGCTGCAATCCTCCCTGTTAATCTTTGAACTTCTTTCTTGCTCGAAAGTATATCAGGGATTTCCTCAATGGCCTTAATCTGTGCAGGATTCACCTCAATACCACGGTTAGAAACAATAAAACCCAAGAATTTACCTGACGCAACACCAAATGCACATTTTTGGGGGTTTAACTTCATATTAAATTTTCACAAAATCTTAAACGTTTCAGACATATGAGATATATGATCTTTTGAATACTGAGTTTTAACAAGCATGTCATCTATGTATACCTCCATAGTCTTACCTAAATGCTCTTGAAATATTTTGGTAACTAACCTCTGATACGTTGCGCCTGCATTCTTTAGACCAAAGGGCATTACTTTATAACAGTAAGTCCCCCTGTCTGTTATGAAGGAAGTTTTTTCTTCATCTCCTGGATCCATTTTAATATGATTATACCCTGAATATGCATCTAAAAAACTTAATAGTTCATGACCTGCAGTTGCATCAATCAATTGATCTATGTGTGGCAGTGGAAAAGAATCTTTAGGGCAGGCTTTATTAAGATCTGTGTAATCTACGCAAACCCGCCACTTACCGTTCTTCTTTGGAACTACAACAGTGTTGGCTAACCAGTTAGGATACTTTACCTCACGAATAGAGCCAATTTTTAGCAATTTTTGGACTTCTTCTTGAATCACCTGATTCTTGAAAGTTCCTTGCTTTCTTTTCTTTTGCTTGACTGGAGGATATGAGGGATCTTCATTTAGTTTATGAGTCATCAGCTCCGGTGGTATCCCTGTCATGTCCGTATGGGACCAAGCAAAACAGTCTGCGTTAGCTTTTAAAAATTCAATTAACTTACGCTTCACCTCCGGGCTAAGATTGGCTCCTATATACACTTTTCTCTCCGGCCAGTGTATAAACAAAACCACAGCCTCCAGCTCTTCTATCATCGTTTTGATATTTTCATTTTCCTCTGGTTCTTGAATGGAATCGGCCTTGATCTACGTCTGTTGTTCTTGT
>NC_031999.1:25945008-25945707 GCF_001879085.1 Nicotiana attenuata
ATAGTGAAACGTATAAGAAAAAGAAATGGGAGCTTCTTCAATACTGAAATCTGTGAGACAGACATTACTCGACAAAAGTGGGTTAACCAAAAAAGCAAAGAAAGTGAAATAAAGAAAAAGTAATGAAACAAATGAGAAACAAAAAATAGAAGAAAAAGAAAAGGCCGTCTGTCAAAGAAAAGAGAGAAAGCAATAGCATATACTCCCTACATTTCAATTTATATGAATATATCTTTTTTCTTAGTTAGTGCTAAAATAAATAATTTCATTTCATATTGAATACGGTTTATCTTTATATAATAGTTTATAAGCATATATAATATATGTGCCATTTTACATCATTAATTAAAATTTATTTTTAAAAATTTTGTACCCAGTTAATTAGGTTCACATGAAATAAAGTGATATTTATTTCATTTTGTTGGTTCTTTTGGCTTTTCTTTTATCCATTGCATTCTTACATGCAAAACAATGACCACTTAAAATTCATGAAATTTTTTATTTTGTGTTCACACAACTAACACTAGTTGTGTGAGGTCTTTTTTTGGTCTCACAATTGTGTGGGTCCCAGAATTTTGTGGACCCAAATATATAAGATGTGGATTCACAAACAATTAGTATAAGTTGTGTGAGACTTCACTCAAAAGTCATCATAGCTACCATACTTTCTACTTTTATTTCTCCCATCCCGATAAAATT
>NC_031999.1:25946552-25947476 GCF_001879085.1 Nicotiana attenuata
GTATCATCCTACACTATTAAAAAAACATTACTCATTTTGTTGAATGAAAGGAGATACTCAGTTCGTTGAAATGAAAGAAAATATTTTTTCTACATCATGAAAAGAAAGTATTCGTTTTGTTGAAATGAGAGAAAGTAGGCATATGGAATTGTAAAATTCGAAAAAATTGTGAAACTTTTTTTCAAGTGAAATGGTATTTGAAATTTAGAGTTGTGTTTGGACATAAATTTCAGTTTGGGTTGTTTTTGAAGTTTTCTGAGTGTTTTGAGTGAAAATTTTAAAAAATAGTTTTTGTAGTTTTTCAAATTTTCGAAAATTTTCAAAATGCATCTTCAAGTGAAAATTAGAAATTTTATGAACAAACGCTGATTTCGAAAAAAAGTGAAATTTTTTTGAAAAAATCTTCCATCAAATTTTATGTCCAAACGGGCACAAAGTATATTTTTTATATCATGAAAAGAAAGTATTTCTTTTTGTTGAAATGAAAAAAAATACTTATTCTACATCATGAAAATAAGCACTGGCTTTGTTGGAAAAATACGTTTTCTATTTCAGGAAGAGAATTGTTCGTTTGTTGAAATGAAAGAACATAATTTTTTAAACATCATAAAGAGAAAGTACTTGTTTTCTTAAAATGAAAGTAAATACTTTTTCTACATCATGAAAAAAAGTATTGGTTTTGTTGAAATAAAAAAAAATATTTCTTTTACATCATGAAAAAAAAGTACTCCTTTTATTGAAACTAAAGAAAATACTTTTTCTACATCATGAAAAAAATATACTCATTTTGTTGAAATAAAAAAAGTACTCTATTTACAACATGAAAAGAAAGTACTCTTAATAATTTTACTATTTAGGGTGGGTGGTGGGCGAGGTTGGGGTTGGCGGGGTGTGGTGGGGGCAGGAGTTGGGGTGGTTGGGGGT
>NC_031999.1:25947496-25987912 GCF_001879085.1 Nicotiana attenuata
GGGGGTGGGATGGATGGGGTGGGTTGGTGAGATGGGGAATAGGGTGGAGAAAGTTAAAAAAGTATTTTTCCTTCTTTTGATACGAAAAATATTTTTCTCCAATTAGAGAAAAATGAGTTTATGAGCAACATATTTTCAAAAATATTTAAATCAACTAAACATGAAAAATTGAAAAATTCTGAAAAATGCTTCCCTTCATACCAAAACACACCCTTAGATGTAATTGTTCTGCAAACTTTGCTTCCACATTAATTATTTTCGCAAAATTTATATTTTATTTTTTCATGTATAATTATAAGTATTTAGTCAAAATTTTATTTTAATAATGTTAATATTATTTCATAAAATCATACATTAAATAACTCGACATACACGTGCTAATAAGCTAGTTTTATAAAAAATATTCTGGCCTATGTCAACCATTCCGATGCATCTTAGATGTTTATTTTGCCATATCTTTTCTGGTAATTCGAAATTAAAATAGAATGGCAAGAATGTCAAAAACAAATAATGATCGTGTATCCTAACTGATACACGTACATTAATTCTTTAGAAAGACATGTTTTTAATTTTATTTGCCTTATATATTTACTATCTGTTCTGTTCCTTGTATCGATTTCGAATCAGTTAGAGGTCGTTTGGTAGTGTGCATTACACAAAATAATGCTTGCATTAGGTTTGTGTATTAGTAATACTTTGTTTGTACACTTTTTTAGCCTATATATAATTAATACAAGCATTAGTTATACATCCTATTTGGTATTATCTTGTGTATAGCTAATGCATAGCAAAACCATAGTATTAGTAATACAAAGCTATTAATGCATGCTTTAGTATGTCTAAAGACAAAACTGTCCTTAAAGTCCCTTAAAACTAAAGAATATAGAGGGCATTTTTGTAAACAACTATTCTTTTAAAATATTATGCAATGCATTATAGTTTTTAATAGACCACACCAAACAATGTATAAAAGATAATCTCTTCATAACTAATGCTTGCATTACTAACACATGCATTACTAATCTCTGCATTACTAATACACCATATATAGCATTATTCTTATACACCCTACCAAGCGACCCCTTAGTACCATATAAATATGAAAACTATAAAGTATGGAGTGCGAAATTATTATTTCATTCGTTATATTTTGTTTGTCATAATTTGATTTGATATATAATTAAAGAAAACAAGAGTTTTAAATTATCTTAAATATTTCACAATACATGTATGACCATAAAATATTTAAACTTTATTATTTTAAATGTTTCACAATAGTTGTTTGATATTAAACTTTTTCATTAAGAAAATATTACAATGTGTTATTTTTTCAAAGGAACTAATAAAAAATATATCAAACAAAGTAAAGCAGATGGAAAAAAAATAAATAGTGAAACGTATAAGAAAAAGAAATGGGAGCTTCTTCAATACTGAAATCTGTGAGACAGACATTACTCGACAAAAGTNCTCTGGCGTGCTTCGGCATCTGCGCGCTCCGGACGCTGGCCTGTGGGCTCCCCATTCGACCCGTCTTGAAACACGGACCAAGGAGTCTGACATGTGTGCGAGTCAACGGGCGAGTAAACCCGTAAGGCGTAAGGAAGCTGATTGGTGGGATCCCCCTGAGGGGTGCACCGCCGACCGACCTTGATCTTCTGTGAAGGGTTCGAGTGTGAGCATACCTGTCGGGACCCGAAAGATGGTGAACTATGCCTGAGCGGGGCGAAGCCAGAGGAAACTCTGGTGGAGGCCCGCAGCGATACTGACGTGCAAATCGTTCGTCTGACTTGGGTATAGGGGCGAAAGACTAATCGAACCGATTTCTTTTATCCATTGCATTCTTACATGCAAAACAATGACCACTTAAAATTCATGAAATTTTTTATTTTGTGTTCACACAACTAACACTAGTTGTGTGAGGTCTTTTTTTGGTCTCACAATTGTGTGGGTCCCAGAATTTTGTGGACCCAAATATATAAGATGTGGATTCACAAACAATTAGTATAAGTTGTGTGAGACTTCACTCAAAAGTCATCATAGCTACCATACTTTCTACTTTTATTTCTCCCATCCCGATAAAATTACATGAATCCTTTGTCCCCCCCCCCCCCGTCCCCTCCCACCCAACACACAAAAGCTCTTTAACGCATATGGCTTCTCCTTTTACTGTGCTAGCATTTATTAACTCATCGAATGTTTTTTTTCTCTCTCTAAAAATGAGCTTTTCATGTTATTGGCAATATAATGTCGATGTAATACACGATTTCTTTCATTTTCATGTAATTTTCGATTGTGCATAAATTTAAAATATTAATTTAAATTGCTATTTAACTCGAATTTTAATATGTAGGATAAAATAATTAAATATATAGTTGAGGGCTAAAAGCAACAAATTCAATTCATAAAATAGCTAAACAGTTACAGTAAAATATAAAATAAAACGGTTAATTGTAAAGCAAGAAGAGAAAAAGATATTATTTGATGGCCACTAGTTAGGCATAGTGCTCGCAGCTTGAGTGCAAAGAGTTCGTAAAGACTGCTAAATATAAAAGAATAATAGAATATTTAACAGTGATAGTGGTAATTTCAGAGACTACTTATTGTCTTTACAAATGTCACGATCTGAAATCCCATCACATGCGTCGTGATGATACTTAGTCTTTAATACTATGTAAGCCGATTACTATAACAATACAAGCCAATATTTTTTTTAACGATAATTTGGAATAGTGTCTAGTACAAGTACCGAAACAAAAGCGGAAATAAGCCTACGCATCAATAATTATAACAACCTCCCAAGACTGGTAATATAGAGTCACGAACTCTAGCTGAATACATAGAATGATCTCGAGGATCGAAATACAATATTGTTCAAATGTTAACTGACAATACAATATAAGGAAAAAGACTCCAAGGGCATGCAACGACCCAGCAGCTCTACCTTGAATTCTTGCGATTAATAAGCTAACTCCGCCCGAGTCTGATATCTCCAATACCTGGCTCTGCACAAAAATGTGCAGAAGTGTAGTATGAGTACACCACGGTCAATACCCAATAAGTATCAAGACTAACCTTGGTGGAGTAGTAACGAGGTACAATCAAAACACTTACTAGACAAAATAACTTGTGCAGTATAGCAGTATAAAGCTAATAATGGAAAGCATAAATTAGTAAATGACAACAAAATCAACATGTGCATATAGGCAGTGAAGCAATAAGAATACCGAGAAGACATCATTTAAAACCAAATAAGGAACAGAAAGGACGACCAATTAATCAAGCTGTATAACGCAAGTTTCATGAGAAATTACTCTGTGATACCTCATATCATCATCACAAGTCCCGGGTCTCAACCCGCCATCAAATACTCACGGAACCTCGTTCCCCCATCTCAAAATCGCAACTGCAAAGACAACTCACGTGCCAAAATCACAATCCAACGGGCATGATCACATGCTCACAATCACAAATCGCCCGACATAATCACAAGCTCACAATCATAAGCTGCCCGACATAAATCACAGGCTCGACATCACAATTTGCCCGGCATAATCACTTACACTTTCACAATTCGTTACACAACTTGAGCCAACGCTCCTTAATGTTCATAGGTCACAATTCCTTCCACAAACTTTACACAACATATAGAAACCATCACCAAGGCGTGAAAGATACAACGAAGTCATAAAAATCACAATATAATGCTAGACACCAACGTATAGATACTCGTCACCATGTCTATACGTCACACTCAACAATTACCACATAGCAAATAGGACTCAACTCCTAATCCCTCAAGCTAAGGTTAGACCAAACACTTACCTCGAACATCCACGGCCAACTCAAGCCTCAAACACCGCCTTTTCTTTCGAACTCGGCTCCAAATCAATTGTGTGTGTGTATATATATATATATATATTGCGTGTAGTAAAATATTTTGATGAAGCAGTGTCCCGTTACACCGCTTGGGCCCATGTAAGTCCGCCCCTACCTAACATACTAGGTAAGCCAAACAATCAATAACACAACTTAAAAGAAGGAACATCAACAAATAATAAATAAGGAGATGAAAATCCATACGAATATCCCAAGGAATGGTAGTACAAATCATGAGTCACTAAGATTTAAATTTACAAATTAAAGTTGGTACGAAAAATAAATACAACATTTGTTTGAGTTCTGCATAGACAGAAGTAAAGTCTTAAACTACCATGAATAAATGGTAGCTTGAATCTAAATCACAGCTACAACTTCAATGCTAGCATTCATCATCCACAATAGCTCAACTGCAAGATCTACAAGCAAGGTGCAGAAGTAGTATCAGTACAAACGACCCTAACTAAATAAGTATTCTAACTAATCTCGGTGACGTAGTAACGAGTTTTAGCTCAAGAATATTCGCTTTACATAACCGGTAAAACTCAATAACATGTAAATATACCCAACAACAATATCGAATTCTAAGCCTGAAGTCCCGATAAGACCATTATTGTACATAGAGAAGATATGCACAAGCATTTTAACCATCTACTAGTTCAGCATATAGGGAAAATAAGCATTTGATATCAAGCAACTCGTAAACAATTTCATTTAGAGCATACATACATGGTTTCATACCACTTTAATAACTCTGTATATAAGGAAGTTATGCACTGCTAATAAATTTCTCTATTAACAATGCAATAATATTAAATATTGGATATTATAATAAAGAAAAATACATAACAAAAAAGTTATTCAATGACTATACAACTGTCTTTAATTTAATAGAGATTTTATTCATTAAAATTCAGATAATATTATTGAGAACAATAGGAAAAAATTTAAAATAAAATAAAATATATTTCAAGAGATAAAATATATATCTTCTATTATATTGCAAAAAGAAAGTAGTAGACAAAAATATTAAACAAAGTAATATGCTAATAAAGTCTATATATTATTAAAAGGAGAGGAAAATGGCATCTCCTTAAGCCAAGTGGCAGCCTAGAAAAAAGTCACATGACATGAGTAGTTATTAACAATGCAATAATACTAAATACTAGTTAATATAATAAAGAAAAATACAGAAAAAAGAAAGTTATTCAATGACTATACAACTGTCTTTAATTTAATAGAGATTTTATTCGTTAAAATTCAGATAATATTATTGAGAACAACAGGATAAAATTTAAAATAAAAATATATTTCAAGAGTAATAAAATATATTTCTTCTATTATATTACAAAAAAAAAAGTAGTAGACAAAAATATTGACAAAGTAATATCCTAAATTTTTTTTTATTAACAATGTAAAAATATCAAATATTGATTCAGTATAATAAGGAAAAATACATAACAAAAAGTTATTCGATGACTATATAAGTCCCTTTAATTTAATAGTGATTTTATTCATTACAATTCAGTTAATATTATTGACATCAACAGAATGAAATTTGAAACAAAAAAATATTTCAAGTTTAATAAAATATATATCTTTTCTTATATTACAAAAAATAGCGAGCGGACAAAATTTTTAAATAAAGTAATTTGCTAATAAAAATTTCTATTAACAATGTAAAATACTAAGCATTGGATAATAGAACAAAGAAGAAAATAGAACAAAAAATGTATTCAATGACTATATAAGTCCCTTTAATTTAATAGAGATTTTGTTATTGGATATATCATATTGACAAATAAGGTGACAATTAAAATTTATTAAAGCAATACAATCTAATATGTTCAAACAAGTCCGATCACAATTTAATTTAATTAATATTGATCGCACATCGCGCGGGTACGACTACTAGTATAAAATGAATAATAAAACCAATTGTAATGTTACGACCAGGTTCGGTTTTAAGCTGAACAGAAGCTTTGCCCCCGATCGGACCCTTAACTCGGAGCCAATCGTGTATGAAAAACAAAAATAAAATATGAACTTTGCAATAGCTGGAAAGCTGAAAAACAAACTTGTATTTCTTAGTTTTCGTGTTATAATGTCTCCTACTGAATAAAAACATTTCCCTTTATATAATAGAAGAGTTTCACCCATAGTACAATTCTAAAAAAGGTAAAAAAATTCACTTTTCTCGTCAATTACTGATCCGCTACCGACATCGATCAGACGAGTTCTGCGCCATGATATCTGGTTTGTGCGGATATCACGGCCCTCCGTTAGTCGTATGCAACCGTTTGTCATGCTTTCCGAGGTCTTGGAGCTCGTTCTGAGTTCAGAGAGCATTGTCTTATCAGGTCCGGTGGCGAGTATCCCATTCGGGCCTTGATACAAAGAGTTCCAGCTTCGATTTCAATCTCATATATTCATACTCTTACTTTATTTGATTCACCAGGAAATCGGGTGCGTGCAAACCTTGATTTCACCCGTATACAAACTCTTTAATTTTTCTTTTCTTATTTTGCAGGTAGGAGGTGTTATATACTTGTTCAACTTGACTCACCCGTCGAAGACTTATCTCCGATGAACAAAATTTACTTTTAACTGTTTAAGTTATTCAGGTGTAAAAAATAGGAAATCAAGGATGGAGAAGTTGGATCCTTCATTGATTTGAGTGTTAATTCCCATACAATTCAAGGCCTTACCAAAAGATATCATGGGAAAAGGAAATCAAGCCCTTCAGAATAAAAAGGCATGTGGGAAAATGCCAAAGGGAAAAAAGCAAAAAGAGAAGAAAGAACCCCGAATTCATAAAATTCCCTTCATATGTCTGTTCTGAAAAATACTAGTATATCCATAAGATTCAAGGGGGCATGCCTATCGAGCTGACAACATCAACCCCCACACATTCGACTTCCTTGGCTCCTCTTTTGAAGCTGCAAAACTATGTAGATTCTCTTAATATTCACTTTCTTCAAGAGATAGTACTAGATTCTAGTTTCATGCTTTTCTTGATTATATTCTATCCATCTTAAAAATATTCCAAGAAAATCAACCCAAAAAAAAAAAGGAGTAGGATTCGGAGTGTATAACACTATGTCTGGATCATTCTTACCCATCGTTTTATAATGTATTGTATTGTATCGTTTTAGGGATACAATGTTTGAATAGATTGTATCATCTGTTGTTGTTAAATAACATTTTTGTTGTTTGGTTTGACTTTATCGTAATGTACTGTAATTGATAAATTCACTAAAATACCCCCAATTGTTTTAAATAAAATTTATCAAGAATTACATATAAAAATAATTTAAGAAAAATCTTTCTACAAATTCATCGTTAATTACGTAGCTTGGAAACAAGAGCAAAAACCTGAAGAGAAAGACTAACTAATATTAGCAACAACAAAGAAAAAAATTAAAATGATGGAAAGTGACAAAGAATCGAACAGAGACATGGATAAAAAGAACGGGGCAAAACCAACTCTAGAAAAGATGGAAGAAGACAAAGTAAGTCTAAGTTGGAGATTTGGAGTTAAAATTAAAAAACATTAAATGATAAAATAGAATTATGGAGTAATAGGTAAGGGCATAACTAGAAAAGAAAATAGGAAACGTTCCCACCACACCTAATTGGTTGTTGTTGCAACCAAAACACTCACGCAAGTGCACGTGATCGTCAAGTAATAGAGTAGTGAGTAGAGTATCGTTCCCACGAAGATTTATGATTAACTGTTGACTGATTCAAACCCAATTACTTTATCTATCCAAGATGTTTTTTTTTTTCACAAAATCGAGATGTACTTGTTGTACTACCTAACTATCAAGAAATAATCTAACTAGAGCAATTAACCAAACGAATAGCAAGTTCAATTAACAAACAATAGGAGAAGATATTCCAGGGTCATGGGCTTGTTAACAATCGTGTTGTGTTCTTGGCTTAAAACGACTAATTGATTTATCTGGATTGTTGATTGACAGGGTTTATATTACTCATAAGAATCTGTCAAGTTCTTACTCGCCTATTCAAGCTAACTCAATGCCTATATGTCTATGGAATTAAGATTAACAAGAACGCATTTACAATTCCTGTATTCCAACCAAGCAGGGCAATTGGGTATATGTCTATCCCAATTGCGAATCCATTCCCCGAGGCCTGGGTTCAAGAACCTGCTCTATTTAATTCTATATGCAATCTAGAATTCCCACTTTCGAGTTCAACTCTAGATTCGTAGATAGTATTTCACTGTTAGCTACTCAGCAAAATAATTAAAAGCAAAATTAAATAAACAATCCAATTCAACAAACCAACTTCGTCGAATTAAACGTCAAACAATAACTTTCACGTTTCACCCATGACCCCAGAATAATGGGTTTTAGCTACTCATAACAATGTAAAGATAATCTATGAAAATATTCATCATGGAGAATTGCAAGAAAAACGAGAAATAAAGAACTCTGATGTTTTTGGGTGATCTCTCACACTTGTGTTTCTTGCCCAAGAACTCTCCAAAACAAATCTGCCCTAATATGGCCGAATTCCTACTTTTTATAAGGGTTTTACACCAAGTTTTCCCGACTTGACACTTTCGTCCCTGGCTTTTTCGCGTTCTGCTGCGGTCCCACCGCGGTTACGCCAGGACCGCGGCCAAATAGGTCCTCTGAATCTGCAGCTCTGCTTTGCCGCGGTCCTACCGCGGTTACGGTCTGACCGCGGCAGGCCAAGTTTAGCTCTGCTTTTGTCTCTTCACTTGGTGCATTTCGTGGGCATTGTTTGATTGCCCTCCTTTTCTCCGTAATTGATCCCAAACTTGCTCCATCGACTTCATTAGTTGGATATAGCCTGCAAAGCATGAAAAGCACTAATCAGAGCATTTGGTTATCACTTTTTACCACAAAGCTATACAAAAATGTGGTTCTTTTAGGGTCCAATTATAGTATAATTCACCTATTATCAGTTGTTTCATAAAATGAAGGTTTTGGTTGTTCTGAATAATACATTTAACAATATAATATAACAATTTTAAATAAACAATCGAAATAAACATTATTTTGGAATAATAATACAATAAGTAACGACTATCCAAACGAGAAAATAAAAGGAATGTTTTAAAGCATTCCTTTTTTAAGTTTGCATGGAAATCTGACAAATTTCAATATGCAGATCAGATCTTACTGTAACTTTATCAATTTAGTGTTTTTAGTCTTCATGTCCCCTCTATTACCCTATACTTGTCATCATTGCAGTTGAGGTGGCGTGGGCCACTGATAGGTGTTGCTCTGCTTTTTAATCGTTATTTGGTTAGCAGGAGTACAATTTACTACTACTACTACTACTTTTTAGGGTATGGCTCAACGAATGTTTCTTTACTTGCGCTATAAATTTAGTTGTAGTACTTTATTACATAATTTTATGGATCTACTTTCTTTTTAGCACTTGATTGCCTTTTTGGTGAATTTGAGTAGAATTAGCTTTAATATACCACTCATCCCCAGCCCCTCCGGCAAATAAAAAAGAACATACAGTATTCTCCAAAAGAAGAAAATATGGGCAAAATTCATGGCTTGTCTTTGACACAATACGGATCTCAATCCTGAATAACAGCTCTTCAAGCTTCACGTCGATTGATTGTGCACCCTCTTACATGAAAATTGGATGGCTGCAATGGTTGAGCAGGGCGATCTGTATTAATAGAAAATTAATAGGACACGTGGATTAAATGGTGACAGGTGGCATTCTAATATGATCAATAAAGAGGAGTGATGAGGTGCGGATAAAATATCCACATGATTTATTACAAAAGATACAGTATCTGATAGCTAAGAAAGGAGAAATAGGCACGAGATACATGGAAACTACAAAAGGGGAAGATTCATAAATAGTTACGAATATGGAATAGGAATCAGCAGTATCCCTGATTATGCGCGATCGCTTATTATTATCATAACCATTACAAGTAATTTAAGCAACGGGTAATTGACGTAGTTAATGCTAGTAACGAGCAGGAATTAAGTGAGGGAAAACTCTTACTTATTGTATCCTTAATAATACACCCTTAACTTATTTTGTAGGATCATCAGAAAACTTACGAATATATGCAATCAATCTTTTACTTTTTCTCTACTTTATTGAAGATTCTTTTTGCAATTCGTGAGGAAAAACAACAATCATCAATAACATTTCTTTCCTTCGTTTATTCAATATTGAATATTCAATATTGAATTTGAATTACTTTTTACTCTCTTATTTTTGAAAGAGTGAAGTAAACTTGGTTATTAGAAACCCAATTTATTTTAATATTTACTTTGACCACAAAACTATTTTTTGGCTAAACAAATTGGTTCTGTTACTGGGAATCTAGTAATCTATTCACTTTTCATATTTTTATCTTTAGCAACAAAGTATGACTTCTACTAAAGAAATTGTCTAGATGGGTGAAGGAGTTCAAGGAACGTAACAAGGCGGGACTCCACCACACTATACACCCACAGGAACTCGCCAACGCTCACAAGATAATTCACCTGAAAAATCTGCTACTTGTAATGCTGGTCAACAAGTTGATGAGCAAACAAATGAGCATGACAACTTGAGGCAGATGATTGCTCAACAAGCTGGTGAAGCTTTGCGCGCTATTTCAAATGGATTGCCCCATTGTTGTGCAGACCCCTCCACCAGTAAATACAACTCTGAAAAACCCTCGTTCAGTACTTGAAAACTTACGAAGTGGAGAAATGCCAAACTATTCTAGTGCCGGAGGGCCAGGTATACCAAATAATTCTAATTTGAAAAGTTTGGTGCTAACCTTAAAGAAACAACTCAAGGAACAAAATGTGCGGATAGAACAGATACCAGGAGTACCGCCTATGATCAAAGAAGTTGTTGATCAAAGAAGTTGATAAATATTCGCAACGACCTTGGAAGTCGAGTTCAACATTGTTGCCATTTCCAAAAGTTTAAAATGTCTGATATTCCTAAATATTATGGAACTACTGACCCAATGGATCATGTTACCGCATTTATTACAGTAGTTAAGGGCAATGACTTAACCAAGCAAAAAATTTAATCAGTTTTGGTGAAAATATTTGGCAAAACCCTCACAAAGGGAGCATCGACGCGGTATTCACTCTTACCTGAAAAGTTTATTGAATATTTTGCTGAGCTTGCAGATTCATTTATTAAAACACATTCAAGAGCCCAAAAAGTAGAAAAAATGGAAGATATCTTCAAAGTGAAGCATGAAAATCACGAAATTGCTCAGAGAATTTGTAGACAGATTCCAGCGGGAGAGGATGATGTTACTCCGTGTACCTGATAACTGGGTAGCTATGGCATTTGCAAGTAATATGAATGAGAAAAGTTCTGAAGCCACGAGCAGATTAAAAGAAAGCCTGCGGGAGTTTCCTGCAACCACTTGGAATAACGTATACAATAGGTACAGTACGAAGTTGCGAATAAATGAAGATATGGTGTCCCGACCAAAGGTAGAGGAAAGGTTCGGGTCTAGACGTTCTGAAGTAGAAAGAAGGTCTGAAAAGAACAGGTACGAGCCTTATATGAGACCTGCGAGACGAGATTCTTGATAAAAACAAGAACATGCACAATTTGCTTCAAGATCGAGACAAAAGGAGATGAGTTCCTCTTCCCGATTCAATAAGGAACGAGACACAGCAAGAAATAGTGATCCAAACTCTTAATCAGAATAGGAGACTATAATTTCAGCGACACTACATTTAAGTTGGTAGCTGTTCTAAGAGAAATGAGTAATAAAATACGATGGCCAAAAGAGATAAGGTCAGATCCCAGCAAAAGGAGCCAAGAATCGTTGTGTGAATTTCACAATGATCATGGCCATAGAACAAAATATTGCAGGCTCCTACAAGGAGAGGTTGAATATTTATTGAAAAAAGGCTACCCCTCTGATCTGTTTAGTGAAAAAAGGAAACAATCTTACATGAAAAATAGGCAAGAACCATCAAAACTCACATCACCAAAAAGGACGGTAAATGTTATAACTAGGGTGAAGAAGTCAATGGAGTAATGTACACAGCGGAAGAAAACACATCCAAAATCATCGTTACTCATGGGAGACGGATTCGTCAAGTTTTGGAAGGAGACAACACAGTGTTTGATGATAAAGATACGGACGACTTGATCATCCACCATAACGATTCACTGGTAATATCTTTACTTCTTCATGATACAATTGTCAAACGAGTTTTCATTGGCCCATGTAGATCTGTGAACATCATATTACTGAGAGTAGTGAATGAATTGTAAGTGACTGATCGTATCATATCCAACACTCAATCATTGCCAGGGTTCGATAATTCAAGTGTCATAATGAAAGGTGAAATCATGTCGGCAACGTTCGCAGAGGGTGTCGTCAAAGACACTTAATTCCAAGTGGTAGATGCAGACATGGCTTACAACATAATTTTAGGAAGGCCATGGTGTATACAGAAAAAATCAGTGATCCGATTTTATGGTCGTTAAGGCGCCTCATAGAGACTGCCCCCAGAAGGCTAGAAGCTCAGCTCGGGGTTTCGACCCCGAGGGTTCTCAATGGTCGATCTCGAGGGAGTATAAACCAGCGGCTGCGGTGGATCGATATTAGGTTCCCAAGGCATCTAACTGGAGCTGACAAAGTTTGTTAGGCCAGTTCAAACCCGTATAGTGGCATTAAATGGCTGTACCAGCCCCATATCTTTGTAATAAATGCATTTGTACTATGTTGGGATTCCCCCTCATATATAAAGGGGATCCTTGTCATTTTGTAGGGGCATCTGTGAATATACACGAACATTCTTTCTGCTCTCTAACTTGAACATATTCTCTTGGTTTCACTATTTACTTTTATTTGCTTATATTCATTGCGTTCTAATTATTGTTCTTCATTCATTGCTCATTATTGGCCAAAAAGAGCCGCCATCGAATCTATCATAAATATTACTCCTCCATTGACTTCCCCTAGCCGGGCACCCGACTCAACCTCGAGGCCCCGTATACGCAAGCTTGAGGCCCCGATTTCCAGCCATTCGGTTTGACTATCACACTATCTACAAGCTCTTATCTTACTTTCTAATCTCACACTTAGCATCTATTGCCTAACAACTAGCATAAAAATAGATCACATACTTTTAGAACCACAAAATCAAATCTAAATGTTATTACCATTTTCAAGGTAAAAAGTTTGGCGCCCACCGTGGGGCTTAAAATAATAATGATTGTTTTCTTGCTGGTTTACTACATAACGCAAGTTATCTTTCACAGTTTTTCTTGTCCAAGATCTTTGATTTCAGGTCAAAATGTCTAACTCAGTAAACACACATGGAAACGACAGTCTTGAGGACCATGGAGAAAATGGTGTAGTTGTTCCAGGTGTTGGTGCACCACCACGAAACCCTGAGGATGCACCAAAACCAATTCCCGCGGATGTGGTCTCACGTGATGCTTAACACGTCGATATAAGCTCCTACACCAACAGGAGCGTAGGACGAGGAGACCAACAAGAAGCTCAGAAAACCCCAGCTAGGGAAGAACAAGAGGTTAGCCTTCATGTTATTTTTGAAATGTTACAGGCACAATAACTGGCAATTGCTCAGCTGCAAAGCCACCAGAAAACTCCCAGCATGATAGCACCGGAAAAGGCTCCTCAAGCCGAGTAGGTACCAGAAAGATCAAGCAACAACGGGTCAGCAGCCGATCCCACCATCATAAAGATGCTCTAGGACCTCACAAAGAGGATCGAGTCAGTCGAGAAGTAGATAGAAGCCAACGACAAGAAGGTAGAGACCTACAATTCCAGGGTCTATCAAATTCCAGGCGCACCCCCGATCCTGAAGGGTGTAGATTCGAAGAAGTTCGTACAAAAGTCGTTCCCACAGGAAGCGGCCCCAAAACCCATTCCAAAGAAGTTCAGAATGCCCGACCTTCCGAAATACAATGGAACCTTGGACCCCAACGAGCACGTCACTGCTTACACTTGTGCGGTGAAGGGCAACGACCTAAGGGACGACGAGATCAAATTCGTCCTACTAAAAAGTTCGGGGAGACGCTTTCGAAAGGGGAGATGATGTAGTATCACAACCTAGCTCCAAACTCGATAGATTCGTTTGCCATGCTGGCAGATTCCTTCATAAAGGCACATGCTGGTGCCATCAAGGTAGCTACAAGGAAATCCGACGTCTTCAAAATCAAGCAAAGGGAAAACGAGATGCTGCGAGAGTTCATATCTTGATTTCAAATGGAACGAATGGAACTACCACCAGTCTCCAGCGACTGGGCAGTGCAGGCCTTCACTCAAGGTTTGAACGAGCGAAGCTCAGTAGCTTCGAAGCAGCTGAAGCAGAACTTAGTTGAATATCCCGCTGTGACTTGGTCGGACGTCCACAATCGATACCAATCAAAGATCAGGGTCGAAGATGACCAACTAGGAGTCCCCTCGTGCTCTATATATCCTAGCAGGCTTCTGGCAAAGGAGCCAAAGTCAAACAAAGAAAGATACCAACCATACACTGAAGATAGAAGAAATGCCCCGAGGCGCAACATACCCTGCAGTGACCGAAGGATGGATCGAGGCCACAATCCTCGGGGGATCGTTAGCAGAGCGGAGTTCGATAGGCATTCAGGGCCGACGGAGGCACCCCGCTTGTCGGAATACAACTTCAACGTCAACATTTCAGACATCGTATTTGCCATCAATAAAATCAGAGACACCAGGTGGCCAAAGCCTATACAGTCAGATCCTTCACAAAGGAACCATAACTTAGTGTGTGAATTTCACGGCACACACTGACACAGGACCGAGGATTGCCGACAACTCCAGGAAGAAGTAGCCCGACTACTCAGCAAAGGTTACCTCCGAGAATTCCTTAACGACCGAGCCAAAAATTTGTTCCGGGAAAGAGAGGCGACCAAGAAGAACGAAACAGATGAGCCGCAACATGTCATCCACATGATCTTTGGAGGCATCGATGCTCCACAAGAACCCATGGTCAGGAGAACAAAAATATCCATCACCAAGGAAAAATGAACTCGAGGTTACATACCCGAGGACACCCTCACATTCAGCGATGAAGACATCGAGGCTCTATCTCAGCCCCATAACAACGCATTGGTAATATCTTTTCTTGTGAATACATTTCAAATTAAATGTGTACTCGTAGATCCAGGTGGCTCGACCAATATTATCAGGTCGAGGGTGGTGGAGCAGCTCGGACTGCTTAACCAAATCGTGCCCGCCTCTCGAGTCCTCAACGGGTTCAACATGGCGAGCGAGACAACGAAAGGGGAATTCACCCTCCCGGTCAACGTGGCCGGCACTATCCAAAATACCAAATTCCATGTCATCGAAGGAGACATGAGGTACAACGCCATGCTCGGAAGGCCATGGATACACTATATGAGAGCAGTACCATCAACCCTTCACCAAATGATGAAGTTTCCGATGAAGGACGGAATAAAAACCGTCTACGGGGAACAACATGCAGCAAAAGAGATGTTTGCGGTGCACGATGTGGCACCGGCGTCAATACCTCCACCGTCGAGGGAGCCGAAAGATAAGCAAACAGTAAAAAACAATAACAAGCTATATTCTCGGCCACAGCTGAATAAACAAAGCAAAGGCCCGTACCGCGTCCTCAGAAAAAACGATTGAAACATATCGAGGCCTGAAGCGCCGTCAGCACTATGGTATGATCATCTCCCCTTATTTAATTACATTTCATACTAACCTGAGTGCAGGTATCCGATCGAAACGGCCGAAGCGCTTTCCAACTTGAAGGCCTTAGGTTCCAAAAGCATACGTTGCACTCGTTTCCTTCGACTGGGTTTTTATCCCAAGAAGGGTTTTACCGGTAAGGTTTTTAACGAGGCAACATCTATATGCTACCTAAGGAAGGCTCAACAAGTATTCAAGGCTTCTCTTCAATCAACCTCAAATACTTGGGGGCCATCCCCCCGAATAGTCACCTCCTCGGAGAAGCCAAGATACGCTAAATGGGGTCTCGATAGGAAAATGATGCACCGAGCCAAACGGTCGTATGAACCGTGTACGTATAGAATAACCGAGCCCCTGACAGCGAAAGCGTGTATACTTGTACCAAGTAATCTAAGAATACTTTCCCCTCCATCAAAGCATTTCGCGTTTCAAAGAAGTTTGGTATTTTTTACAAAAACGGCTCTAGAGCAAAAAACGTCTAAAAAACTCGGGGACTGACGTCAAAACTCGAAGACTGTATGACCTCTAGGTCGGGACCCTCAAACTTGTAAGCCCTCAATGAGGCAATATTAAGGTTACAAAAACGGCTCCAGAAGCCAGAAGTGTCCCGAACACCGGGGACTGGCGTAAAAAACTCAAGGCTACATGACCTCTGGGTCGGAAACTCCGAACTCATAAGCCCTCAATGAGGTAATACCAAGATTACAAGGAACGGCTCCAGAGCCAAGAAAACTTTCGATGACTCGGGGACTGCCGCAAACTGCCACCCCAATCGATCTATCAAAAAGTATGAATCACTAAACGATTGAGGTATTTATAGAAGCCAAATGGGCAGCGGAAGGGGCGAACCAGTGGTGGTTCGTGGGCTTCTCGATAGTCGTGTTGACAACAAACCTTGTGCGGATTTTTGAGTTATGAAACTTAATGCTCTGATAGGCCGATGTCATGATGGTAGTGCCTAAGAAGTAGGAGTTCAAAATTGTTTCCTATCATCTTATTCTAGGAAACCCGGGGACTATCTGTATACGGTAAAATTCAGTGGTCCGATTTTATGGTCTTTAAGGCGCCTCGTAGAGACTGCCCTCAAAAGGCTCGAAGCTCAGCTTGGGGTTTCAACCCCGAGGGTTTTCAATGGTCGACCTCGAGGTAGTATAAACCAGTAGCTGCGGTGGATCGATATGAGGTTCCCACGGCACGTGACTGGAGATGACAAAGTCTGTTAGGACAGTTCAAACCCGTATCATGGCATTAAATGGCTGTACCGGCCCCATATCTTGGTAATAAATGCATTTATACTATGTTGGGATTTTCCCTCATATAAAGGCGATCCTTGTCATTTTGTAGGGGCATATGATACACAATATTTAATATACAAGAACATTCTCTCTGCTCTCTAACTTGAACATATTCTGTTGGTTTCACTACTTACATTTATTTGCTTATATTCATTGCGTGCTATTTATTGTTCTTCATTCATTGCTCATTATTGGCCATAAAGAGCCGCCATCGAATCTATCACAACTGTTAATCCTCTATTGACTGCCCCCAGCCGGGCATCCGACTCAACCTCGAGGCCCCATATACCCAAGCTCGAGGCCCCGATTTCCAGCCATTTGGTTTGATTATTACACTATCTACAAGATCTTATCTTACCTTCTAATCTTACACTTAGCATCTATTGCCTAACAAATAGCATAAAAATAGATCATATATTTTTAGAACCACAAAATCAAATCTAATTGTTATTACCATTTTCAAGATAAACACGTGGATTCATGATATGGATGCAGAACTGTCACACCTCATTTTTCCCGCAGGAGATAGGGAGTTTTTCCAATTTAAGTGACATAATCGAAACGGGATTATTTATATTCAAATTCAGAGTCGCCACTTGGGATAATTTATGGTGTCCCAAGTCACCAGTTTAAAATCCCAAATCGAGGAAGTTTTACTCTGTTTTACAGTCCGCGAAACATAGAAATCCGGGTCAGGAATTCTGTTAACCCGGGAGAAGGTGTTAGGCATTCACGGTCGCTTAACTATTAGTAATTGGCCTTATTATCTGATTAGTTACACATTTTAAACCTACGTGTATTTTTAAAGCTTTTAATGTTTAAAGAGTTAATTTCTGGAAAAAGTTACGATTGTCCTACACTTGTCGTTTTGGTACAAATTGCAAACCGCGTCACATTAAATGCACCCACGATTTACAACATGTTTATTTTTATTATTAATCGAAGTTATGGTCGGGTCACATGAAATGCACACCCGAATTTGGATTATGTATCACGACTATGCCACGGGAACCGTACCCATAGCCGTGATGATTTATTATTAATCGCGCCTAAAGCAAGCTACGATATTCATAAAGATTGCATTTCATTTCCGAAGGTTAACTACATCACCCAAATTTGCTTAGTGAACCTAGAATGAAACAGAAACTCATCTCCAAAGACCACAAAGATCACTCGACCAAATCTTGAGAAAAGATCATTGAATGTGCTTCGCTTGTTCTTTAAGTAAAGGTGCATTTTTCATTCATTAACAAGCTGAATTTTACACGCTCTTAGGATAAGGAAACAACCACAGAATGTAAGAAGAGGGTGGAACTCATTAACAATTTGCCAGCAACAACAGAAAACTTCACCCAAACTTTAATTCGTCAATAACACACGTCACTCAAATTTGAAAATCAGAGAATAACGTCAAAGAATCATACATAACACATAGTCAATTCGTGATTTACTAAAAACTACAAGACAAAGCAAATTGCAGCTAATCATAAGAGCAATACAACCCTAAACACTAGCTCAAATTATGTTTAGATCCAAAATAAAATAAAAGAGATTGCAAGTAACGTGAAATTAGCTTTCCAATATATTTGAATCTTCGACGATTACAATTTAATGAGAATTCCGACGATTGAGCACGAAAAGAAGATGAAGAACAGTCGCAACAAAATCGAGCAGGGACCGCAAACCAGTAACAAAACTAGAAGGGCACCGGAAAACTAGAGCTTGAACACGACCAAAACTCAAATTTCAATCAAACTCATTTCTCATGCGATGATGGAGGGAGAATGCTCGCCGTCAGACTGGTGGTCAGCTCCAACAACGGCGATGGTAGCTACAAGCTAGAAAAGTGCGAGGAAAAAGGGAAAGAGGAGTTGGAGGATGGGTGAGCAGCGGGGTTGGCCATAGTTACAATTTTTCGCCTGAGCTCGTCGGCGATGGAGGTGAGATATCAGGGGTTGCTGTGTGCGAGTGTTTTCTGGCCAGTGATGACCAGTTTCAGAGAGGAGGTCCGGCGGGTTAAAGGTGGCTGGAATTGGAGTTGGGAAGCTGTGGTGTTTGGGAGGTCAGTGGTCATTGGTTGTTGAGGTCAACAAGCAGCCGCTAGCTTCTTTTTTGGTGTTGAAGATGATCCAAAATGGATGGAGGTTCTGTTGCGGCGGCTTTCATCTTCTTTCCTCTAGGGTTCATTTCTTGGGGTCTTAGGTTAGATATGAAGAAGCACCAGCTGGTTTGTTTAGGATGTTCTTTGGGTGAGGTTCACGGCCTGGTAAAACAAAGGGTAATTTGTCAAGATGCCTGCTATGATTGTAGTAGTAATGAGAGACTAATATTTTTTCTTCAAGACATGGTAGAGGTCCCATAAGAAAATTACGAATTGAAAGATTAGGTTGGATCCAAGGCTCTGACCAGAATTTAATGTGTTGGCCATTCATAATATTCCATTTATAGCCTAGTCTATAGTAAGACCATCCAGTCATAATATTACGCCAAGTTGAGGAGATATTGGATTGAATTGATTTTGGTGATCGTATATACTTGTGTAAGAGCACCTGTGCCCATAATCGGTGGGGATTTTGAAAGTCTCCATGCAAGACTTGCATGTAAGGCCTTGTTCTTAGTAGCCATGTTTTGTATTCCTAATCCCCCTTGTACTAGAGGTTGAGTAATTGTGCTCCATTTAATAAGATGTAATTCTTTCTGCTGAGGGGATGTACCCCAGAGAAAATTTCTTTGGTAACGATTTAGATGGCATAATATGTAATTTGAAATTTTAATGTATTGCATAATATGATTAGGAAGGTGATTTAAAGTTAATCGAATTAAAGTAGTCCTTCCTGCTTTAGACAAAAAGTTTGTTTTCCAGTCGGCCAACTTTGTTTTGAAATTGTCAATTGAAAATTGGTAATCCCATTTTGTTGATTGTTTTATAAAAATTGGGAATTCTAGATATTTGCCAAAACTTTTCCCCTCATTCATGTGAAAAAGATTTAGTACAGAAGTTCTAGTTGTAGCTTTGCAGTTTTTTGAGAAGAAAATCAAAATTAATACTTTGTCCAGATAAGTTAGTGAATTGAGCCAAAGTATGTAAAATTGATTTACACGTAGTAGAGGTCACCTTTGTGGTGAGAATAATATCATCAGCAAAAAATAAATGAGATAGTTGAGGTCCTCTGTGAGACAATGTTATTGGTAACCAATTTTTGTAATCTACTTCCATATTTATTTTTCTTGAAAGCATTTTGAGGCAAATGATAAACAGATAAGGTGATAATGGATCCCCCTGACGTATACCTCTAGTTGGTGTGAAAAATTCAGTAGGGTGTCCATTGATTCAAATAGAAGTGGATGTTGTTGTTATACAAGACATAATTAATTTAATAATATTTTGTGGAAAGTTTAAGGCTACTAAAGAGTTATGTATGAAAGACCATTCTAATTTATCAAAAGCCTTTTCAAGGTCCAATTTAAGAAGCATATTTAAAATATTACCATTCATTGTTTTGAATTTTTTAATTATTTCTTGAACAACAAGAGCATTATCAGCTGCTCTTTTATTCTTCTGAAAACTAGATTCAGTTGGGTGGATAATGTTTTCCAAGATTGGTTTTAACCTATTTACTATTATCTTGGTTATAACTTTGTAAATAGTATTACAAAGACTAATAGGTCGATATTGAGTAATTGTAGCAACATGCTTATGTTTTGGAATTAGGCATATGTAAGTTGTGTTAATGGCAGGATTTATGTGATTATCTATGAAAGCTTTATGGCAAAAATAATTGACAGAGCTACCTATGGTATCCCACCCCCAGCTCGCATAGGTTCATCAGTAAGAATGCCTTTGCCAAATGTCCTCCTTCGTTTCCCTCAGTGTTTTGGCAGTCGGTGACTCTCTTCCTTACTTTTCCTTCCAATTCCAACAGGCTGTATTCCAGATATTTAAGCTTCTCGCTAGATTTGGCGGCCC
Source organism: Nicotiana attenuata (assembly GCF_001879085.1). Lineage (NCBI taxonomy): Eukaryota > Viridiplantae > Streptophyta > Magnoliopsida > Solanales > Solanaceae > Nicotiana > Nicotiana attenuata. The sequence continues at coordinate 25,968,357 of NC_031999.1, forward strand.
TCTCGTTCCATTCATTGATTTGGTCATCTGATGGAAGATTCCTCCACCAGTCTAGCAAGAGTGAGGGTGTGCTAACCATACCGAAGCTGGGGACCTCGTGCCTCATTCCCGCAAAATAAAGGATTAGACCTTACCCCCATAGACTCGACTATTTATACATTTATGATCAGCATATCAGTTTTTAGTTCTCCAAATTAATGCACAGAACGTGGTTGCCTTCGTTGGGATTATGGAAAACCCGTTGGACTTTGGATAAGGCTTATCTTAAAGGATCATTATGTGGACATCATAACTGATCCGACTAGGTTTGACCATTTTCACCCTCCTTTTTTCACTGCACCCTCGAAAGGAGTATAATAAAGGGAGTTTTTCCAATTAAAGGACATCGAAATGGGATTTTTATTAAAAGATTCAGAGTCGCCACTTGGGAGATTTATGGTGTCCCAAGTCACCAGTTTAAATCCCGAATCAAGGAAAGGATTGACTCTGTTTAACAGTCCGCGAATCAGAAATTCGGATAAGGAATTCTGTTAACCCGGGAGAAGGTGTTAGGCATTCCCGAGTTCCGTGGTTCTAGCACGGTCGCTCAACTGTTATAATTGGCTTAGTTATCTATTTATTAGAACATTTTGAACCTATGTGCAAATTTTAACTTTTAACCGCTTTTATTCATTTTTAAAGAAGATTGAACGTCGTTTAAAATATGTCTTCGGATCGCGCCAAATGAAATGCACCCGCAATCCTAAACACATCTTATTCAACGTTTTAAGATTTTGGTTTGGGTCACATGAAATGCACACCAGAGTTTAGGAATATAATATTATTAATAACGCGCCTAAAAGCAACTACGCATTGTTAACTTTGCGAGGGCCATGGAAATTTGCTAAATGGCACGCCTCGGAGTCTAAGGATTTTAAAAGATATAATTAATGAGGGCCATAAATTATCAGTTTTGTTCGGCATGGCGCACCTCTAATTATTCTACTTAAAAAATGAAAACTAACTCATGAGGGCTATAACTATTTTGTACTATCTAACAAGGCTCACCTCTACTCTATTTTTGACAAACCAATATTTTTCTCAAGCGGATTTATGGAGCTTCTACCCCGTATAAATAAAACCTCAATCCTACTAATTAAACAGCAAATATTGGACTAAAGAGGCATTAACTCCCAAGGCCCAAATTCCCGCGATCTTAAACCTGGGCCCAATGAGCCCAGCATGGTTGTAACATAACAGCATCACAAGCTCCGAATTGAGATTTGCCCAGGCCAAAAAATGAGCATTGATGAGACATGCACCAAATGGATCCAAGGGGGGACAGATCGAACCCATACAAATACGAAAATGGCAAAAAAAGGAACAGGTGTTGATAACGACTATATTCTGCACAGGAGATGGAACCAACTGGAACTGTAATGAATTACTTAACCCTTATCAATTTGCCTATATACATCAAACAATTACTTAGCAGTTATACAAAATTTGAAGAGCACAAACGTCATTTTCTTCTGAATGTGAAACTAAATCATAACTTGGCATGGCTACCACTCTTTACTCTAATCTCAGATTCCAACTATCCTTTCAACACTTGTAAATCAACACAATGTCACTATATAGCATGTAATCACCTTAATAATTCCCAAGCTCCATGAGTACTAAGAAGTCCATTATTGTGACCAAAAATACATTTCAGTAAACTACCAATTCTGCACCTACAGCAGCAGTGACACATGCGTGGTTTTAGTATTGGAAGAATCTATTTAAACTAAATACACTACTATTAAAAATAACTAACATAGTTGACACAGAATCTAATTAATGATTCAATTAAACAGATTTCCATCACATTTGCCAGACCAGAATCAAGTACAATAATATGAGTTCATTTATCACAACCTATATCTAGCTATGAGATGCTTGATAGAGAAGAAGTCCCACTAGGTTCAAACCACAGGCAGTTCTTAGAAAAGTAATACGAAACATCCAGCAAAGTGCAATACACCATACAACTCAAACAATGTATTTAAAACAAATAAAACTAAACTATGAACAAAAGGAAGGAAAACAGATTGACACTATGCTCCAGGGCTCCAAATTTCCATTTCATCTTTGAGTCAAGCTTTAATTAGGTAGATCTAAGAAATGTGTACCTGGAAATGAAAAGGAAGATGGAAATGAGGCAACAATAAACAGCCACAACTCAGCAATCAACAGCAACAAAAATCCATTTTTAAAACTCGAAAGGAACTGAATATCATCCAGAAAATGAGAAATTCTAGAACTCCAAGCAGAAACCTCAATGTAACAGTGTTTCCAATTAAATAAACTTAAACCAGCTTTAAAATATCTGAATTCCAACTCATTCCAACCCCAAAATGACTCAAGGTTACTTCAGAGACTCAGAACTTCAACAAAATCAGCAAGTAAACCAATGGAACAGTATTTTTAGAGAAGTTTCAGCCGCCCCCTTTATTTCTGGATTTTTTAGCCCTTGGAATTCTGCCTTTCTTCTCAAGTAAGTGTGCCTTTATAGGCAAGCTATTAGGGCAGCCCCTTAAGAATCAGTTTTGCCCCTTAGTCCCCCCTTAATTTCATTTTTGCCAATTAATCCCTCACTTTCTGACTTGATACCCAAGCTAAAGTCTAAAATTCCATAGAAGACCACTACTAGAAGCTTCTAAAATAGTTACGAAAGATTCCCCCCTTCCCCCATTTCCTAAACTACCCCCAAGTGCCCTGTTTATTACCCTGAACCCACCCGGGCCAGCTGGTCAAGCTAATTGGGTCATAGACCCCAAATTGAATCTCTAATTGGGCCTGATGCTATTTATAACCCCACTAAAAATACTTAGGGGCCCCAGAATGTTTCTCCAGATAAAGAAAACCAAAACCAATCTCTGAAAGCAATTAAAATGAGTGAATTAGCCACTCTGATTTTATAATAACAATCAACTAAGTCCAAGCCCAAAATTCTTTAACTGGGTGATTAACTGATGAACGATAATTAGCTACTAACACTAACGCACACCAACAACAGACTAATCAACAAATTTTACCACTAACTTATGAAAACAAAACGAAATCATTTTAATCGAAACGAATTAACTTAAAAAAACTACTGTTATGCGAAATTAACTACTGGGTAACAGAAAATAGAAAAAAGAAAAAGAAAATCAAAAGAAGGAACAAAAGTGGAAGAAAAACAGGAGAAGAGGAGTTTAATAGCAAAACAAAATGAAGAAGACGAAGGAGGAAGGCTGGAGGAAATACCTCTAAAATTACCCGAACCAGAACTGATAAATCTTCGAAAAACTCCGATGATTCAAAACAGGTATTAACTGTGTGTTCTCAACGAAAATAAACAGTCAATAGCCATTTCAAGCCCTATCGCTCAAAGAAACTGGAATGTTTGACGGATTTCTTTTCTTCTTATTTTCAGATTCAAGAATAAAGCTAATTTGGTGAAGATTTGGGGAGAAAGGGTGGTGAATTGGGGTTAAAATAAGGGCGAAGGTTGCATGGATGAAGTTTGGGGTTGAACAGGGGCGGCGCCGCCACCGGGGAAATTGTGGCGGTGCTAGGGTTTTGATTTTTCAATCGAAAATATGAGAGGTTTGGGTAGGTTTTGAAGGAAATGGAGTGGAGGCCTGGAAAGAGGAGGGTGAGGTGGTGAACTGGTGTAAGTTTGGCGGCGATTGGACGCCGTCCGCCGCCGTGGGCGATTCCCGGCGGGCGGCAGGCGGTGGTTCGTGGTGGCGTTATATTGGGTCTCTAAAGGGCGTGGGGGTGTGAGAGAGATGAGAGAAGGGGGATAGGGGGGGGGGGGGCGTTTGGACATATTTATATCAAGCTCAAATCAGTTCCGACCCGTTGGATTTGCACGAAATGAACGGTCTCGATCGAAACTTAACCAAACAGGGTCGTTTAAGGTCAAAGGGTGCTGGACCGGGTTTGGGCTGGTATTTTGGGCAGGCCTGGTCGGGTAATTGTTATTTGGGCTGGGGAGGTTTGGAAAATTGGTAGGGATTTGGGCTTGAGGGGTTTTAACAATTGCGTATTGTTTTAATGAACCTTTTTTTCTTTTCATTTTCTATTTCCTTTTCTTTCTTTATTATTTTTTTTCTTCAGATTTTGTAAAATGACAAATTAAAATAAAAGACCTGATTTAATTTCCAAAAATAAACTAATTATTTACTCAAAATTGATTAAGTCCTAATTTAAAAGAAAACCCATGACAAATTCAAAAATTAAAAGTTAAAAATGCAAAATGAACTATTTTTGTTATTTTCTTCCATTTTGTAACATTAATTAACTAATTATCATAAAAAGTAGAAAATTAGGTCCTAAATGCAAATGCACGATTTTTGTATTTTTCATTAATTAAAATGCACAGACAAAATGTAAACAATTAACGAAAAATGCCACAAAATCCACAAAATTGCAAGCAATGAAAGAAATTATTTTGTTTTGATTTATGGGAGTAATTCATATAGGGCAAAAATCACGTGCTCACAGCTGCCCCTCTTTGCTCGGAAACACGAAGAGTTTTCGTGCAAAGATAAAGTGAGCGGATATGAACGATTTTTGCCCGTTTGAATACTCCGTGGGAAGCATTTTTGAACGATTTGACCGCACCCTGCTTCTGAGGTTGCCTACTTATCCTTGGCTAAAAAGGAATCAGGTCAGTGTAGGTCAGGAATGTTTGGTAGCTGGGACTACCATGAAGCTGTGATTTCACTGTTGCTGCTGCTGCTGCTACTGCTTATTGAACCCCCTTATTACACCATGACAAAATAAAAAGAAGCTATACTAAACTGTGATCTATGAATTACAAAACCTATCTATATCTTAAAACTTGATCCTGCAGCTCTTGTTGCCATACTGACTTGTATTCTCCTAGTGAAATTCCTCTGTTGTCGACTTGAATTGTAATCTGAGATATTTTTCCTTTCTTCAGGTGGATGCCTGATTGCTAAACTTGAAATGTATTCCCATGCTTTCTAGGCGGGCTCCTGATTAACTTGAATTGTGTTCCCCTGTTCTACAGGCGGGCTCCTGACTGTGAGCTTTAAATGTATTCCCATGCTTTCCAGGCGGGCTCCTGACTGCTGACTTGAAATGTATTCCCTGCTCTCCAGGCGGGCTCCTGATTGCTAAACTTGAAATGTATTCCCTGCTCTCCAGGCGGGCTCCTGACTACTGACTTGAAATGTATTCCCTGCTCTCCAGGCGGGCTCCTGACTGCTGACTTGGATGTATTCCCTTGTTCACCAGGCGAGCTCCTGACTTCAACAAAACAAACAAAACAAAGAAAACTTTCTTCCCCGGTTTGGTGGCCGGGCACATATGTGATTGTAAACTGTATCATGTTACCAAATATCAGTAAGAATTTGAAAGCTAGAACTTGAATTGTACTCCCTTGCTCTCCAGGTGGGCACCTGATTGCTGAAACTTGAATGTATTCCCTTGTTCTCCAGGCGGGCTCCTGGTTGCTGAACTTGAAATGTATTCCCTTGTTCTCCAGGCGGGCTCCTGACTGCTGACTTGAAATGTATTCCCTTGTTCTCCAGGCGGGCTCCTGACTACTGAATTTGAAATGTATTTCCTTGTTCTCCAGGCGGGCTCCTGACTACTGAATTTGAACTTTTTCTCCCTGTTCTTCAAGCGGGTACCTGATTCCAACAAAAATAGACAAAACAAAGGAAACTTTCTGCCCCAGTTTGGTAGCTGGGCACATAGGTGAGTGTTAAACTGAATCATTCTACCAACTATTATTAAGAATTTGAAAGTTAAGTCCTATTATCCAGGGAGATCCTGACAACTCTTAATTGAACGCCAATTATAGATCTAAGCTGTATCTTCTAAAGGTATTACCTCCGCTAAACCCTGTTATCTAAGAGATTCCTAAACTATTCCCCATTATCATGGAAGGTCCTGACAACTCTTAACTAAACTACAATTTTAAATCTAAGTTATATCTTCTAAAGGTATGACTCCCACTAAATTTGTTGTCTGACAGCACTCTTAAAGCTATGTCCCATTATTCAGGAGGGTCCTGAAAACTCCTAATTGAATCCTATCCTAAACATGCAAACCTTGAAGCCAACTTATATTCCTTTGGGGTATATTTATGCTAAATTATGATGCTCGTGACTGTTTTGAAATTTAAACTAGATCCCATTTTTCAGGAGGGTCCTGAAAACTTTAAATTAAATCCCATTATCCAGGCGGGTCCTGGGAGTTTACGGTCAAACCTGTTGGTGCTTGCCTTTCCTTACGGAGGGTTTCTCCGAAACACCGAAACTTTCTATGTTCCCTGCTTCAATCAAAGAAAAATCTTATCAGTTTAAAATGGTGGTTAGTTGATGGCATTCTTGCTGAAGGTCTCTCCGCTGCCATGTTTTGTTTTGACCTTCTTCCCTGAACTGGCCCTGAACCGCTTGACTTTCTGACTGACTTTCAAACCCCATGACCTTTGACGACCTGAGTATTCTATACCCATACTGTTGTTTTACACCTCTGACCCCTTTATTTGAACTTTTGTATCTCCCAAGACACTACCAAATCATTCTACCGATGAAACTTTCGATGATTCCTTGTATCCCACTTTACATCATGCTACCTTTCGTGTGCTCTAGCCACACTGTACTTTGCAATTTTAGAACCTGGTAGTGAGCTTTGAAACCCTTTCTTATTTGCTTTTAACAAGACTGACATTGGAACATCATAAAGAAACAAAACCCCAAAAGAAATGAAATGCAATGACCTTGAGAGTTAAGGATAAAGAAAATCCAAAACCGGACGACTTGCTAGAAAGAAAAAGGAAAAGAGACTTATCTGAGTGGAGCAGCTGGTACCATTGATCATGACATGCATTTCGGACTAATCGGCCCAATCCGTCCAACCAATCAACTTTCAGTTGCCATACTTTGTTGCCTCAGAATTCCATAAACCTGGTTTCTTCACCCAAACCCTAACCTTGTTCATCCTGCGGTGTCCTGAACGCTTTTCACCCACAGACCTCTCTCATTTGTTCACTTCTCAACTCACTTTCGCCTTAAGGTGCCCGTGAGGGTTTTCACCAATAAAACTCTCTCATTTTTCATTTCTCTCAGCTCTCGTCGCTTTACGGTGCCCGTGAGGGTTTTCACCAATAAGACTCTCTCATTTTTATTATTTTTCTTGCTTGGACTGGAGTGTTTCCCCTCATATGGATCGCTTTTACTTGCTCGACTTGGCATTTCTCGAAGACTGATCAGAAGGTCTTTCTTTGGATCGTAATGTGGGCTTTTGGATAGGGTTAGAAAGAAAGGGTATTAAAGGCTCAAAACAATTCAAATGGGTTTAAAATTACAACTTTTGGAATAAGATTTCTTACAACAACCACAACTTCTGCCCCAGTTTCTTGCTTGGGGACTTTTGGATCTTTATTTTGATGGGACCGAACCGTGAGGCTGCCTACGTATCCTTAAAAGGAATCAGGTCGAACGTAGTTCATGTCATAGAAATTACCTTGTTGTTGTGATTTTTCTTTTCTTTTTCTTCCATTTTCTCTTCTTTTCTTTTCTTTTTTCCTTTTGTCTTTTCTTTTATTCCTTTTTATCTCTTTTTCTCTTTTTTTCTTTTTCTTTTTCTACTCTGTTCTTTTCTTCTTCTTTTTTATTTTCATTTTTCGTTTCTCTCTTTTCCTTTACTTATCCTTACGCTTGCGTTTCTGAACTTTGCTACTGATTCCAAGAGAGGGGTATGAAAGAAAATAAATAAAACTCAAAGGGGTAACAAAGGATAAAGTGTTTAGATAGCAGAACAAAATGCCTTCGTCATTCCAATCTCCAAAACATGCCGAGTAAAAACAAATGCAATTAAACCAAAGAAAATCATACATAATATCTCTTGACCGCATCAGAATTGATGGCCATTTCTACACACTTGCCTTCTATGTCTGTTAAATACAAAGCGCCATTGGACAACACTCTCGTCACAATGAACGACTCTAGCCAATTTGGGGCGAACTTGCCTTGGCCTCAGGCTGATGTGGAAGAATACGTCTCAACACTTGCTGACCCACTTCGAACTTTCGTGGGCGCACCTTCTTATTATATGCTCTTGCCATTCTCTGTTGATACAATTGACCATGACACACTGCTGCCAGTCTTTTCTCATCGATCAAACTCAATTTCTCCAGGCGGGTTTTGACCCATTCATCCTCATCAATTTTGGCTTCTACGACTATCCGAAGGGACGGGATTTCCACCGCTGCGGGTATCACTGCCTCGGTGCCATACACCAACAAATAGGGAGTCACCCCTACTGAAGTACGAACAGTAGTATGATAACCCAGCAATGCAAAAGGCAGCTTTTCATGCCACTGTCTAGAACCCTCCACCATTTTCCGCAGTATCTTCTTTATATTCTTATTGGCCGCCTTAACTGCTCCGTTTGCCTTGGGGCGATAAGGGGTGGAATTGCGATGTGTAATCCTGAATTGCTGACATACTTCTTTCATTAGATGACTATTAAGATTAGCCCCATTGTCTGTAATGATCACCTTTGGTATCCCAAACCGACAAATGATATTTGAGTGCACAAAATCAACCACCGCTTTCTTGGTCACAGACTTGAACGTTTTAGCCTCAACCCACTTGGTGAAATAATCAATGGCCACTAGAATGAACCTGTGCCCATTTAATGCTGCTGGCTCAATTGGCCCAATGACATCCATGCCCCACGCAACAAAAGGCCATGGTGCAGACATTGTGTGCAATTCCGATGGTGGAGAATGAATCAAATCTCCATGAACTTGACACTGATGACACTTGCGCACAAAACTGATACAATCCCGCTCCATAGTAAGCCAATAATAGCCTGCTCGGAGAATCTTCTTTGCCAACACGTACCCACTCATATGTGGTCCACAAACTCCCGAATGTACTTCGGTCATAATAGTTATGGCCTGTCTAGCATCTATGCATCTTAACAACCCAAGATCTCGAGTTCTTTTGTACAACACCACTCCACTGAAGAAAAATCCACTTGCCAAACGTCGAATTGCTCTCTTTTGATCCCCTGTGGCCTGTACTGGATACACTCCCTTTCTGAGGTATTCTTTGATATCATGGAATCACGGTTCACCATTAAGTTCTTCTTCCACCATATTACAGTAAGCATGCTGATCTCGGACCTGAATCTGCAAAGGATCCACATAAGCCTTATCTGGATGATGCAAAATTGATGCCAAAGTAGCCAAAGCATCGGAAACTTCATTGTGAATCCTTGGAATGTGCCTGAACTCTATTGATTGAAACCGTTGACAAAGATCATGCAAACATTGTCGGTACGGTATAAGCTTCAAATCTCGTGTTTCCCATTCTCCTTGAATCTGGTGTACCAGAAGGTCCGAGTCCCCCATGACCAAGACTTCCTGGACACCCATGTATATAGCCAGCCTCAAACCCAAGATACATGCCTCATACTCGGCCATGTTATTAGTACATTAAAAATGAAGCTGAGCCGTGACAGGGTAGTGTTGCCCTGTTTCAGAAATAAGTACCGCTCCTATCCCCACGCCTTTCATATTAGCTGCCCCATCAAAGAAGAGTTTCCATCCTAGCTTCTCAACTTGTTCCAACTCATCAACATGCATTACCTCTTCGTCAAGGAAGTATGTCTTCAAAGGTTCGTATTCTTCATCCACCGGATTCTCGGCCAAATGGTCGGCCAGTGCCTGAGCTTTCATTGCAGTCCGGGTCACATAGACAATGTCAAATTTTGTGAGCAAGATTTGCCACTTTGCGAGCCTCCCTGTGGGCATAGGCTTCTGAAAGATACACTTCAACGGATCCAATAGAGAGATGAGGTAAGTGGTATACGATGACAAGTAATGCTTCAACTTCTGTGCTACCCAAGTTAGGGCGCAACACGTCCTCTCAAGCTGAGTGTACTTAACCTCATAAGAGGTGAACTTCTTGCTAAGGTAATATATGGCTTGCTCTTTCCTGCCCGTGACGTCATGATGACCTAACACACATCCAAACGAATTGTCCAAAACCGTCAAATACAGAATCAAAGGCCTCCTTGGCTCTGGCGGGACTAACACCAGTGGGTTTGACAAATACCCCTTTATCTTATCAAAAGCCTCTTGACATTCGTCTGTCCACTTGACCGCAGCATCCTTCTTTAACAGCTCGAAGATAGGCTCGCACGTTGTCGTAAGTTGAGCGATAAACCTGCTCATGTAATTCAATCTCCCTAACAGACTCATCACCCCAGTCTTGTTCTTTGGAGGTGGCAATTCTTGGATGGCTTTGATTTTTGATGGGTCCAATTCAATACCTCGACGACTGACTATAAATCCCAATAATTTTCCAGATGGAACACCGAAAGCGCATTTCGCCGGATTGAGCTTGAGATTGTACCTGCGAAGCCTTTGGAAGAACTTTCTCAGATCCCTGACGTGGTCAGACTGCTTCCTGGTCTTTACAATTACTTCATCCACATATACCTCGATCTCCCTTTGTATCATGTCGTGGAATATGGTTGTCATCGCCCTCATGTAAGTTGCCCCAGCATTTTTCAAACCAAATGGCATGACCATGTAGCAGTACGTTCCCCATAGCGTGATGAATGCCGTCTTTTCTGCATCGTCCTCATCCATTAAGATCTAGTGATAGCCCGCATAATAGTCCACAAAAGAACCAATCTCATGTTTGGCACAATTATCAATCAATATGTGGATGTTTGGTAATGGGAAGTTATCCTTCGGACTCGCCTTGTTGAGATCACGGTAATCAACGCATACCCTGGTCTTACCATCCTTCTTTGGTACAGGCACGACGTTGGCTAACCAGGTGGGATACCGTGTGACCCGAATGACCTTTGCATCAAACTGCTTGGTAACCTCTTCTTTGATCTTCACACTCATATCAGTTTTAAATTTCCTTAGCTTCTGCTTGATAGGGGGAAATTCTGGGTCAGTGGGCAATTTGTGAACCACCAAGTTAGTGCTTAGACCCGGTATGTCGTCATATGACCATGGAAAAATATCTTTGTACTCAAACAGCGCTTTAATTATCTCCTCTCTGAGCTGTGGTTCAAGATGGACACTTATTTTAGTTTCTCGGACATTATCTTGATCCCCTAAGTTGATTGTTTCTGTATCATTCAGGTTAGGTTTGGGTTTTTGTTCAAAATGGCTTAATTCTTTGTTGATCTCTTCAAAAGCCTCATCATCATCATATTCCACTTCATCATCACACTCAATTTCTTGTATTATTATTTCAGAATTAGATTGGCATTTATGACTGTGCCGGAGATTCCTCATGCATGTCATGTCACTGAAACCAGCATAAGAATGATTGTACAAGAAAGAAAAAGAAAAAACGAAAATAAAAACTATCAGGAATGAAAAAGAAGGGAAAATTGCATTTCATTGAAATTTAAAGATAACAAGGTTTAACTCATCCAAACGGACGGAACATAGAATCTGAATTACAACCCTGGAAATAATCCAGATTAAACTGAAAGAAAAATCAAAGCCGACTACCACGACTCCCTCCGAGTAGGAAGAGGAGTAGCTTCCCAATTGTTGATCTTTGCACTGGGCCCCACGAATTGCACATCCGCCTTGCTCGATGCCTCTCCAGCTTCCACCATATTCACCTCGTCGAATAACTTTTCAAACCTTTCAAGCAACTCCTTATCAGGACCAACCACAGAACCGGGCATTGTTGTTACTGGGCGCTTCTTAGTACCAGGCCTGACAAAGGATCGGAAGAGACGGGGGACGGGCTTTGGAAGAACCCATGCTCTCTGTTTCAACTTTCTGGCTCGCCTTATGTCTGCAGCTGTAGGCTTGAACCCCAAACCAAAGGTATCCAAGTTTTTGGGAAGAGACACCGGCTGTACGATACCTTGCAGAGACGCACCCAAACCCTTGCCAGGTACGAAGCCATTCTTCAACATCTCAGAAGGTACCATGACTGATGCGGCTGCCACTTTCGGAACTGGAACAAATCCCCTTCTGGAACTTTCTCAACTGACACTGTGTCAAAGACCTGATAGACCCACGGCCCCTTATCGTCTTCAACTTCGATAAAAGGTATGATGGCATCATTTTGGGCACACAAACTGTCCTCCACGTGCACCACAATTTCCTGTCTGTCCCATTCAAATTTGACCATCTGGTGCAGGGTAGATGGTACTGCCTTGGCGGCATGAATCCAGGGTCGTCCTAGCAAAAGATTATAAGAAACTGCCACATCGAGCACCTGGAATTCCATAGTAAATTCAACTGGCCCTATTGTCAGCTCCAGCACTATGTCTCCGACTGAATCTTTCCCTCCACCGTCGAACCCCCGAACGTAAATACTGTTCTTGTGTGTTCTTTCATTGTCCACATTCAATTTGTCTAGGGTAGAGAGAGGGCAAATGTTGGCGCTGGACCCATTATCAATTAGTACCCGGGTAACCACGGAATCTTCACACTTCACCGTAAGGTAAAGGGCTCTGTTATGCTCGGTACCCTCCATGGGCAATTCATCATCAGAAAAAGTGACTCTATTTACCTCAAAAATCTTGTTTGCTATCTTTTCCAGATGGTTTACAGAGATCTTGTCCGGAACGTAGGCCTCATTCAAGATTTTCATCAATGCCCGGCGGTGCTCGTCCGAATGGATTAACAAAGAGAGCAATGAGATCTGAGCAGGGGTCTTCCTTAACTGCTCTACAATAGAATAATCCTGCACTTTCATCTTCCTCAAGAATTCTTCTACCTCTTCTTCGGTCACAGCTTTCTTCACTAACACTGGGTTATCTTTGGTGGTTTTGTTTTTCTTAACTCCTCGGGGGTAAAGCATCTCCCCGAGCGAGTCAGACCATGGGTCTCAAAAACTTCTTCTTTAACCTCTTTCCCTTTGTAAAGCACTGTCATTCGGCCATAATTCCAAGGGACGGCCTTACTGTTGACTATAGGTAGTTGAGTCACTGGTTTGATAATAACAGGCTCCGTGCGAGCACCCTCCACGACTACAACAGGCCTGTTGGCTACCCCTGGTACCACCACTTTTGCTTTTTCCTGTTTCGCTGCAACCCCGCTTGAAGACTCCTTCTGAACTACCACAACTGGTTTACTGTCTGCCTCTTTCAACTTGATCAAAGAATTCCCACTAGTTGACTTCTCACTTGGCCTAACTTCACTGGACCTGATCATCATTACAGTCTGCGAGGGCTTTTTAGGCTCTCCTCCTTTTTGCACTATCTCAATCATATTGGTCTCACGATGGGCCGGCAATGGATTCTGGTTGATGTTAGGCGTTTCCGGGGCTTAAACCTCGATCTGATGGGTATCAATGAGCTCTTGAATAACTGTTTTCAACTTCCAGCATTTCTCTGTGTCATGCCCTGGAGCCCCTGAACAATATTCACAACTCACCGAGTGGTCAAGATTTTTCAGAAGGGGATTCGGCAACTTAGGCTCAATCGGATTCAACATACCCAGCTGTCTCAACCTATGGAATAGACTGGTATATGATTCTCCCAATGGAGTGAAAGTCTTCTGCTTCTGCACCCTCTCATTCTTGAAGGCTTGATTTGGTCGGAAACCTGTCCCAGGGGGATTTCTGTATGCTCTTGGTGGTGGATAGGTATTTTGGGGAGGTGGGTAAGTATTCTGTGGGGTTGGCGCACACCATTGTGCGTGGGCTGGAGGTTGAGTGTATGTCTGAGCATGATGGACAGAGAAGTGGGGATCTGTAGGTGGGTAGTAGTGTTGTGGTGGGCTATATGGATTGTGGGGGTATGTTTGGGGATGGGGTCGAGGCTGGTTATAGTAAGGTGTTGGGCCCCTTGACCAAGCTCTTGACTCAATTACTGCAACATCCTCTTTCTTCTTCTTTCATAATACACCCCCAGTGCCGTTTTGAATAGCCTGGGTGGTCGCCTTAGTTGCTGAATAACTCATTATATTGTTGGACTTGAGTCCTTCCTCTATCATGCTTCCCATTTTTACCACTTCGTTGAAGGATTTTCCTACCGCTGACACCAAATGACCGAAATAAGTGGGCTCCAAGGCCTGCAAGAAATAATCAACCATTTCACTCTCTTTCATAGGAGGGTAAACTCTCGCTGCTTGCTCTCTCCAATGGAAGCCATATTCTCTGAAATCTCCCCAGGCTTCTTCTTAATCTTCGTCAACGACAGACGGTCTGGGACGATTTCAAGATTGTACTGAAAATGGCAGGCAAAAATGCTTGGGCCAGATCGTCCCAAGTGTACCACCGACCATGATCTTGTCGGGTGTACCATTCCAAAGCTGAGCCACTTAAACTTTGACTGAAATACGCCATTAGTAATTCATCTCTTCCGCCTGCTCCTCTCATCTTGCTACAAAAACCTCTCAGGTGTGCCACTGGATCACCGTGCCCGTTGTATAAATCGAACTTAGGCATCTTAAATCCTGCTGGTAATTGAACATCCGGGAATAAACATAGGTCTTTATACGCCACACTTACTTGACCACCTAGCCCCTGCATATTCCTGAAAGATTTCTCCACGCTCTTGATTTTCCTAATCATCTCCTCCTGCTCAGGATTCTTAGGAGGCTTCTCAGTTTCTGCCGAGAGATCAAAATGAGGAGTGTAAGAACATGGTTCTGGCGCTTTGAAGGTAGGTTCTGGGGGATAATAGTGGTTGTCATGAGTCTGGAATAGAGGCTCACTGGATGATCGGTGTAATGCAGCAGGTGGAGGTGCCACAAAAACAGGAGTGATTGGTGGAGGAGGGTATGTGACTTGTTTGGGTGGTGGAGCTGGGGATGTTTGGGAGGTAGTGCCATAGCATTGTTGGTAGGTGGGAAAGGCCGGAGATGAATTCACAGTAGGAGGGTCCTGAGGTTGAGCCAATGATGGGATATAAGCAGGGTTGGCGGGATAAGCCGGTGGTGGATACCCATTTGCCCAGGCCTGGTACATTTCAGCCATTTGCTACTTCAGCTTAGACATCTCTTCTTTCATTGCATTAACATCCAATTCTTCCACCTCTTTTGACGGGTCGACAATGCTCGCCTCTAGTTCTTGGTTGGCCATGTTCAGTTTGTCCTTGGACCAGGTGTTGTAGGAGTGAGGTGCCAGAATGCCAATCAACTAACCACCTGCCTGGACTCAATACATCAACAACAACCTTGTTAGCGATTAGGGCTTTAACAAATTGGTAACCGCACATTTTGGGGCATGAATGCACCTAAGCAGTTAACCGTTTCTATTATGCGTTTGATCGGTCGCATGCGTCATCCCAGCTTTCCATATTCCCATTTACAACTTCTTTTTTTTTCAGTTCTCTTTTTCTCTCCATTGCTCTCTCTCTCTGTTTTTATTCTCTCCTCCACCCTCTTGTTTTGCCATTGTTTCCTTCTCTCAGTTTCTTATTTTCTCTCTTTTTCTTTGCTTTTCTTCTCTTGTTTTTCCTCTTTTTTTCTTTTTCCTTATTTGGTTACGATCGAATCCTATGGAGATTGCCTACGTATCATGACCACGCATGAATCAGACCAAGCGTAGTTCTTGGAAAAATAAATAACAAAAATATTTTGGGATTTTCAATTGTTCATAAAAAGCAAATACCTTGATTACAATGACTCGAAAAACTCAAGGCGCAAAACAACTAACAGACTCTGAAAATACAGACTCAAAGAACTAACAGACTCAAACAAACTGACAGACTTCAAAAGCAGAAAAGTACAGACTCAACAATCACGAATACATTAATGCCTCAAAAACTCCTGGGGCCCGCGGGGCATCATTCGGCCTCGTCGCGGGCCTATATGCAAGATCCCCTTGGAGCCTCTCTAAATCACTCATGATTTGTCGGACAAATGTCATCACTGCCGCGAAGAAAGTGGTACGGGTCATATCTTCACATGCTTGGCACTTCACAACAATATAATCGGCAATAGCCCTGACCCTCTCTCGGATCCTACCCTTTTCCTGAAGCAGACGCCCGACCTGCTGATTACGGGCTTCTAACACTTGAGAGTCGTGAAGTGTTGATTGCAACTGATGTATTTCTTCCTCCATCTGAGCCATAAGATCATAACATTGTTCCCTTTCAGCTTTAAAATCCTTGGCTTGTTTGATCATTTTGTTCTCGACAGTGATGACCCTTTTCTTTAACCCCGCAACCTCACTGTCATATTGCACTTTTAACTGGCTAACCAGGCGTGCTCTTTATTCCGTATTCTTAGCCAATTGTGTTCGAGCCCTGTATAGTTCATTCTCCGCTTTGTTCAAATCAAAACCATAATCATCCACTTTCTGCCTAAGGTTCTTTATGAGCTTTTCATCTTTTACGCTTCTGGCGGGGTTTTCGGCTGTTATTTTTATTTATCGAATTTGGGCTCGTAAAGTTGCATTATCCTTGGCTGATTTCTTCTTTTCACCCTCATCCGCCGCGGCTTGCAAACCATTTTCAAACTGAAGGTCCATGACTTGCTTTTCTAGCCTGCTTATGGTGGCTCTGTACTCGTTTTCTTTTGTCATCCAGTCTCATTGCACCTGCGCTCTGTCGGTGAACTGTTGGACATGGGGTCTCTTTGCTGGCCTTTCAGACTCCTGATGAACTCAGGATCTTTTACCATACCAAGCAAGGTAGCCAGGCTCCAACTCTCCTCTAGATAGATTTCGTACTTGAGTTTTAGGCTCTAAGAATCTACACTGATGCCAGATCTGACACACTTTTTCTTCTGGGAAGGCAGTTTGGGTTCTAACTCAATGACCTATCGACTCAAATCTTCATCGTGTGGGATGGTCTGGTATCGGGCCTAACTGACGTAGGACTCTGTGCGGAGCATAAGGCTGGATACTCCGAAGACCCATCAACAGTAGAAAACACTCCTCAGCCGACATATAGATTACTTTTCCGACTGACAGCCACCCGAACGTCCATTTGATTTTGTCTACAGTCAAGGATCCCAAGTGAGCATGCCATGCTTTTGTACCCTCCGGGAACTCATAACCCTCCACCCGTTTTTTATGTTTTTCAATGCACTCGAGGCCAATCATACCACAATTCAAGTATCCGGGTTGGTGGCAAAGATGTTCCATCATCCATAGTTGTAACAGTATATTTCACCCTTCAAAGAATTTTCCCCCTTCTCGGCAAAGGGTCAGAGCTCGGTAAATTTCTGCCAAGATCATCGGTACTATGGTCCCATTAGCCTTTTTCATCATAAAGTCAGCTATCCCTACGAGTCCCAACTCTATATTCCCGTCTTTTCTGGGGCAAATCAAAATACCCAGGAATGCCATTATAAAATCTAATCCTCTCCGAGCTTCCCACTTGACTTGGTTTCCCGCATGAGTAAGACCGGTATCTGGTGTCTCGAAGCCACGGGGATTCCCGTAACGTCGGTACAGAAAGTAGAAGGTACAAAATCCATTGGCCAAATTCCCGTCATTGACGTCCCGAGTGATGCTTAACAAGTCCAAAAACTTGTGAGGGGTTACTGTTCTAAGTGCCACCGGGTATTGCTTTCTAAGATTCCCCTCAAAACCGGCGTAGCCTGCTATCTCTTCCAGTGTAGGAGTTAGTTCAAAATCAGCAAAATGGAATACATTATGTGTCGGGTCCCAAAATGGTATCAAGGCCTCAATTATGTCCTTTCTCGGCTTAACCTTCAAGAGCCCAATAAGACCACCTAACGCTTTTGTCACAACTTTCCTGCTGTCGTCCCCCAAATCATGCCACCACATATGTAGCTCCAAAGGGATCTCTTCCCGGATTAAGAAAGTTCATTTTGAATTGTGCTCATCCTGCACATTTATTAAGGTGATTTTAATTAAAAGAAAACTATGACTCATTTTGACTCAAGAAAAACAACACCAATTTTTAAAAGGTTTAATTCAAACTGAAACCCAGTTTTTGCAAATATGGCCTTTCAGCACTTCGGGGAAGAAGATTTTAAGGCTGTACTTGCTAACTGGCCAAAATTTTAATAATGACCAAAGGTGGCTGTTCTCGCAAAAACAGCCTTCCGGCGCCCTTTTAGGAACATTCGGCTATTTTTGACAAGAATGGCATCACCTTAAATAATAAAAAGAATTTTTTGTTCTTTTGGGCTATTTTTGCAAAAAGGGAAGTTGGACCCGATGAGGATTGCCTACGTATCCCACGCCCTATGGGAATCAAACTGGCGTAGTTCGGGCAAATAAAACAAAACCAACTATTTTTGAAAACAAAACCTTTTCTTCTTTGGTTTTTGTTCATTTTTCTCAAAAATTCGGCAGAGTTTCAGTACCATTTGGACATTGGTTATTCTCTTTCAAAACATGTGACTAACTCACTTAACCCTTACACTGCTATTTTCTTTTTTCTAGTTTTCTCCCATCACTCAAAAGCCGGTCAGCATGCAAACCCAAAGCAAATAAATGCAACAAATAGCACGTAAAATATGCATCAGGATGGTCTGTTATTTTGGGTACACCTGTCCTAGACGGACCCAACCCCTGTGTTGAGTCCCCTAAGTCAAATGCACGTGATGCAACAAATCGCTCCTACTAGGGATCCGGCATGAGGCTGAGTTATTCTAGGTTTAAAAAACCTAGGTTTATTGTTCTAGACCTGGCTTACCTGACGCGGACAACTCGAGCCGGGGGGGGGGGGGCAGCATACCGGGAATACAGAAGCTTCGCCGGCTTTGCAACTTGTCCGAACCTCGTTCTAAATTTGGAAATTGACTCTAACAGAAAAGAAGTCACACGAAGTGCACACTCCTTCATGATTTAGAAGACTCAGAGAGAGGAGGGATTCGTAACAATTTATATATTGTTCACCAATATTAAAGCAGTAAAAAGCAACATTTACCACATTAGGCCCAAGCATGTAACAAAATTAAATAAAGCCAAATATAACAATTTATCCAAGCTCGAATTCTTGAACCCTGAACCGAAGTTCTGGGTTCTTTTCCCCAGCAGAGTCGCCAGAGCTGTCACACCTCCTTTTTACTTACATCCCCGGAAGGGGTATAAGAAAGGGAGTTTTTTCCAACTTAAAGTGACAATCGAAACGGGATTTATTTAATTAAAGATTCAGAGTCGTCACTTGGGAGATTTATGGTGTCCCAAGCCACCGGTTCAAATCCCGAATCGAGGAAATGATTGACTATGTTTAACAGTCCGCGAACCAGAAATCCGAGTAAGGAATTCTATTAACCCGGGAGAAGGTGTTAGGCATTCCCGAGTTCCGTGGTTCTAGCACGGTCGCTCAACTGTTATAATTGGCATAATTATCTGATTTTAGAAACAATTTAAACCTATGTGCATTTTTATTTTTAACCGCTTAATTCACTTTTTAAAAGAAGATTTAACGTCGTCTAAAACATGTCTTTGGATCACGTCACATGAAATGCACCCGTAATCCGAAACACATTTTATTCAACGTTATAGGGATTTGGATTTGGGTCACATGAAATGCACACCCGAGTTTAGGAAGGTAATATTATTAAAGTAGGCGCCTAAAACCAACTACGCGTTGTTAACTTTGCGAGGGCTATGGAAATTTTCTAATGG
>NC_031999.1:25991689-26105962 GCF_001879085.1 Nicotiana attenuata
GGTCGAACTCTTCTTTTTGGCAGAGGCCCTTGGCCTTAAGGGTGTTTTTTCGATCTTTCGTCGAAATATTAACCCGTTGTTGTTCGATCGAGGTCGAACTCTTCTTTTTGGCAGAGGCCCTTGGCCTTAAGGGTGTTATTTCGATCTTTCGTCAAAATATTAACGTGTCATTGTTCGATCGAGGTAGAACTCTTCTTTTTGGCGGAGGCCCTTGGCCTTGAGGGCGTTATTTAGATCTTCCCTTGAAATATTAACCCGTTGTTGTTCGATCGAAGTCGAACTCGTATCTTCATCGATGGCCTTAGCCATTGGGATGTTACTTTTGAGCTGGCGGCGAAGTAGTATCCCGTCATAAGGGTGGCGCTCTATTCTGTTTGTTGGAGTATCGTGGATGCTAGTTTCATTCATACATTGGAGATTTGTTGGAGTATCGTGGATGCTAGTTTCATTCATACATTGGAGATTTTGATTATATTCTTGTAGGAAACACGTGCTGACTTTGTACATACAATGGAGATTTGGCTATCCATACCCAGTCCCTTCATTACCTGGCCTGTAGATCATGTCGATGGGCGGGGTGATGAACAACACTTCAGGCTTCGAGACGTCTCCCTTGCCGCCTCATTAAAAATCTCATCGAGAAAACCCGATCGGGATAAACCCGGATGAGGGAAAAAGAGTACGACTTAGGAGGCGCCTCTTTTTAGAAGTGGAAGTATTTGATATGGGCAACATTTTTCAAAGAATTCGGTTGTTTTCTTTCCGAAAAACTGAGGTCCGTTGTCACAGCTGATCTCTTTGGGAATGCCGAAGCGGCATATTATGTTTTTCCATATAAACGCGATAACTTCTTGCTCACGTATTTGAGTGCATGCACCTGCTTCCACCCACTTAGAAAGATAGTCAGTTAAAAACCAAAAGAGAGCGTACCTTACCTCGCCCTGTTGGAAGGGGTCCGACAATATCCATCTCCCCCACTTTATGAATGGCCATGACAAAGTGACGGAGTGCAGCAGTTCTCCCACTTGGTGTATCATAGGGGCGTATTTTTGGCACTGTTCACATTTCCTGACGTAGTCTGCGGCTTTTTTTTCATGGTGGACCAGTAGTACCCCGCACGGATGAGGCATCTGATGAAGGCGCGGTTTCCTGTGTGAGCACCACAATGCCCCTCGTGTACTTCTGCTAGTACCCGCCTTATTTGATTTGGTCCGAGGCATTTGGCCAGGGGCCCCCCGAACGTCCTTTTGTGAAGGTCGTTCTCCACGAGGCTGTACCTGGCCGCCTGTATTCGGAGCTTTTTGGCTTCTTTCTTATCTTGTGGGAGCGTTTCTTCCTGTAAATAAGTTACAATACGATTGCGCCAGTCTCAAGTCAGGTTTATAGAATGTACCTCGACATGGTCTATCGAGGAATGGAGGAGGATGACCACGTTTTCTTTGTTGATATTTCTGGTGGTTGCCGCTAATTTGGCAAGGCGGTCTGCTTCGGCATTCTGCGCCCTGGGTATCTGGTCGAGGCGGCATTCATCGAATTCTGGTAGTAGTTTGCGAAATTCTGACTGGTACTTTTGTAGTCTCGGCTCTTTGATTTGGAAAGTCCCACTGATTTGATTCACCACGAGCTGAAAGTCGCAATGGAGGACGAGTCGTCGAGTGTCATGTTTAAGGGCTAATTTCATCCCTGCAACCACAGCTTCATACTTGGCCTCGTCGTTAGTCATCTCGAGGTACCGTGTGGATTGGTGAATCACTCTGCCCGTAGGGACTTCGAGGACGAGTCCCAGTCTGTTTAATTTTGCTTGCGTCGGTGAGCGTGATACCGGAGGGTAGGAAACGTTGCTGGTTAGCTCGCACTCGTTTCATACACATATTGGAGTTTTCCCGTCTAACCTTTTTGTTCTCCGATTTTGAGATGTCATTGGCGGGTGGGACGATGAATTAAGCTTTGATCTCAGGGAGGTTCCCTCTCATCGGCTGATGTTGAGTCCAAGAAGNCGGGGGGGGGGCAGCGTACCGGGAATACAGAAGCTTCGCCGGCTTTGCAACTTGTCCGAACCTCGTTCTAAATTTGGAAATTGACTCTAACAGAAAAGAAGTCACACGAAGTGCACACTCCTTCATGATTTAGAAGACTCAGAGAGAGGAGGGATTCGTAGCAATTATATACAGTTCACCAATATTAAAGCAGTAAAAAGCAACATTTAGCACATTAGGCCCAAACATGTAACAAAATTAGATAAAGCCAAATATAACAATTTAATCTAAGCTAGAATTCTTGAACCTTGAACCGCAGTCCTGGGTTCGATCCCCAGTAGAGTCACCAGAGCTGTCACACCTCCTTTTTTCACTACACCCTCGGAATGAGTATAATAAAGGGAGTTTTTCCAATTAAAGGACAATCGAAACGGGATTTTTATTAAAAGATTCAGAGTCGCCACTTGGGAGATTTATGATGTCCCAAGTCACCGGTTTAATCCCGAATCGAGGAAAGGATTGACTCTGTTTAACAGTCCGCGAGTCAGAAATCCGGATAAGGAATTTTGTTAACCTGGGAGAAGGTGCTAGGCATTCCCGAGTTCCGTGGTTCTAGCACGGCCGCTCAACTGTTATAATTGGCTTAGTTATCTATTTTTTAGAACATTTTGAACCTATGTGCAAATTTTAACTTTTAACCGCTTTTATTCATTTTTAAAGAAGACTGAACGTCGTTTAAAACATGTCTTCGGATCGCGCCACATGAAATGCACCCGCAATCCTAAACACTTCTTCTTCAATGTTTTAATATTTTGATTTGGGTCACATGAAATGCACACCCGAGTTTAGGAAGATAATATTATTAAATAACGCGCCTAAAAGCAACTACGCGTTGTTAACTTTGCGAGGGCCATAGAAATTTGCTAAATGGCACGCCTCGGAGTCTAAGAATTTTAAAAGATATAATTAATGAGGGCCATAAATTGTCAGTTTTGTTCGCCATGGCGCACCTCAAATTATTCTACTTAAAAAAGGAAAACTAACTCATGAGAGCTATAACTATTTTGTATTATCTAACAAGGCTCACCTCTACTCTATTTTTGACAAACCAATATTTATCTCAAGCGGATTTATGGAGCATCTACCCCGTATAAATAAAACCTCAATCCTACTAATTAAACAGCAAATATTGGACTAAAGAGGCATTAACTCCCAAGGCCCGCATTCCCGCGATCTTAAACCTGGGCCCAATGAACCCAGCATGGTTGTAACATAACAGCATCACAAGCTCCGAATTGAGATTTGCCCAGGCCAAAAAACGAGCATTGATGAGACATGCACCAAATGGATCCAAAGGGGGACAGATCGAACCCATACAAATATGAAAATGGCAAAAAAAAGGAACAGGTGTTGATAACGACTATATACTGCACAGTAGATAGAACCAACTGGAACTGTAATGAATTACTTAACCCTTATCAATTTTCCTATATACATCAAACAATTACTTAGCAGTTACACAAAATTTGAAGAGCACAAACGTCATTTTCTTCTGAATGTGAAACTAAACCATAACTTGGCATAGCTACCACTCTTAACTCTAATCTCAGATTCCAACTATCCTTTCAACACTTGTAAATCAACAAAATGTCACTATATAGCATATAATCACCTTAATAATTCCCAAGCTCCATGAGTACTAAGAAGTCCATTATTGTGACCAAAAATACATTTCAGTAAACTACCAATTCTGCACCTACAGCAGCAGTGACACATGCGTGGTTTCGGTATTAGAAGAATCTATTTAAACTAAATACACTACTATTAAATCTAACTAACATAGTTGACACAGAATCTAATTAATGATTCAATTAAACAGATTTCGATCACATTTGCTAGTCCAGAATCAAGTACAATAATATGAGTTCATTTGTCACAACCTATATCTAGCTATGAGATGCTTGATAGAGAAGAATTCCCACTAGGTTCAAACCACAGGCAGTTCTTAGAAAAGTAATACGAAACATCCAGCAAAGTGCAATACACCGTACAACTCAAACAATGTATTTAAAACAAATAAAACTATACTATGAACAAAAGGAAGGAAAACGGATTGACACTATGCTCCAGGGCTCCAAATTTCTATTTCAACTTTGAGTCAAGCTTTACGTAAGGTAGATCTAAGAAATGTGTACCTGGAAATGAAAAGGAAGATGGAAATGAGGCAACAATAAACAGCCACAGCTCAGCAATCAAGAGCAACAGAAATCCATTTTTAAAACTCGAAAGGAACTGAATATCATCCAGAAAATGAGAAATTCCAGAACTCCAAGTAGAAACCTCAATGTAACAGTGTTTTTCAATTAGATAAACTTATACCAGCTTTAAAATATCTGAATTCCAACTCATTCCAACCCCAAAATGACTCAAGGTTACTTCAGAGACTCAGAACTTCAACAAATGGAACAGTATTTTTAGAGAAGTTTCAGCCGCCCCCTTTATTTCTGGATTTTTTAGCCCTTGGAATTCTGCCTTTCTTCTCAAGTAAGTGTGCCTTTATAGGCAAGCTATTAGGGCAACCCCTTAAGAATCAGTTTTGCCCCTTAGTCCCCCCTTAATTTTAATTTTGCCAATTAATCCCTCACTTTCTGACTTGATACCTAAGCTAAAGTCTAAAATTCTATAGAAGACCCCTAGTAGAAGCTTCTAAAACAGTTACCAAAGATTCCCCCCTTCCCCCATTTCCTAAACTACCCCCAAGTGCCCTGTTTATTACCCTGAACCTATCCGGGCCAGCTAGTCAAGCTAATGATGCTATTTATAACCCCACTAAAAATACTTAGGGGCCCCAGAATGTTTCTCCAGATAAAGAAAACCAAAACCAATCTCTGAAAGCAATTAAAATGAGTGAATTAGCCACTCTGATTTTATAACAACAGTCAACTAAGTCCAAGCCCTAAATTCTTTAACTGGTGATTAACTGATGAACGATAATTAGCTACTAACACTAACACAAACCACCAACAGACTAATCAACAAATTTTACCACTAACATATGAAAACAAAACGAAATCATTTTAATCGAAACGAATTAACTTAAAAAAAAACTACTGTTATGCAAAATTAAATACTGAGTAACAGAAAACAGAAAAAAGAAAAAGAAAATCAAAAGAAGGAACAAAAGTGGAAGAAAAATAGGAGAAGAGGAGTTTAGTAGCAAAACAAAATGATGAAGACGAAGGAGGAAGGCTGGAGGAAACACCTCTAAAATTACTCGAACCAGAACTGATAAATCTTCGAAAAACTCCGATTTGATTCAAAAAAGGTATTAACTGTGTGTTCTCAACGAAAACAAACAGTCAATACCCGTTTCAAGCCCTATCGCTCAAAGAAACTGGAATGCTTGACGGATTTCTTTTCTTCTTATTTTCAGATTCAAGAATAAAACTAATTTGGTGAAGATTTAGGGAGAAAGGGTGGTGAATTGGGGTTAAAGGAAGGGCGAAGGTTGCATGGATGAAGTTTGGGGTTGAACAGGGGCGGCGCCGCCACCGGGGAAATTGTGGCGGCGCTAGGGTTTTGATTTTTCAATCGAAAATTCGAGAGGTTTGGATAGGTTTTGAAGGAAATGGAGTGGAGGCCTAGAAAGAGGAGGGTGAGGTGGTTAACTGGTGTAAGTTTGGCGGCGATTGGACGCCGGCTGCCGCTGTGGGCGATTCCCGGCGGGCGACAGGCGGTGGTTCGTGGTGGCGTTATATTGGGTCTCTGAAGGGTGTGGGGGGTGTGAGAGAGATGAGAGATGGGGGTGGGGGGGGGGCGTTTGGACATATTTATATCAAGGCTCAAATCAGTTCCCACCCGTTGGATTCGCACGAAATGAACGGTCTAGATCGAAACTTAACCAAACGGGGTCGTTTAAGGTCAAAGGGTGCTGGACCGGGTTTGGGCTGGTATTTGGGGCAGGCCTGGTCAGGTAATTGTTATTTGGGTTGGGGAGGTTTGGAAAATTGGAAGGGATTTGGGCTTGAGGGGTTTTAACAATTGGGTATTGCTTTAATGAACCTTTTTTTCTTTTCATTTTCTATTTCCTTTTCTTTCTTTATTATTATTTTTTTCAGATTTTGTAAAATGAAAAATTAAAATTGAAGACCTGATTTAATTCCCAAAACTAAACTAATTATTTCCTCAAAATTGATTAAGTCCTAATTTAAAAGAAAACTCATGACAAATTCAAAAATTAAAAGTTAAAAATGCAAAATAAACTATTTTTGTTATTTTCTTTCATTTTGTAACATTAATTAACTAATTATCCTAAAAAGTAGAAAATTAGGTCCTAAATGCAAATGCACGATTTTTGTATTTTTCATTAATTAAAATGCACAGATAAAATGTAAACAATTAACGAAAAATGCCACAAAATCCACAAAATTGCAAGCAATGAAAGAAATTATTTTGTTTTGAATTTATGGGAGTAATTCATATAGGGCAAAAATCACATGATCACAACCATGATGCATGCATGATTTAAATAGAGTAAGGTTTCTATGGGGTTTTAGACTGGTACCCTCAAGCAGACAACTTGAGAGGGAAGGTACGGAACCGTCGACCGCACCGCTGATCGACTGGTTTTACCGCAAATAAGTCTGAATTTAAGGGTAGTAAATAGGAAGAGCGCAACCAATCATTAAAGCGGTGCTATAGGATTTCATACGCACGAGTGGAATATGATGTGTAGCATGATTTATGCAACAGTTAATAACATGTAGGCAAGTATTTTCACGTAGGAAGAAATAAATACAGCATTTAAATAATCGAAAAGACAGTTACAGAGAAAGAAAAACAAGGAGACAAGTCAGTTTTCAGGGTAATAAGGAAATCATAAATGCTTAAAATAGACAGTTAAATTCCAATAAGGGAGAAGGGTACGGGATGAAGCATGCTTGGACTAATTCATAAGTTCGTTATGGTAAGAGCCTAAAGATATCCCCAACAGAGTCGCCATGCTGTCGCGCCCCCTTTTTTCCCCTCCTCGCGGGGAAAAGTTCGGCTTTTGACATTCACGAGGTGTTATGACTCATTTCCTTTTGGGAATTGGGTATTTGATGAGTCTCCACCTAACGGATTATGGTGCGTTAGGGCACCTAGAGCGATTAACTCTTGGGTTGGTTTGCATTACCAGAGATTAGGGTAAGGGCTCGAAGTAACCTCGAGGGGAAGGTGTTAGGCACACCTCTTGGTCCACAACTGTGGGTCTCGATCGAACTTATATTCACAAATTAGTCCATAAATAAACAATTGAAGCAAGTAATTGCAAGTAGAGCATGTTGGGCATTGTATAAAAATAAGAATTTAAACAGGTTGTGAAAAAAAAGGGAAAAATGAAGTTTCAAGCAAAAGGATTTGGGGAAGAGGGAGGTCCTAGGTTGGTTAGCCTATAGGATCATATCAGTACAATTCTCGGTAATCACTCCTTAAAAACGGGCTACGTGTGGCATTAGCGCACCGGTCATCATATCCATGTCTACCCTTCCCATCCCCTTATTGGTCATGCAAAGCGAGTGTCGGTCACAGATTCCTATTGCGTGCTGCTACCCGTCCCTTCTTAGTTGTTCCGGAGGGAGTTAGGACCTCTCTACCTATAGGTAGTTCTAGACAAACCCCTAAGGTTCTAAAGGTTAAAATTCTAAGGCGACAAGCAAAACAATTAGGACTTTGAGCAAACAAGAACAGGAAAGAGTAGGTAAAGGCTCAATTTTACTCCACAAGTAAACATACAAGCAGCACGACTCAAACACAGTTAAGGTCTCTATTAATCAATGTCCTAAAACAGGATCTCTACGTGACGATGCAAAAATAGACCACATTTTTATACCCAGAAGTTATAACCTAGAAGTTGCCTAGGGATTGTTTTAAAATTTATTAGAATCGGAAACATTGAACGGCGGAGAAAGAGCTTCAGGGGAATGCGGTTTTGAAAATGCCCTAAGGCTCGCCTATATGCAGCATACTGTGTCGACATTAATGCAGGAATAAACAGGTTTTAGAAATAGACTCCTTTAATACATATAAGCATGGTATCTAATGAGATTAATGCAATTTGGAAAGAACTTGTTTTAGAAAAAATGTTAACGCTTAATAAGATCAGTTTTAAAAATGAACTAGGCGTAATGAAATTGATTTATTAGGCAAAATTAAATTACCAGACAGAATTGCGAGTGTAGATCCATATAGGCATGATATCTAGGTGTATTACTGATTTTTGTCGATTTGCAGCAATGTACAGAAAGACTTATTAGAACTTAAGTTGAATCCTATAGGCATGGCATCTATAATTGAATTGATTTAAGGCATGATTGTTTAGAACCTATAAACATGGTTTCTATCATGACGGAATGCAGAACCTTATGAACATGGTTTCTACTTGATGCAAATGACATTAGAAGTGAAATCCTATAGGCATTATTTCTATGTGATGCAAACGAAATTATAAGTGAAATCTAGCAGACATAATTTCTATTAGGCAACACAATCAGGTTTTAAAAGGTAAATCCTATGAGCATGTTTTCTAGAGCACAAACAGACTTGAAAAAGTAAAGACCTAAGAGCGGGATTTCTACCCGTATTACCCCAGAAAATATGTATCTACCCACCCCTTTATTACTAAATACCCCAATATTTGTTTATAAATTATTACAGGCCAATGAATGAATTACATAAGTGAAATAGAAAATCAAGAAGCTATTCTATAGGGAGCCTTCAATTAGACCCAAATTTCCCAAAGCCTCCAATGGCCTCATATGCCTCAATTCCATAGACAAAATTATAGTCTAGGTGCATCAAAGTTCCCTAAGGACCTCAAGGCTCCCGGGCAGTGCTTACACCTAGACATAACAACCAAGAATTGAACGAGTGCAGTGTGGAAAAGCCAGCCTCAGTATGCCAGAGTTTAGAGGGTTCTCAAGAGGATCCCAAGGTAGTACACATAGTAGAGGGGGCAGAACTTATTGACTAAGAGTAAGTGGAAGTGCAGGACACAAGTCGGAAAAAGGTTATTAAAGACTATATTGGAAACTCTGTCTTAAAAGCAATTAGTAAAGCAACAAAGATTGTTTGAAAAGAAGTTGGAGTAGTAAACAAGCTTAAACACCTTAAGAAAAGATCACACACAACTAGTTTGCAAAATTTAGTAGTTATACATGGGTCAAGGGGTTGGGGATACATAGACATTTGGCTGCACAACCCAACAAAGATCTTAAGACTGGTTATGGACATGCTCAGAGATAATTGAACCAGGCATAATCACACACCAGTCAGGAGAAATACAAGCACATAGAAAAGGTGATAAGGGTTTGGGGATTCATAGGATGGTAAGCACACAAGAAATAAAAGACAGTTGACAAAGCATGCTTTGAAACACAAATAAGGTAATACATTGATCTAAAGGGAAAGTGAGACATGATAGCATGCTGATAATATAACTTAACTACAGGAATCTCAAACAAAACCACAATTAGAAGCAAGCTAGAAATAAAAGAAACTGAAACAATAAGAGAAGCATATTGTTGCTGGAGCTTTAAATAAAAACTAGGACATACCAGTGAAGGTAGAAGTAAGCAGAATGAAAGAACCAAAAAGCACAGAGGATTAGCCTTGGCTTTCAGCCGGCTAACAGTAGCAAGTAGCACAAGAGAGAAGGAGAGCAGAGGTTTTTAGTAAGAGAGGTAGTTTTTGAAAAGTCCGTGTCAATGAAAGACTTAGGGTATTTATAGTTGAAAGTAGGTAGTGAAATAAGGTAAGAATCATAGTAGTACAATAATTGAAGAACTCAGAATCAATCAATTAGAGAATCAATGAAGTACTCCTTTAAGTTAAGGGAATCAAATCAAATGGGAAGATTCAGTATCATATTAGGCTAGAAGAAAAAACAGTGTATGACTAAATAAGGAAGGGGTCAAGGTTCAGTAAGCATAGAGTAGTCGATTAGGACTAAATTCATAAAACCTTAATTAAGGACACAACTCAGTAGAAATAAAGTATCATAGCAAATATGGTAATGAAATCAATCAGCTTAAACAGACGGGGCAAAGCTTTTAGGGCTTTAAAATAAAACCTTTCAATCACGAACAATTAAGGAAATCAGAATCAATCAAGAGGGAGTCATGATTCTGTATTTTCAACATATAAATATAGAAGATCAAATAGACATAGCAAACGACAAGGTTAGTCATATTGCCAGAGAGAAGCAAGAGATGAACAAGCAAAATGAGCACAGTCATACAGAAGTGACATAAGTAGCTAAGGATTCAGTAAAACACATTCGAAGCATGGTAACCACGGGAGATTAACAAGAGTCAAGTAAACAGGCTAACCCACAGAACCAAAGCAAAGAAAATCCTAGAAATTAGGGCTTTTAACAGAGTCGAGTTAAAAAAAGCAGTAGGAACATAGGATCAGTATAAACAAGAAAGGAACAAGGTTTAATCATAAAGAAAATCGATTAAAACAAGTATAGAAGAAATTCCGAGAAACCCTAATTTTTAAAGGAAGTAAAAATGTTTAAAAATTGAGGATCTTTCAGAAGAAGCTCGAGAATAAGCAAATCATAGAAGGAAACATGCTTAAAGCGTTAAAAATAACACATATGTAAGAGATTCAAACGAGAGTTAGGGCTTGAAAAGAAACCCAAATAGAAACGAAAGAACCTGTTGCAAACTTCAGAAATCGTAACACATATGGTATGATTTGCCCAAAGTCACACTAGAGAAGCCTCGAACAACAGAAAGAGAAACCCTAGGTCTAGATCGACATGGCCTAGGACCCTTGAGGGCCTTATAGATGATGAGCAAGGCGATGAGAGACCCATTAGAGGCTTGTGGTTGAAAGGAGGTCGCGGGAGATGGCCGGAGAAGGAGGCATTTGACAGAGTCTAGGGTTAGGTTGAGAGAGAAGACCGGAGATGAGAGAGTTTGAGGGCAGCGGAATTGGAAGAGTGATTAGGGTTAGGGGGTCTTTAGGATTAAAAAGAGAAGGGGCTTGTTTGGACCGTTGATCTGGGAGAGATCAACGGTCAGGATTCAACCGGGTAGGTGGGTTTCGGGTTTGGGTAAGGGTTAATAGGGTCTGGGTCGGGTTATTTAATTAGAATGTTGGGCTGGGAATTGGTCCGATTTTGGCTACAATTGAAAGCCAAATATGGCTATAATTTAAATAGCCAATTTTCCCTATTTTAATGTATAAAAAATAATAGGCAA
Organism: Nicotiana attenuata; assembly: GCF_001879085.1. Taxonomy (NCBI): domain Eukaryota; kingdom Viridiplantae; phylum Streptophyta; class Magnoliopsida; order Solanales; family Solanaceae; genus Nicotiana; species Nicotiana attenuata. Next base: position 26,002,917 of record NC_031999.1, read on the forward strand.
TTTCTGGAAAATAATTCAAGGTGCCAAAAATGATTTACAATACATAATTAACATTTTAAAAATATAGGGACCAATTTTATGCAAATAAAATATGATTATACATTAAAAGGGCTAACATTGCAATTATATGCAATTTAGCTTAAAAATACTAAATGTAATTATAAAAATGCATGAAAAATATATTAGCGATATTTTGCCATAAGTATAGAAATTAAATGAGTAAATCATCATAACAATAATTTGAAAAATATTTATTGGGGGTTTTATGGATGAAAAGGGGAAAAATAAATCAATTTAAACCCCTAAAATTACGAAAAAATAATAAAGGCCTTGTGCATGCTTATATATGCATATATATGCTATTTTGAAGGTATTTATACATATATAAAAAATATAGGGAAAAATTGGGTATCAACAACGTCTACACATTGAGAAAAAAGAAGATGGAGCCAAAAGAAACCTAATAATAAGAGACCCATTCTTTCCCAAAACCTCCCTTTCGAAGTTGAAATTCCTACTCACGATTTCACTGTTCCAAAAAACGAAGAGAGTAACTTAATTTCTCATACTAATGGAGATGACGACGATACAATAAAGCTTGTGGAATCCTTTCAAGAACTAGGAAATAAGCTTGCTGAGAAACCTAGTCCAAGTTGCACAAATTAGTAGTCACAAACACACAAAACAGAAAGGAGGAAAAATCTGAAAGAAAACAAAAGAGGAAATGAAAACAGAGGTGGTCTTTGTTCAGTGGCGCGTCGAGGTTGATTCCGGTGTCGATTCGAGGTTCCGGTTTGTTAATTTTGGTGTTTTAATTCAAGGATTGTTGCTTTGTTTAGCCTGATTGATTTGCAATTTTCAGCTTTGTTCATCAATAAAAGGTCTATTTCTCAATTTTCATTCTCATTTTATTGTGTTATGATAGCTAGGTGCTCGTGTTGGTTGATTTGTGATTGTACGTTGTTTGAGTAGCATGTCTTAGTTTTCATTTAAATTGATTTAATTAGTTTTTATTTCGATTGTGATTCATGTAGTCTTGGGTTCTTGAATAAATGCTTTTAATTGGGTAGATAAAAAATTGGAATTGTTTCTTTCTTGGCAAGGAATAAGAATGAGCTATAAGGTGGGTTTTGAACCATAAGGAATCTGGCTATGTGATAGATCATGTTAGCTAACCTATTTGCTCCCCAATAATATTTTGTTCATAAATTTGGCATCACAATAATCTAAAAAAAATAGGAAAAATAGTTCATGAACCTCGTAGCTTGCTTTAGGCGCGATCAATAAATTATCGTGGCTATGAGTACGGTTCCAATGGCATGGTCACGATACGTAAATCCAAATTCGGGTGTGCATTTCATGTGACCTGACCATAACTCCGAATATAATGAATAATATACATGTTGTAAACCGCGGGTGCCTTTCAAGTGACGCGATTCGCAATATGTTCAAAACAAATGAATCCAAATCCGAGGGTACTTTTATGTGACCCGCCCACAACTTCTAATAATTTTAATAAATTAAACTTGTTGTAGATCGTGGGTACAGTTCCCGTGACACGATTCACAATGTGTATCAAACAAACAAGTGTACGACAATCGTAACTTGTTCAAGAAATAATTTCATAAATCCTGAAAAAGTGGTTAAAATAAATAAAAGCGGTTATAAAGTTAAAAATGCACACTATATTTAAAACATGTAATTAATCAGATAATTAGGCCAATATTAATAGTTAAGCGACTGTGCTAGAACCACAGAACCCGGAAATGCCTAACACCTTCTCCCGGGTTAACAAAATTCCTTATCTAGATTTTCTGGTTTCGCAAACTTTTAAATAAAGTCAAAATTTCCTCGATTTGGCATTTAAAAATAAATCGATGACTTGGGACACAAAAATAAATTATCCCAAGTGGCGACTCTAAATAAATAAAATAATCCCGTTTCGATTATTGTCATTTTAATTGGTAAAACTCCCTTATTTCCCCTTGCGGGAAAAAAGAGGTCTAACAAAGAGGGATAATGAAACATTATGAGTGAGATGTAATACATGGATGGCAACGGTAGATGGTTTCAGAATCTATAGTCAAATGAAGAAAGAGACGAGAGGTGATGGGCCTTAAGACAACAAAAGAGTATAGGCCATACAATCACATCCTCATTTCGAGAAATAAGTTCGCGACTCTAACGTGATTAATAGAAGGGAAAGTTAGACCCTAGAGTGATAGTAATCAGCATGGGCTAGTGAACAAGATAAACTAAACATGAATTAGAAACTGAGTGATTTGATAACAGTCAGCATCATGAGAATTTTATATTGCATTCCGACAATAATAAAATGGACAACAGAAGAAGATCCATGATAAATTCAGAGAATAATCATTCAGGTAGACGTTTCCCTAAAGCAAGCAATATGGGCAAAGTTAAGCTTAAGGGACTGTATGTGCCAGTTACACTAAGTGTTACCATTGCGAGTGAGAAATTTCATTATCCTTGGTACATAAGGATTATAGCAAGGCGAGTAAGGGTCATTCATTATGTGAAAGGATGCCAAAGATGAAGAGGAAAAACATATATAGGAAGGTCGTCATGGCTCCAAGTCTTAGTACTCCCCTAAAGGGGGGAATAGGGAATGATAGAGGAAGAATGCCATGAAAATAAGAAAGGGATGAGATTGCACTTATCCAAATGTTACAGATATGCTATAATTCCATAACATATGTAAGCACGACGTCAAAAAAAGGGAAGTAAAGGTTCCTGCCTGGGATGTTTTTCAAAGATAAAGAGCCAGTACGTGAGGTAAGTTAAGACAAGGAAATAACCCAAGAAAGATTATGCGGAATATGAATATGAGAATGGGCCGACGAGTAGTTAGTAGTTGATTCAAGAAGAGCCTAGTCATGACTAGACAAGAAGTTACAGACAAATCAGCAGATCATGCAAGATAAATGTAGTAAACCCCGACATGGAGAATTCAGCCTCGCAGTAATGTCATTATAATACTTGAGATATATTCAAATAGGAGTCGGAGTAGTTAAAGGTACCATATAAGTGTTACGGGGATAAAAGAAAGTGCCACTGGAAAGGTAGTCAAAATATCAGTTCAGAAGCAACCCTACAAGCACAAAGGCACGGAGCTAAGCAACTACAGATGATTATAGGCAAGGAAGGACATCAAAAGGTCCGTAATAAGCTCACAGCTTTACGAGAGTCAAGGGGTCTCCCTAAGTACTACAACGAAAGACTAGCTAAAGAAATAAGAAAGAAAGCTTCAACCTATGCACAACGAACTAACGAGGAAATGGTCGTGTAACAACATTCTCACAACATCATTGTAAGCACTCCAAAGGAAAGTGGCACCTACCGTGGCTAATGAACAGGAAGTAAAATTACATGTAATATTCGAGATCATATGAGTTGCACGAAAACTCTGGCATGTGTGGGCACTAAGATAAGCTAAGATGGAACGAAAGAAATTAGTCGATCAATGATCCAGAGTTGGTTACGTTATGAACGCACTTAAGGGTTCAGAGTTTGATACATGCAGCATATACAACCATAGAAGATTCTGGTATACGTTAAAAGGAAGAATAGAGCCTAGGTCATAAACGAAGGATTAAATTTGTTAAAGGATTGCATCATACATATTCCTCAGCGCCTATGAATGGCTAAACAGAATAACTAATTCCATGAACCATAGATCGGGAGATAACTTAAAACGACATAAAGTCCGATTAGAAGAAGGAGGAAACTAAAGAGTTACAACAACAAAGTAAATCAGGAATCCGATTATTAGACCCAGAAGTTATAGGAATCATGATTGAGAACATAGCAGAATCACACTTAGTATTAGAGGTGCAAGAGAGATAGCGCAACAACCATATTCTATAACGGCTCTACGATAAAGCCAGATAGAAAAATACTAGCCTCATAAGAATTTAGTATGGAGCTCCCACCGGATTGTATAGGCACCAGAGGTGCAAGTATTATAATAGAGCTTCAAATGGTGGATGTAATTTATACCTAAGTGGGAGGGAGGTTATGAAAGAGAGATAGAAGGATATGAGGTGATATTTTAAAGTATGTAAGGTAAAGGTGAACTACATACGAAATACTCAAGTATAAATGGATGAGAGTGGTCCATACTTCAAGTAAAAGACTAGAAGCGCTGGGATTCAGTATCCAGGAATGATAGCAGCATCGTCAGTGGCATACCTTCCAGCCTATGTGTATACAGGTGAAATCGGAAAGCCAGATTTCATGATCATTATGTCTTTTCCTTAGCATCGCCTCGAAAGGCCTCGAAGGCTCGGGGGTACAGTTCGAGGTTTTGACCTTGATGGTTCTTCATACCCGACCTCGGTGCTGCACGAGTCGATGGTAATCATGGAGACAACGGGAAGTTCCCTAGGCACGTGGTCCAAACTGACAACACTCACAACAATAGTACCAGTCTGTATAAGACTGCTAAGTAGCTGTACTCGCTACTTTACTTTGTAATAAATATACATGTAATACGTTGATATTCCCTCCGCCTATATAAAGGGGACCTTTACTATTTTTTGCACACAGAACACAACATCACTTACAACATTCAATACAAGAACATTCTCTTCTCTCTAACTTAAACATATTCCCTTGGTTTCACTACTTATATTTATTGCTTATATTTATTGTGTTCTATTTATTGTTCTTCATTTATTGCTCATTATTGGCCATAAAGGGCCTTCATCAAAGCTCTCAAAACTGTTAGTCCTTCATCGGCCGTTCATAGCTTAGCATCGAGCTCGACCTCGAGGCCCCGTATAGTCAGGCTCGAGGTCCCGATTCTCAGCCGCTCGGTTTGCCTAAACGCACCATTTAAGTTCTTATCTTATTTTCTAGTCTCAGACTTAGCATCTACTGCCTAACAATTAGCATAAAAATATATCACGTATTTTTAGAACCACAAAATCAAATCTAATTGTGATTACCATTTTCACGGTAAACAGTTTGGCGCCCACCGTGAGGCTAAAGATAAGAGTGATTGTTTTCTTGCTGGTTTAACACATAACACAATTTATCTTTCATGCTTTTTCTTGTCCAAGAATCCTTTATTTTAGGTCAAAATGTCTAACTCAATGAGTGCATATGAAAATAATTTTCTTGAAGACCATGGAGAGAATGGTGTGGCTGTTCCAGGTACTGGTGTACCACCACAAAACCCCGAGAGTACGCCAGAACCGATCCCCGTGGGTACGGTCTCACGCGATGCCCAACACGTTGACGTTAGTACCCACGTTAACGGGAGTACACGCCAAGAAAGTAAACAGGAAACTCAGGAGAATCCCACCCGGGAAGAAAGAGAGGAACACAGGAGAAACGGAGCAGGAAAACCTCAGCACATCGTTCATATGATCATTGGGGGGACCGACATCCCCAGGGACCCGTGATCAAACGGGTAAAAGCGTCCGCTGCAACGGAAGGGTCAATTCAGGGCCGCTTGCCCGAAGAGATCCTTGCATTTAGCGAGGAAGATTTCGAGACCTCGACTCTACCACATAACAATGCGCTGGTAATTTCTTTTCCCTTGAATAACATTCAAATTAAACGTGTACTTGTGGATCTAGGTAGCTCGGCCAACGTAATCAGGTCGAAGGTGGTAGAGCAACTCAGACTGCTCGATCAAATTATACCTACCTCCCGAATGCTCAACAGTTTAAACATGGCCGGTGAAGCTACGAAGGGGGAGATCACCCTCCCGGTCAACTTGTCCGAGGCAGTTCGGGACGCCAAATTTCATGTCATCAACGGCGACATGAGGTACAACGCATTGCTTAGAAGGTCGTGGATACACAACATGAGGGCAGTACCGTCAAATCTGCATCAGATGATGAAATTTCCAACGAAGGACGATATAAACATAGTATATGCAGAACAACATGCGGCGAAAGAAATGTTCGCGGTCCACTGGGAAGCGTCAAATTCTATACACTCTCCCTCGGAAGAGCCGGGAGGCAAACATACCCCCGAGGATGATGAAGAAGATTTCCTCACTCCCGGAACATTCGTTGCCCCCGATGAGTCGGACGCAACAAAGTCGACTATTGAAGAACTAGAGCAAGCTGTTTTTATCGAACATCTCCCAGATTGGAAGGTATACCTGGGAATGGGACTAACCCCCAAACTCAGGAAAAAACTCATTCAATTTCTTATTAATAACATCGATTTCTTTGCTTGGTCCCACTCAGATATGACAGGGATCCCACCGGAAATAACCACCCATCGTCTAAGTGTCGACCCTAAATTCAAACCGGTGAAGCAAAAAAGAAGACCCCAGTCCGAAGTAAAACACGCATTCATCAAGGACGAGGTGACAAAACTCCTCAAAATAGGAAATATTAGGGAGGTAAAGAATCCCGAATGGCTGGCCAATATGGTGGTAGTTCCCAAAAAGGTAAATAAGTTAAGAATGTGCGTAGATTACAAAGAATTAAATAAAGCGTGCCCCAAGGATTCATTCCCGTTGCCTAACATCGACCGTTTGGTTGATGCCACGGCCAATCATAAGACGCTCACTTTTCTCGATGCCTACACGGGGTTTAATCAAATTCAAATGAACCCCGGGGATAGGGAAAAGACTTCGTTCATCACGAAGTATGGTACATACTGTTACAATGTAATGCCCTTCGGGCTGAACAACGCGGGAGTCACGTACCAGCGCCTAGTTAATAAAATGTTCGAACATCAAATAGGAAAATCCATGGAGGTTTATATTGATGACATGCTAGTTAAGTTCCTGCCCGCAAAGGACCATTTTACTCATTTGCAGGAGACATTCGACATCCTCGGAAGCTCAACATGAAACTCATGTGCCGTCGGAGTGGCTTCGGGCAAATTCCTAGGCCTCATGGTGTCAAACAGGGGAATCGAGATGAACCCCAACAAAATAAAGGCCATCGAAGAAATCACGGTGGTAAACAATGTGAAGGCCGTGCAACGACTGACAAGGCGGATAGCAGCCTTGGGCAGATTCATATTGAGGTCATCGGACAGGAGTCATCATTTCTTCTCCTTACTCAAAAAGAAAAACAACTTCGAATGGACTCCAGAATGCCAATGTGCCTTGGAGGAGTTGAAGCGATATCTGACTAGACCGCCTTTACTCTATACACCAAAGGAAGACGAAATGTTGTATTTATACCTGGCTGTATTCGAGATAGCGGTAAGTGGTGTGATAGTTCGAGAAGAGCAAGGTACGCAATTTCCTGTTTATTATGTAAGTCGGACCCTGGGAGATGCCGAAACCAAGTTTTCGCACCTAGAAAAATTAGCTCTTGCATTAATAAGCACATCACAAAAATTGAAACCTTACTTTCAATGCCATCATATTTGTGTTTTAACGACATATCCTCTTCGAAGCATAGTGCATATGCCCGAATGATCGGGCCGATTGGGCCATCGAACTCAGGGGATATGATATCGAGTATCAACCCCGAACGACTATCAACTCCAAAATTCTGGCGGATTTCGTAGCCGACTTTTCGCCATCCCTCATACCCGAGGTAGAGAAAGAAAATTTACTAAGAACAGGCACATCTTCCGGGGTGTGGACTCTGTCCACTGACGGTTCACCGAACGTAAGAGGATTCGGGCTCGACATAGTTCTGAAGCCGCCTACGGGCGGCATAATTAGGAAATCTATAAAAACTACAAGGCTGACTAACAACGAATCCGCATATGAGGCTATGATTGCAGGTCTGGAATTCGCGAAATGCTTAGGAGCTGAAGTCATCGAAGCAAGATGTGATTCCCTCATGGTAGTAAATTAGGTAAACGAGAGCTTTGAGGTTCGAGAAGACAGGATGCAAAGATACTTAGACAAAATTCAAGTCACATTGCACCGCTTCAAAGAATGGACTCTGGTCCATATACCTCGAGAGCGGAATAGCTAGGCCGATGCCCTTGCAAACCTCGGATCATCTGTCAAAGAAGATGACCTACTCCCTGATAACTAGGGATTTTGATGCATTTTATACCCCTTCTTGCTTATGCTTTGATAAAATATTCATACAAAATAGTCCCAAAAGGCTCACAAGTTGTGCTTGATTGCAGGTTTGATCAACAAAGTGACAAAATGTCAAAGATCGGCTTAAAAGGAGTGAAACTTGCACAAGTGACAAAGGCAAGGCAAGCTCAGGCAAAACAGGCCCAGTGCGGCCGCATTACACTTTGTGCGGTCCGCACTGGGAGATTCAGAGAGCTGGTATTTAAGGCATTAAGGCAGTGCGGCCGCACTAGGTTTTGTGCGGTCCGCACTGAAGGCAATGCGGCCGCACTACCATTCTGTGCGGTCCGCAGAGCCAAGGTTCAGAGAAGATGCAGAATGGAGTTTTGAAGCTTGTGCGGTCCGCAGTCCATTCTGTACGGACCGCACTAGAAGCCTCCGCGGCCGCAGTTCATTCTGTGCGGTCCGCGAAGCTCAAGTTCAGAGAGTGAGATTTTTGAAGTCAAGAGCCCAGTGCGGATCGCGGTCCATTTTGTGCGGTCCGCACTAACCCCGCAGGGGCAATTCTATACAGATTTTTCAGCCTAGTATAAATAGATTCTTTTTCCATTTTAAGGGTATCAGATATTGTATTACATTAGTTGCGCTCGTGGGTCGACTTTTCTTATCCATTTTGGGCATTTTTACTTACTTTTCATCATCGAATCTTTGTATTTAGCTTAGCAATTAATTAATATGTGTTTATCTTCTTCTATTTCTTATTTTTCTTCTTTTAATATGAGTAGCTAAACCCCATAGCTAGGGTTGTGGCTCAACCCTAGTGTGGGTAATTGATGGGTCTTGTATTTTAGGGCTAAATTGACTATGGATGTTTGATATTTTGGTCAATTTCATGGTTAAATTGCTGAATTAGTGGTTGCAAACACTAGTTTGTGTTTTGTTGACTAGGGTTCTTCTTGAGAAAGAGAGCCTAAGTCTTCAAAATTGATACAACAAGGAATTGGGGCGTACTCAAGAAATTAATAGCCCCAATTAAAGGGTTAAACCTCGAGAGAGTAATACCCGACTTGAACATTAGTTGCTTGTGCAAATTTGCATACCCAATTGGTCTTGAGAGAGTCAATTGGGCAAAATCACTTGAACCACCGAGAGGTGCAGAGTGGGTAAATTATTGCAACGGTTATATCATATTTCCCAAATATGTCAAAGATGCCTTAGCCTCAAGTACCCGTCAATTGACCACCTAGGCGGAAGTCACTACCTTAGTGCCCTTTAAACCATTTGATACAACTTGCAATATTTAACTCTTAGCTTAATTTATAATTTGTAGTTTGTTAAAAGTAGAATTATAAAGAAAACCCCAAAAATGATGAGAAGAGTAATTAAGAACACATACGCAATCCTAAGCTAGACAGATACTCGATTCCAATTCTAGTTCTCTGTGGATATCGATCCCGACCTAAAATCGGGTAAAAGCTATTGCGACCCTCTCTTGCTACTTATTAGTAGTGCGGAGTTGGCAGCGATCACTTTTTGGCGCTATTGCCGGGGAGTTAACGGTTTTGGCTATCTATTTAGTTAGTTTTGTGTATTGTTCTTCTTTCCTTCTTTGTTACTAATTTGTGTGTGTGAATACTTCATGTACCAAACGGCTTTAAATGCTAATGAACCTCTTGGAAACATGCTTGCGGGGGAGGAGGTTGATGATATTGGAGAGGAGGAGGTGCCTCTTGTACCTCCCGGACCACGACGAGGCCGCCGGGCCAATGCTAATGAAAACATTCCAGACCCTCCTGTTGATACCCAATTTTTTCCTATGTATTTTTCGTACCCAAAATACTTCCAAAATAGCATATTTGTGCATATATAAGCACACCCATGAGTTTTGATATTTTTGATGATTTTTTAAACCAATTTATTGCCTATTTTTATACCATAAAATCCAATAATTATTCCCAAAATTTGCCATTTTGGTGAATGATTTATTTTATTCTCATATTTACATCAAAACATAGCTACATTTGCCATTTTGGTGAACGATTTATTTTATTCTCATATTTACATCAAAACATAGCTAACATGATTTTTGTATATTTTTACAAATTCATTTGATATTTTTAAAACTAAAATGCATAAAATTGCAATACTAGCCTCTTTAAAGATTCAATTGTAATTATATTTATATAATTGACTCCAGTATTTTAATTTGATAATTATGTATCATTAATCATTTTATCACATTTGATTTATTTCCAAAAATTATTTTGCTGTTTTTTTTATAAATTAAAACAAGGGAAAAGTGGCTATTTAAGAGTTAGCCCTTTGCATTTCAATTTTAGCCCGAAATTAACCTCAATCTTAAGCCCAAATCAGACCCAAAATTCCCTACCCAATTTCTTAATTAACCCGACCCACGGCCCGTTTATTTTTACCCGCCCGGCTCCCTTTTGATCCAGGCCGTTGATCAAAATGATCAACGGCCACATTTCCTACTTACCATTTTAATTCCCAAACGACCCTAACCCTATCCCCATTCTCCAAATCCGCCGCCTCTGGTTCCTCTCGTCTCTCTCGAATCCTCTCAACCTCTGAAACCCTAATATCCACCTACCTCCAGAACCCACGGCTAATCTAGCCATGGACAACCTCTACCCACCATCTCCTGCTCTCACACGCTTGCTCATTGAAGATTCGAGGCTAGACCTCGAAGGTCTTCATCCAGACCCTGGCCGGTTCGAGTTTCTTTGGCCGTTTCCGGCTTTGCTCCGGCGTATCTCAGCCTCTCGAGCCTGGATTCGACCTTGCTAGCTCAGAACCATTCTCGAGACTTCCAAGCCTTCTCGTCCTTTTGGGTTCTCAGAAACCCTAGCCTAATCGAGGTTCCTTTTTTGCTTATTCGTCTAGATCTATGGTAGATCTGTGCTGCGTGTACCATTTTAGAGTTTTTCCCCAATTTTCCCTTTTCAAAACTGTTCGAATCCTATTTTTAGGGTTTTCTAAATGTTTCTGATTCTTTTACTCTTTTTATGTGTGTTCATGCTCGTTGTTTTATTCCTTGTTATGTTCAAGCCTGCTCTTGTGTTTCTTACTGGATCTTTTACGGAGATTCTTTTACCTCTTTTGTTCACATGCTAGCCTAGGTTATTGACTCGCTTTTGCTTATGTGTTTAAGCTCATGCTTTGATTTTGTTTCTGAGTTCTGTTGATCATGCTCTTGCCTACCTTCGTCTTAAAACTCGTAATTTCCTCTTACTTCTGTTTGTGCATATCTGCCTATCTCTGTGACTTTGAACGATTCCCTCACCTCCGACTCCATGTGAAACCCTAAGATTTGGGGGGTTTTCTTTTCTTTGAAGTGAAAGACACTAGGGTTTCACTCTGAAACCCTAGGTTTACAGACTCATGACGAGTCTGTAATCGAACTTGTGAACTTATTTGCCTATGATTATGGAAAAAACTCTCATTGTTCTTCTTTGTTTTGAACTGCATGCTTATATATAAGCTTCCCTTTCAAAGTTTTATTTTCGAAATTCCTTTAATCAGGCTAAGAAATTCGTCACTAATTTCTCTTGATTGAACCTCTTTTACCTTACTGATGTTTTCCTTAAATAATTGATCCTGTATCTTCTGTGATTTTGTACCAACGTTTGAATTATTTACTTCCTTAATTATCTCAGTCTCTTTGTGATTTACAACTGGAGCCGAGATCCTTTGACTGATTTTTAAACTTATACCTTATTCTTACTACTGTGCCCTCTTTCCTTAAATATCCAATTGTGTATGTGACCTTATTTGTGCACCATATGGTCTCTTTACCTTAATTTAGCCTTAATAAACTGATTCTCTCTTCCTTCTTAGTCGTCTGAACTAGACCCTTAATTAAAGGAGTCTGTCTACCCTAATTGATACTAATTTGATTAGTTTCTATGTTTATACCTTTGTGCCTGCCTCACCTGTTTTCAAAACTATATAAAGGGCTCAGCCCTCCCCTTTTCAAAAGGGCAGTAACAACGAGTAAGTAACAATCAAGCAATAATAGGCAATCTGCTTTCTACTCCCTTCTTCTCTCAAATACACAGACCAGTTCTGTGTACTTCTCCTCTTTGCTTTCTGAAATACCCTTTAAGCTCTCCTTGAATCTTCAAGTGTTCTGCTGAAAACCTGAGTTGTTTCTGCTGCTTGCTTGCTGTGGTTACTTTGCTATTCTCTTACTTTGCAACTGGTATGTCCATCTTAGTTTAAATACTGCTCCTCCACTATGTGTTTCACATCCTAGTTCTGTTATGCTTTCCTTTACTGTTTTTCTGCAACTTTGTCATTATTGTTCCTATGTGAATCCCCTTACCCTTTACCCTTTGTATGTGAGTTATGGTTCAGGGCATAACAGCACTCTAATTTGCTGTCTATGATCCTGAACTGGATTCTTTGAATCCCAAACTCAATCAATGCCCATTCCCTTTTCCCCTTTTATGTGTCTGAGCCCTGGACTGGGGTCTGATAGTGTCCTAATCACTATCTAGACTTTGGTCTGACCTTCAAAAGGTCTGCTCCTAACTTGTTCAACCAAACAAGTGGTCAGGGGTGTGCCAGCCTACTTTGTAGCTAGGTATGACCACCACCTGTCATGGCTCCCCAATTCCCCTTTCACTTTGCACTTACTCTTAGCTATAAGTTCTGCCCCTCTCTTGCAACCCATGCTTTGGGACCCCCTGAGCTCCCTCTGAACTTGGATGCATGAGAGCTGGCTCTTCCACACTGCACTATTCTAATTCTGATAGTATCCTGGGTGTAAGCAATGCCTGGAATCCCTGAGATTCCTTGGAACTTTGAAACACCTTGGATAAAGAGAAGGCTTTGGAAATCTGGATCCCGGAAGTGGCTCAGTCGCATGTTATTAGACATTAAGGTTGAATTAGGCTACTCGGATCTAGCTGTTAGCTTTTGATGTATCTTTTAATTTCCAGTTTGATTCATTAGATTGTAATAATTTTATATAAAACTCGGGGAGTATAGTAAAAGGGTGTGGGAGGGGTCTTTACTTTTCTTGCATCCAAGGGGTAGAAATCATGAGTTAGGATTTTTATTCAAACTAGAAATCCTGCCTATAGGGTCTTTAATACTGATTCAATCACATAGAGACCATGCCTATAGGATTTAACGCTTAACTTTACCGCAAAATCACCTAGAAAGCATGTCTATAGGATTTAACATTCATGTTCTGTAATGACACATATAGAGATCATTCCTATAGGCTCTTGCATTTCTGCATATACAAATGTCATTAGGCAAACCGTTTATAGGCTAAATAAAAAAGTTTGCATATAGACATCATGTGTATAAGACTCCTACTAATGTCATGAAAGGGTGATAAAATCGGTAAACATATAGAAAGCATGCCTATAGGAAACCTCGTCTTTAATAGCATCATTCGTTCTTAAGCAGTATCGATTGCTGGAACTAGTGTCTTTACTAAAACTGGTAATTTTCTACTTCTGAAACCCGCTAAAATTGGTAAACCATTTTCCTATAACCAATCTCCACTCCCCCAAAACTTGTAAACCTTTTAATCAGTCTACATCTTTTCTGAAACAACTGGTAACTCTTTTCTAAAATCGGTTTGCATCTTTTCTCTTTGTTTAAACTGATAATTCTTTTTTCTAAAATTAACTTGCATCTTTTCTGAAACTACTGGTAACTCTTTGCATCTTTTTCCTAAAATTAATAGATCCTACGCCTAGGTTTTTATTTCAACCCATAAACAAAGGTTGGCTAATTAATGAATTGGGTCAGTCCCTGACAACTGTATCCGAGTTGCCTAATGCAGACTCTCTGTTTAAATATATGTGTTGAACCAGTCCACTCGCCGCTTAATTTAATCTAAGACCAAATCAGTATTTGTCAAGGCATGCTAAACTAAATGATTGTTTGACTTCTGGGGTTAATTTGAGCCTTGTATGCTTGCTTGTCCTCCCCTTTTACTTGATACTTGTTTTGAATGTCGAGCTAGAATTTTATCCTTTAAACTCCACAAAGGCCCCCATCCCTTTCTTCCCCTTTAGGATTAGAAGTCCTAATACCCTGGGACTAATAGGATTGGGACGGGTAGTAGCATGCGATAAGTAAACGATACCGTTCCGCGCTTTAATACCTTAACTGGGTGGGAAGGGTAGACATGGAGATGATGATTACACGTTAACACTCCGCGTACAATTGAGTACCAGTGTTGTGCGAATGATCCATGTAATGTATAAACCTAGGACCCCTTTCTCCTTCTTTATTAGTTTAACAAAATTTTCTGAATCTTTAAAGCTATTGCACTTTCAATTTCTGCTTCTCGCATGATCTTTCGGATTATTTGCACTAAGTACTTGACCTTTTCCTCTACTTGCACGTTTTTTACAAAAATTGCTCCTTTAAAATTCAGCACTTCTTTTAACCTTTTGTGCTTCTTGTACTTGTTTATTTTTTACATTTAAAGTCACAATTGTAGTATGGCCGGGAACCACACTAGTGGATCTTGAGGGGTGCCTAACACCTTCCCCTCGAGATAATTTCAAGCCCTTACCCAAAACTCTTGTCTGCATCTTTAATTCTTCAAAAAGTATCCTAATGCACTATAATCATTAGGTGGCGACTCTCCAAACTCTCAAAAAAATCCAATTCCCAAAGTGGGAAAAGAGTTGTCTTCCCAAATGTCGTGAACCCGATTCCGCGAGGATAAAGGGGGCGTCGACACCTCCTCCGCCACCTCCAAGAGCGGTTCCTCGGGTGCTACCGAACCAAGGCTATGCAAGTGCTATTGTCCCACACAGAATCCGGGCGGGCAATTTTTAGATAACCAATGTGATGTTGACCTTACTTGAGCAGCGTGGGTATTTCACAGGCGCTGCGGATCAAAATGCCTACAAACATCTCAAGGGGTTGTGGATACATGTTGGGAGAGCAAGCGGACGAATGTGTCCGAGGATGCTCTTAGGTTGAGGCTTTTCCCATTCTCACTTCGGGGGAAAGCATTGGATTGGCTCGAGAGACTCCCCAACCATTCCATCACTACTTGGGATGGGTTGGCGAATAAGTTTATTGCTAAATATTTCTCACCCGGGCACATGGCGGCACTTCGAGATGAGATATTAGCCTTCAAGCAAGAGCCCACGGAACCTTTGAATGAGATTTGGGAGCGGTATAGAAGGATGGTGAAGGAATGCCCCAATAATGACATGACGGAGAATATGTTGCAACAAACTTTCTACCGGGGCATCAATACTACAAATCAATGCATAGTCAATCAACTCCTTGGGGGTAATTTTATGAAATTGACGTATGATGAAGCTTGTGCCGTTCTTGATGAGATGGCAAATACGTCCTCCGCATGGCAAAGTAGGGCCAATGTTCCTCAAGGTGACCCTACGGTTATTCATTTGCATAAGGAATTACATGACCATGGGCAAGCTATAGCGGAGTTGACAACTACTATGAACCAATTGGCTAAGGCATAGTTGAAACAAGTCCAAAATCCTCGCCAAGTGAATGCCATGGAGGGTGTTAATATGCTTGTCAACAAGAGAAGGCAAAGAAGGCAACAAAACCAAGGGAATTCTGAGCAATTTGATGATGATTGTGATGGGTTTCAAAATGATGGCTATGATGAGCAAAATGAAGAGGTACAATATGTGAACAATTTTCAAGGACAATGGGGCAACTCTTCCAACCAACAACAGTGGCGACCCCATGGTAATTGGGGCAATCAACAACAAAATAGTGGTAATTGGGGGAACAACAATCAAAACAACAACTGGGGCAATCAGAACAACAATCAGGGCTACCAAGGGAATTGGAATGATAATAACAACAATTGGGGCAACAATAACAATCAAGGTGGATGGAACAATGGGAACCAAGGAAACCAGGGGCAAGGCTTTCTGATGATAGGCTATAATTACTTATTTTAGTCGATTATTACACTCAAATTTACTACACTTTGGTTGAGTTTACGCTTTAATCGCTAGTGTTTTGCACTAATTGTGTGTTTTATGCCTTGTAGGAGTGATTCCAAGCTATGTAGATGTTACGGAATGAATTCAAGTGATTTGGAGCTTTCAAGTCTGAGTAAAAGCCCAGGGATACGAGCCGGGATCGCGTTTGGGGGTCAACGGATGCTAGTTAGAGCGAACGAAGAATCGAGCAGGCATATTGCACACTGTCTAGTAAAATAGATATAAACTTTTGCTCAGAACTCCATTTGGTCTCCACAATATATGGTTGGAAAGCTAATTCAAAGGGCTACAAATATAATGTTTTACGTCTTTCCAAATTCCAAACGGAATAGGGTGAAAAGTGCGCGCCCAGATGCACGATCGCGCTAGTTTTAGCGCGCCCAGGACAAAAAGTTGTCCAACTAGCGCGCCCAGATGCGCGACCGCGCTAGTCAAACCCGGGAAAATGTCCTTTTTCACATTGGAGAAGGTATAATTATTTGGGCCCAACCCTACTTGGTATATATACATGGAAAAACGGTATTTTGAGGTGGAGGACGCCACTTTTGGTGATTTATAACATACTTTGGAGGAGAATTCACGTGGAGGAACACACACCACGCTTGGAGGAGGCTTCTAACTAGTTTTTCTTCTCTTCTCTTCCTCTAATTTCATGTTTATTAGTTCTAGAGTTTTGGGTGCTACATGAACGTTGTAGTTTGAAGCTTGAATTGTTCTTATTATTTTATCATATTGGTTTATTTATTCAATCTTGCGCTTAATTATTTGATTGATTGATCACCAATTGAATACTATCTACGAATCTAGGATTGAACTCGGGAGAGGGAATTCTAGATTGCATATAAGATTGAGTAGAGCAAGATCTTAACTCTTAGGGGGAGCGGATTTGCGGTTAGGATAGGAATATACCTAATCGCCTTGCTTGGTTATTATACGGGAATTATAAATGCGTTCTTGTTAATCCTAATTCCATAGGAATATAGGCGTTAGGTTAGCTTGAATAGGCGAGTTGTACTTCGGGAGAAGGCTACGAGCAATATTAACCATGTCAATCAATAAACCAGATAAATTAATTAGACGATTTAGGTGGAAAACTCAACGGGATTGTTAGCTAACCCATAGCTCTAGAATATTCACTCACATTGAATTCGTCTCTATAATTCACCAACTTGTTTTCTTTAATCTCTTAGTTTACTACTCTAGATTATCTTTAGTTGAATATTCATACTTTAGGATTCGCTTGAATAGAATAATGGTTTGGTTTAATTTAGTTGATAGTTAATCACAAGTCCCTGTGGGTACGATATCTGGACTTACAATCCTATATTACTTGTCGACCACGTATACTTGCGTGTGCGCTTGGGAGCAACAAGTTTTTGGCGCCGTTGCTTGGGACTTAGAAATTAATTATTCTACTAAATTAGATTTTTACTATTATCTTTACAAGTTTTATTTTTTTTATTTGTAAATATTTTTAATTTTATAACTATTTGATTGATTTTTCTCTTAGTGTGTTTCTAGTTCTCTCAGCATGACATATGGGTATAAAGCATACAGAGATAAGGTTACGCATGATTGACGGAAGATTTTTATGGCCCGTATTTTTGGGCTTGTCATGACCTGACATCTTGGAAGTCTGAATTTGAATATGGAAGTAAGGGTTGGTATTGTGATGAAAATTATCGATTAAGAGAATATGCGCAACGGCGTTGTTTGCTAACAACGTTGTTAAATGATTGGTCTAAGGGGAGAGTTGATCTTGCACAAGAAATTGACAGGTTTAGCTTGGCTTTGCGGAACTTGGATGCAGATATGAGTGCAAAGGTTGATGCATGTAACGCCCAACAGTTTAGTGATAAGTTGTGTGAAGTTGAAAAAGATCTTCTAAATCAAATTGAGGAGCTAAAACGAGAATACCAATTATTAGACCAAAATATTATTAATGATGCCAAGGTTGACGAAGAGTGCAAAATTGAGGATGTCAAAGATAATGCAATTTTGGAGTTGGAGCGTATTGGACCTCATTCTAAATATTTTTCAACATTGTGTTTGGTTGGTGACATGGGAATTGATCCAGTCAAGCATATGAAGGAGTCAATGGATGAGGAACAAAGTGCTTATATTCTGAAATTTGTGATGTCAAGGAGACAAAACGACATTCCTCACTTAAAGGCCAAAAAGTGCAAGATGCGATATCTATTGCTTGGTTCATTTATTTTCACACCACCGCCCCAAGAACGTGACACAAAAATTGATGCAAAACTGGGGGCGCAATTCATATCCTCAAAGTGGAAGGAAAAGTGGTGAAAGTGATGACGTCGTGCCGCGACGTCAAATAAGGCACTTGTTGGGAGGCAACCCAAATTTTTTTCCTTTCTTTTATTTTATTTTATTGTGTTAATATTTTTTTTTGTAGTATTATTTTTGTATTTTGTAGGAGTACGAGCATAGAATCAAAGCCAAGAGGCATGTGCAAAAGCGAGCAGGTGGTTGAAACTAAGTGCGAGGTACCCACACAAGGGATTATACCAGGGAGAAGTCTGAGTATCCCGTAAGCTGCTAATTCTTCGGCCTTTGGCCTACCAGGGAGTTCCTTTTACCCTCTTGTTATTTTTAGTGTGCATTGAGGACATTGCATAATTTTAAGTGTGGGGTGAGGAGATTGTCTGGGTGATTTTCTGTGCTATCCTAGTTTAGTTATAGTACTCGTTCTTAGTGTAGTTGTATTACTCGTTCTTAGTGTAGTTGTAGTACCCGTTCTTAGTGTAGTAGTTTTTGTTAAAAACAAAAAAATGATTTAGAAAAAGTTCGAACTTTTCCCGACGATGGATCTTTTGGACAATTTTCTTGAGGGATAAAAGTCCGATTGAAAATACCAAAAAGTTTTTTTTAGGATAGTTAGGTAGTATCCCTTGGTTTTTCTTTGGGCGCCGGTTCTTTTCCAAGGGTGTAGCTCGAACTGGGTACTTTATTTTTTTTAGGAGTAGTTTAGGAAGAAACTGAGTCGCTCCGAGATACTCATTGACATGGTTGATGCTGGCACAATAGGCTATGACATACATTCTGTTTTCCCGTATATTTGGTTTGAATTGTGAAGCCTAAGTAAAGTAAATAGCCTATTTTGTGACGCCTTTTCTCAGTTGTTTGACTTTTATGCTACATAGTGCAATATTGCTTAAATTTCTTAATTATGTGTGCTTACTTGACTTGAGAGTTGAATAGAACCGTCTTGATTGAGTCATGTGCAACGTGTGTGTGAGGGATTGTAATTTTCTATGCTATCCTGTGTAGTCTAGAACTTGCCCGGTGTGTTAATTGAAGCGAAATTGTAAGTGTGCTTATCTAGAAGATGACGTAGGCATTTTCTTGCCCCGTTTGTAAGTGTGCTAATCTAGGAGATGACGTAGGCATTTTCTTGCTTGATCATGGATGTGTTTGTCACGTAAAAATAAAGTTTTCCGTTGCTAGCCCCTTTGAGCCTATAGACCTTTCTTTTGGCACCCACGTTACAAGCCATACCCCTATTTTGTTCTTAATTTGATATTGATTGAACCTGTACCTCCTAAGGCACTTAGGCGCTAAAAGAAGTAAGGTTAGAGATTGGGGAGCAGCTTTTGAGTGGAACCATGGAAGGGCCGTTGGTGCACTAAAGTTGAAATTAAAGGTCACTAGCCGATGAACTTTATTGTATGGAGTGTGTGAAAAAGAAAAAAAAAGAGAGAGAAAAATTTAAAGAAAAAAAATGATAGTGAAAGTATGTAGAAACATAAAACACCTCCAATTCGTATTGATTTGTGCTAGTGAAAAATAGAGAAGTGCGTAACTGAAAAGAGGGCTATGTTGGATGTGGCAAGTGAATCGGTTGAGAAGAATATGAGCTTGAATTGTAAATGTAGTGTATTAAAGTGCTTAGGAGGGTTAGCCATTATTCCAAAATATATCCTAACCATCCCTTAGCCTACATTACAACCTTAAAAGTCCTAATTGATCCTAGATTTGGCTAGCTTAAATTAGTAGAGATATACACTACGGGCAAGCTTATGGTACGACCAAGGGATGCATATGAATTCTTTGTGAGAGTGAGTGAATTTGGTTCAATTGTGCGATGTCCTTAATCTATATTCAAAAGTATATTTGAATGTATGGACTATCTATAGTCACTCTTTTGTTTGTTGGTGAGGGCACATGATCTCATGAATGATTGGTAATGTTGTAAACTTTCTTGTTAGGTAAGTGCATGAATTGAGGGTGCTTAGTGGTTACAAGTCGGCTTTTGAGGTTGGGTGGTGACAAATAGGTTGTTGGAATTGATTGAAGTGAAATATTATACCTGGGCATGCTTAGACGAGAATAATGTGAATTTTTGTGTGTTCATGCTTGTGTGTCGGTATTGATCATAGTCTAGGGTATAGTGTGTGGGTAAAAGATAAAGTACTCCTCTATAATTGATACTTGTACGTAGTTGGGGGGTTTATTAGATAGTCCCATTGCTCGAGGACGAGCAACGTTTAAGTGTGGGGTGTTGATGATAGGCTATAATTACTTATTTTAGTCGATTATTACACTCAAATTTACTGCACTTTGGTTGAGTTTGCGCTTTAATCGCTAGTGTTTTGCACTAATTGTGTGCTTCATGCCTTGTAGGAGTAATTCCGAGCTATGTAGATGTTATGGAATGAATTCAAGTGATTTGGAGCTTTGAATTCTGAGTAAAAGCCCAAGGATACGAGCCGGGATCACGTTTGGGGTTCAACGGATGCTAGTTAGAGCGAACGAAGAATCGAGCAGGCATATTATGCACTGTCTAGTAAAATTGATATAACTTTTGCCTCAAAACTCCATTTGGTCTCCACAATATATGGTTGGAAAGAAAACTCAAAGGTCTACAACTTTCATGTTTTACGGTTTTCCAAATTCCAAACGGAATAGGGTGAAAAGTGCGCGCCCAGATGCACGATCGCGCTAGTTTTAGCGCGCCCAAGACAGAAAGTTGTCCAACTAGCGCTATAATTGTTTGGGCCCAACCTTACTTGGTATATATACATGAGAAAACGGTATTTTGAGGTGGAGGACGCAACATTTGGTGATTTATAACATACTTTGGAGGAGAATTCACGTGGAGGAACACACACCACACTTGGAGGAGGCTTCTAACTAGTTTTTCTTCTCTTCTCTTCCTTTAATTCATAGTTTATTAGTTCTAGAGTTTTGGGTGCTACATGAACGTTGTAGTTTGAAGCTTGAATTATTCTTATTATTTTATCATATTGGTTTATTTATTCAATATTGCGCTTAATTATTTGATTGTTTGATCACCAATTGAATACTATCTACAAATCTAGGATTGAACTCGGGAGAGGGAATTCTAGATTGCATATAAGATTGAGTAGAGCAAGATCTTAACTCTTAGGGGGAGCAGATTTGCGGTTAGGATAGGAATATACCTAATCGCCTTGCTTGGTTATTAACTTATTATACGGGAATTATAAATGCGTTCTTGTTAATCCTAATTCCATAGGAATATAGGCGTTAGGTTAGCTTGAATAGGCGATTTGTACTTCGGGAGAAGGCTACGAGCAATATTAACCATGTCAATCAATAAACCAGATAAATTAATTAGACAATTTAGGTGGAAAACTCAACGGGATTGTTAGCTAACCCATAGCTCTAGAATATTCACTCACATTGAATTCGTCTCTATAATTCACCAACTTGTTTTCTTTAATCTCTTAGTTTACTACTCTAGATTATCTTTACATAAATATTCATACTTTAGGATTCGCTTGAATAGATTAATTGTTTGGTTTAATTTAGTTGATAGTTAACACAAGTCCCTGTGGGTACGATATCTGGACTTACAATCCTATATTACTTGTCGATCACGTATACTTGCGTGTGCGTTTGGGAGCAACACTTTCAAAGGCCCCCAATGTACCAACAACCGAACAATCCACCCCCTTTCCCTTCTCAAGGTTCTAGTTCTTCCAACAATGATATGGGTAGAATTGAAATGATGTTCGGACAAATGATGAAGAAGAATGCGGATTCGGATGCACAATTGGCTTCCCACAATACCTCTATCAGAAACTTGGAGGTGCAATTAGGCCAAATCTCTCAATCATTGAATACTCGCCCGAAGGGTGCTCTACCAAGTGATACGGTAGTGAACCCAAAGGGTGGGAACAATCATGTCATGGCAGTTACAGCACGAAGTGGGAGAGGCGGTGATGTGAATGCCTCGAAACAAAAGCAAGTTGTGATGATGATGTTGAGTTGCAAGAAGATGAAGTTCCTTTGGTAGTTGAAGATGTGGTTGATGACAATGTGAAAAATGAAGTGAGGATTGACATAAATGAGGCCGAGGTGGAAACTCAAGATGCCGTGAACCCGTCTAGGGAACACGTGATTGACATGCCGGAGCTAGTTGTGCCAAAAGCAAAGGCTCCTTTGCCAAGGCCACCTCCACCTTACCCTCGAAGGCTCGCAAAGCAGAGAAATGATAATCAGTTCAAAAAGTTCATTGATATGATGAAGAGCTTGTCCATTAATGTGCCTTTGGTTGAGGCTTTGGAGCAAATGCCTGGGTATGCTAAATTCATGAAAGATTTGGTTAAAAAGAAAAGATCAATGGACTGTGAAACTATCAAGATGACCCACCAAGTTAGTTCTATAGTACATTCAATGGCCTCGAAATTAGAGGATCCCGGTGCGTTCACTATCCCCTGCACTATAGGTAGTGCAGACTTTGCCAAAGCTTTATGTGATCTTGGGGCAAGCATCAACTTAATGCCCTTCTCAGTTTTCAAGACTTTGGGTATTGGGCCTCCGAGGCCAACTTCCATGCGATTGCAAATGGCGGACCGATCTATGAAGCGACCATTGGGTATTGTTGATTATGTGCTCGTCCGGATGGACAAATTTATCTTGCCAGCTGATTTTGTGATCTTGGATTGTGAGGTGGACTATGAAGTTCCTATCATTTTGGGCAGACCTTTCCTAGCTACGGGGAATGCATTGGTAGATGTGGAAGCAGGGGAACCCACCTTCCGGGTGGGTGATTAAAAGGTTTTCTTTCATGTGTGCAAGTCTATGAAGTAACCCAATAGCACCGAGGTGTGCTCATTTGAGACCTTGTCACAGCTGTGATTATGGATGACACCAGTGCTATGATCAATGTGGAGGATCCCCTCGAGGCCGTGCTATTAAATCTTGATGTAAATTATGATGCAAGCCGAGTGGAGTGCGTTAATTCCTTGCATGGGATGGGGTCTTACTCCTATGAGCCTAGGAAATTGTCTTTGGATCTTAAAAATCGGAAAACTCCACCAACCAAACCATCAATTGAGGAGCCACCGGTGTTGGAGTTGAAGCCATTACCTCCACACTCAGGTATGAATTCTTATGCCCTAGTTCTACTTTACCAGTTATTCTTTCCTCCTGTCTTACTAACATGCAGGTACACGCCACTTTGGCGGTGCTCAAAAAGAGGAAGACGGCAATTGGATGGACTTTGGCCGATATTCGGGGAATAAGCCCCGCATTCTTTATGCGCAAGATTATTCTGGAGGATGATGCAAAACCCTCCTTGAAACATCAAAGGAGGCTCAATGAGGCAATGCAAGAAGTTGTGAAAAAAGAGGTGATCAAGTGGTTAGATGCCGGCATGGGGTATCCTATCTCTGACAGCTCATGGACGGTGCAACGTGTGCCGAAGAAGGATGGTATGACCGCGGTGACCAATGCTAATAATGAACTTATTCCAACTCGGACAGTGACCGGATGGAGGGTGTGCATGGACTACCGCAAGCTGAACAAGGTGACCCGCAAGGATCACTTCCCATTGCCTTTCCTGGACCAAATGCTTGATCGCCTTGCTGGGCGTGCCTTCTATTGTTTCTTGGAAATTTACTCAGGGTACAATCAAATTTTGATAGCTCCAGAGGATCAGGAGAAGAAAACCTTTACTTGTCCATATGGAACCTTTGCTTTCTCTCGGATACCCTTTGGGTTGTGCAATGCACCGGCAACATTCCAACGGTGATTTCAAGGCTCCCTCCCCCCACTTCTGTCAAGGGGGTGAGGAGTTTTCTTGGGCACGCGGGGTTTTACCGGAGGTTTATAAAAGATTTTTCAAAGGTGGTAAACCCCTTGTGCAAGCTTCTATAAAAGGATGCCAAGTTTGTGTTCGATGAGGGATGTATGCAAGCATTTGAGCTTCTCAAGCTTAAGTTGACCACTACCCCTATCATTACTGCACCAAATTGGAGCTTGCCTTTCGAGCTCATGTGCGACGCAAGTGACGTTATGGTTGGGGTTGATTTGGGTCAAAAAGTTAACAAAATGTTTCATCCGGCGTACTACGCAAGCAAGACCATGAATAAGGCTCAAAGGAACTACACGGTTACCGAGAAAGAGTTGTTAGCCATAGTGTATGCAATGGAAATGTTTTGGCCGTATCTTATGGTGGCCAAAGTCATAGTGCACACCGGTCTTGTTGCCCTTAGGTACTTGATGACAAAGAAAGACTCCAAGGCAAGGTTGATGCGATGGGTGTTACTACTTCAAGAGTTTGATTAGAAATTGTGGATCGGAAAGGTAGCAAAAACCAAGTGGCGGATCATTTGTCCCGCTTGGAAGAGGAAGGTAGGCCGTGTGATGGCCTAGAGATCAATGATACATTCCCCGATAAGCAACTGCTTTCTGTGTCGACCAGTGATATGCCATGGTTTGCGGACATTGCTAATTTCCTTGTGACTGGCATCATCCCGTGCGAGCTCTCTTCTAACCAAAGGAAGAAGCTCAAACGGGATAGTCTGGACTTCCATTGGGACAAGCCATACTTGTTCAGGATTTGCACCGATGGAGTGATCCGGAGGTGTGTACCTAAGGAGGTGCAATTTAGCATTCTAGAGGCTTGTCATTCCTCCCCCTATGGTTGCCATCATGGAGGGGCGAGGACGGCTTCAAATGTTCTGAGTTGTGGTTTTTATTGGCCAACCTTGTTCAAAGATGCAAGTGATCTAGTAAAAAGGTGTGATGAATGTCAACGAGTGGGCGGGATTTCCAAGAAAGATGGATGCCTCTACACACCATTCTCGAAGTTGATATCTTTGATGTATGGGGTATCGATTTTATGGGCCCTTTTGTAAGCTCGTGTGGAAACACATACATTTTTGTAGCGGTTGATTATGTCTCGAAATGGGTTGAGATCGTGGACTTGCTCATCAATGAATCTAGGAGTGTGGTGGCATTTCTGAAGAAGAGCATTTTCACAAGGTTTGGTACGCCTCGGGCAATTATTAGTGATGGAGGATCGCATTTTTGTAATAGAGCTTTTGATGCCTTGCTTTCCAAGTATGGTGTCAACCACAAAGTGTCTACACCTTTTCATCCTCAAGCAAGTGGCCAAGTTGAAGTGTCCAACAGGGAGATCAAGAGCATTTTGTCCAAAACCGTCAATGCCAATAGGACCGATTGGTCTAAAAAGTTAGATGATGCTCTATGGGCTTACCGGACCGCTTACAAGACTCCAATTGGTATGTCTCCGTACCGGTTGGTGTTTGGGAAAGCATGTCATTTACCAGTGGAGTTGGAGCATAAGGCCATGTGGTCCTTGAAGAAGTTGAATCTTGATTGGGATATAGCTGCTAATCTTCAGGTGGAGCAACTCAATGAGCTTGATGAATTTAGGTTCCATGCCTACTCTAGTTCGTCCCTGTATAAGGATAAAATGAAATACCTTCAGACAAATATACTCGGGGCAAAGAGTTCAAGGTGGGGATTTGGTGCTCTTATTCAACTCTCGGCTAAGGTTGTTCCCGGGAAAGCTCAAGTCAAAATGGAGCGGGCTGTTTGAAGTAGTGTGTGTGACCCCATTTGGTGCTATTGATTTAAAGAACAAAAATGGTGAAGTTTTTAGAGTGAATGGGCATAGAGTCAAGCATTATTTGGGGAAGTTTGATGATAGCCATGTGGTGGCTCTTGTGCATTTCAAATGATTGGATGGTAACATGCGTCGTGCCGCGATGTTAAATCAGGCGCTTCTTGGGAGGGAACCCATGTGTTTTTCATTCTTGTTTTTATTTGATTTTCATTGTAGTGTAGGATTGATTTTTGGGCTAATTGGTTATGAGATGTTACAGGATTGAGTTGATGCAGTGCAGGACATAATTGAAAAAATGCACTGGTCTCTGAAGTTTCCAGTGCGGCCGCACTACCATTTTGTGCGGACCGCACTGGTGAGGGTAAAATGTAGCCTCTCTGAAGTTTGCCAGTGCGGCCGCACTACATTTGTGCGGTCCGCACTGGACCTCTGCGGCCGCAGTCCATTTTGTGCGGACCGTAGAGTGTTGCCTTCTCAAAGTTGCACAAAATAAGGCAGTGCGGACCACGGTCCATTTTGTGCGGTCCGCACTGGTAGGTGAGAATGGGACCCAGGGTTTTTCCATAAATAGTCCTTGAGGGCCTCCTTTTAACCTTTTCGATCTCTTCATTCTCAAACATCTAAAAAGCACTGTTCATCATCGTAATTGCTCATTACTGATTGCTTGGACTTATTTCAACCCACTCATCTCACAACCGGTAACGTAGATTCATTTTAATTGCATTCATTTTGTTATTTTCCTTTAGTTCTTTTGTTTTTTTGGTCCTTCGTTTTCTTCCTCCCATATATTTCATCATTGTTTAGGTTAGATGAGTTAGGTTTTTGATTCCTGCATATTTAGTTGGTTTAATGAACTGGGTAATGATCTAGGGACACTACTTAGGTGGTTAATTAGACTTAAAAATCAAAAATTAAGGAACCCTAAGTGAGTGCCATTTGTGGGCACTCAGTGCGGACCGCAGTCGTTTTTGTACGGTCCGCGGTGTCCCAGTACGGTCGGCACTACCATTTTGTGCGGACCGCACTGATAATCTTCTGATTGTTGAACCTCAGGCAGTGCAGTCGCACTACATTTTGTGCGGACCGCACTAGCCCAGTGCAGCCGCGGATGATTTTGTGCGGTCCGCACTGCCTAAATACAGAGTGGGTAGTCTGAACCCCACCTCTGCGCGGACCGTGGTTGATTTTGTGCGGTCCGCGGTGACGTCAGTGCGGCCGTAGTTGATTTTGTGCTTGCCGCACTGGGTGCTTCTGCAACATGTCTGCAACAACTCTTGTTCTGCTTCTGCAACTTTGGTCTTAATTGATTACACTGATACTAACAAGCTGATTGAAAATGATTGCAGACAATGGTGAGGCAACATGGTAAACAACCAGGCAGAGGAGAATCCTCCCGGGGAAGGAAGAAGAAGATGATAAAACTCACTCCCCAAGCTCGGGAAAACATTAAAAGGACCATAGAACTAATAAAAGCTGCTGATATAGTTGCCTCCCATTTCTCGGGGAGTGAGTATGAGCCATCAAGGGACATTTCTTCGGGCTCCATGTCAGAATACATGGAAGACTGGTCGAAAAGACCTAGACTAAGAGACACTCCTCAACCATCACCCACTACCCAAGCACCACCTAATGTCATTTCTGAGTCTTCTGAGGGCTCATCAGCAGGTAGTGGGGAATACCCCACCTCTCTTACAGCTTCATTATCTAGAGAGGGTGCAGTAGGTGCGGAGGAGGATGTTGGGGGAGATGAGGAAGTGGCAGAAGGAGGAGAACCAAGGGTTGGGGAAGTTGATAGAACGAGGAAGCCGGAGGTTTGGCGTGATAGATTTGTTAGTAAGGTGGCGTACCATAAATTTCGAGAGTGGTGGCCGGTGAGAAAGTTGATTTCGAAGAGGAGATTCATTGATAGAGACCTACTACCCCACAACCCCAACGTGCATAGACAGTTTAGGACTAGAGTGGGCTAGGAACACTTCCTAGAAGAGTGCGTGGTTGCCAACGAACACATGGTCATGGAGTTTTACTGCAATGTAGCCACATCAAAAAGGGCTCCAAAGTGACCAAGGTTCGGAATCTGAAAGTGTTATTTGAAGGGAAGTACCTCAACGAATACCTTGGCTTCAATGAGGAGGACGAGACCTTATACATGGCAAAAATGGCAATAGGTGAAAAGGTTCGTCCATGGTTGGCAAATACCTGGCAATACCAGGTACCTCCCCGGACTTGTTGACTACTGGAGTCCGTATTCTGAGACGGAGTCTGAACTTTGAGGCACGGGGGTGGGAGACTTTTGTTTGTAGCCGGTTTGACCCTACCACTCATGACAACTCCCTGCCTCTCCATCGAGCTGTGTTGGTTGCTTCTATTATGGCGGGGTACCCCATCAACGTGGGGAATGTGATGTCCAGAATCATTACCACCGTGGGTGCAGAGCATGACCGGAACTATCCTTTCCCCAGCACCCTCACGATGTATTTTCGTGACTTGAAGGTAGAAAAGAAGCCCTTCGATGTCAAAGTCAAAGCGATGGCCCCTTTCTCGTGGTATAGCATGCAGGGGGATGATAACCCCAAGAGAAAGAACTTCAAGGGTACAACTACGACTACAATTGGCCAGTCTGAAGAGCCAGTTGTGGTAGTGGCTCCTGCTGAGCCGACCTCCACTTCCCCTGATGTCCCTCCCGGTCCTTCCACATCCACAGCCACTCCTGCCGGTCCATCTACATCAGCAGGCCCGGAGATCCCATCTTCCCGCGCCCATCCTATTACTGCTCACCGACTGAGCCACGCTCTTCTTAGCATGAACAACTAGATCCAGACTGCCTCATCTAAGTTGTCCTCACTCACCACTGTGGTAGAGGCTCAGTCGGAACCTCCAGCTCCGTAGGTTCCACAGTCGATAGAGGATGCACTCAAGGAGATACTTGACAACCAGAAGAAGATCCTCGACACTCAGGCAGCACACTCAAAGGCAGTTGATTCACATAGCAAGGCTCTCAAGGATCTTGCTAAGGAGCATAAGAAGCTGAAGACACGGGCCTCCAAAGAGTCCATGAAGGAGTTGAGAGCAGATGTAGACTGAAGGCAGATAACCTGCCTTTAGATTTATTGCTCCAAGACCCAGCCCCAGCAGTTCATCCAAAGCCGGAGCAGTCTTAGAGGCCTCCCAAGAGGAGGAGGATGATTCCTAGAGCTGATGATGCTATCATCCAGTTGGCGGACACACCGGAGACTTCCTCCAGCCAGCCACAGGATGTACCAGTTCCAGAGCCTGTCCAGGTCCAGGCCCAGGTCCCAGTAGCAGAGCAGCAGGCCACATGGGACCAGTCTGAGGTTCCTGAGCACACAGAGGACCCAGGGACCACACATGACCCTATGCAGATAGACGGGCCTTAGGGAGTCTTCTATATCCTTTCCCTCTTATCTTTTGATGCTTTATTTAGACTAGTTGGCATTGGGGACAATGCCAGCTTTCATTTGAGGGGGTAGGCTCTACTATTCATTTTAATGATTGTATGTATATTTGATACATTTTTATGCTTTTTTTATCTTTTTATGTTTGGTCTGTATATAATTTTTATATTTTGTTACATTGATTGCACTTTTATTTTACTTTGGGTCTGTATATAAAGTGATGTTACATTGTAGATATTTATCCCTTCAATTGTATATTGGACAAATCCCCTCTTGTATATATTCATTTTACTTTCCGCAAATTTTTCGTTTTTAACTTCTTATTTGTGATTCGTAGCTTCTTGTTTTGAAATTTGCAATAAGCCTTTGGTTTTCTTAATGCCACGGTTCTTTCCAAAGGTGGAACGTTGTGTGAACCGGGTGGTTCTTCCCAATGATAGATGGCGTGAGAACCTTCTTAAGGGTTTGAGTCCGTTTTTCTTTTTATTTTTAGTAGTTAGTAGTTAAAAGGTGCCTCAAGCAAAGCTTCACTTGGGCTTAGCACATTTCCCTTTGATCTTATGGTCAAAAACAAATTGTTGTGTTTAGGATGGTGAAAGTCGTGACCTTGAGACTCTTGTGTTGGCCGATAATCATCAAGTGGTTTTTCGGGACCATTGTGTGCTCAAATCGTATCTAAGGTCGTTGTGGGCCCCCGACTCTAGGTCTTTAGCATTCCCTTAGCTTGTGTGGTGAGTAATTGAATTTCAAGTCCAAGTCCCGAGCCATTGGTCTAGAACTTGCCTTGAATGTTTGTTGAGGCGAAATCCTAAGTGAATTTTGACTTGAGACATGACTATAGGCTCTCCATGATCCAAATGATAGTTTGAACAATTCCATAGCCTACCAATGATAAGATCCCTAGATAACCCTTTTGAGCCTTAGACCTTTTTCTTTCAAGAACCATGATACAAGCCTATACTCGTTCTAAAAGATACCCTCTCTTGGCACCCAATCTTTCCTTTAGCACATGGCAAAAGTATAAGTTTGGGGGGAGAGACGAGGATTGCAACAAAGTGGTAAAAAGGCACAAAAATGAAGAAAAGGAAAGGCAATGGAAAAGAAAGAAAAGCAAAAAGACAAAAAGGAAGTTCAATGTGAAAAAGAATAAAAAGGGATTCAAAGAAAAACAAAGAATGAAAGGTGTGGAAAGTTAAAAAAGGAGAAAAGGTTTGAAAGTCATAAGAAAGAGTGAGAATGTGTCTCTCTAACCCCTTAGGAAGAAGTGAAAATGACTCAAAGAGTCAAGTGAATGGATGCCAAATGAATCAAAAGAAGTGCTTAAGGGAAGATGAAACCCTCTTAGACCAAAACATTCCATACGCTGAACCAAAAACCTTCAGTATGTCTCCACAAAAGCCCTATATGATCTTGAGTTGACTGAAGCTTACATTAGTGGATACTCACATAAGGGGCAAGCATATGGTACTTAGAGCCAGACTTGTGACTTTTTCTTGAGAGAGATGAGTGAATTTCCATTAACCTCATTTTGCGTGCCACTATTCTAAAGGTGAGGTTTGCTTAGGGAGAGTTGAGGATGTGTGAGTTTGGGTTCCACAATGACTAAAGTAATTAAAAGAGTTCTTTGATGCTTCGAGTCAACTCTTGATGCTCTTGTGTCGCACTTGATCCATGGTTTTTCAAAGAGTAAATGTTGTTAATGATTCATTTGTATTGAGGGCAATTGTTAGTCCAAATTGATGCTAGTTGAGGTTGCTTTAGGTCAGCGAAAAATTTCTTGGATTTTCCCTTAAGGGGTGGGTCTTATTTTGCTTGCTTGAGGACAAGTAAAAGCTTAAGTTTGAGGGAGTTGATAACTAGGGATTTTGATGCATTTTATACCCCTTCTTGCTTATTCTTTGATCAAATACTCATATAAAATAGTCCCAAAAGGCTCACAAGTTGTGCTTGATTGCAGGTTTGATCAACAAAGTGACAAAATGTCAAAGATCGGCTCAAAAAGAGTGAAACTTGCAAAAGTGACAAAGGCAAGGCAAGCTCAGGAAAAACAGGCCCAGTGCGGCCGTATTACACTTTGTGCGGTCCGCACTGGAGATTCAGAGAGCTGGTATTTCAGGCATTAAGGCAGTGCGGCCGCACTAGGTTTTGTGCGGTCTGCACTGAAGGCAATGTGGCCGCACTACCATTCTGTGCGGTCCGCAGAGCCAAGGTTCAGAAAAGATGCAGAATGGAGTTTTGAAGCCTGTGCGGTCCGCAGTCCATTATGTGCGGACCGCACTAGAAGCCTCTGCGGCCGCAGTTCATTCTGTGCGGTCCGCGGAGCTCAAGTTCAGAGAATGAGATTTTTGAAGTCAAGAGCCCGGTGCAGACCACGGTCCATTTTGTGCCGTCCGCACTAACCCCGCAGGGGCAATTTTGTCTAGATTTTTCAGCCTAGTATAAATAGATTCCTTTTCCATTTTTTGGGTATCAGATATTGTATTATATCAGCTGCGCTCGTGGGTCGACTTTTCTTAGCCATTTTGGGCATTTTTACTTACTTTTCATCATTGAATCTTTGTATTTAGCTTAGCAATTAATTAATATGTGTTTATCTTCTTCTATTTCTTGTTTTTCTTCTTTGAATATGAGTAGCTAGACCCTATAGCTAGGGTTGTGGCTCAACCCTAGTGTGGGTAATTGATGAGTCTTGCATTTTAGGGCTAAATTGACTATGGGTGTTTGATATTTGGGTCAATTTCATGGTTAAATTGCTGAATTAGTGGTTGCGAACACTAGTTTGTGTTTTGTTGACTAGGGTTCTTCTTTAAAGAGAGAGCCTAAGTCTTCGAAATTGATCCAACAAGGAATTGGGGCGTACTCAAGAGATTGATAGCCCCAATTAAAGGGTTAAACCTCGAGAGAGTAGTACCCGACTTGAACCTTAGTTGCTTGTTCAAATTTGCATACCCAATTGGTCTTGAGAGAGTCAATTGGGCACTCACTTGAACCAC
Source organism: Nicotiana attenuata (assembly GCF_001879085.1). Lineage (NCBI taxonomy): Eukaryota > Viridiplantae > Streptophyta > Magnoliopsida > Solanales > Solanaceae > Nicotiana > Nicotiana attenuata. The sequence continues at coordinate 26,035,184 of NC_031999.1, forward strand.
CGAGAGGTGTAGTGTGGGTAGATTTGTGCAACGGTTATATCATATTGCCCAAATATGTCAAAGATGCCATAGCCTCAAGTACCCGTAAATTGACCACCTAGGCGGAAGTCACTACCCTAGTGCCCTTTAAACCATTAGATACAACTTGCAATATTTAACTCTTAGCTTAATTTACAATTTGTAGTTTGTTAAAAGTATAATCATAAAGAAAACCCCAAAAATGATGAGAAGTGTAATTATGAACACATACGCAATCCTAAGTTAGATAGATACTCGATTCCAATTCTAGCTCTCTGTGGATATCGATCCCGACCCAAAATCGGGTAAAAGCTATTGCGACCCTCTCTTGCTACTTATTAGTAGTGCGGAGTTGGCAGCGATCACTCCCCGGGGCCGTTGTTCAGCTATCAAAATCAATGATCGAGGAAGCTCATGCCGAGATCAACTCCACTAGCCTTACATGGGATTGGAGAAATAAATACATCGATTATTTGGAAAGTGGGAAACTACCCGCGGATCCAAAAGAGTCGAGGGCCCTGCGAACCAAAGCAGCCCGATTCTCGCTCGATGAAAATAGAACTCTGTACAAAAGAACCTTTGATGGACCCTTAGCAGTATGTCTGCGGCCGGGGGACACAGATTATGTGCTCCGAGAAATCCATGAGGGGACCTACGGAAATCACTCGGGTGCCGATTCCTTAGCCCGGATGGTGATCAGAGCAGGCTACTATTGGGACATCATGGAAAAGGATACCAAAGAATTTGTCCGTAAATACGACAAGTGCCAGAGATTTGCCCCGATAATTCACAAACCCGGTGAACAGCTGCATTCGGTCTTGTCACTATGGCCATTCATAAAATGGGGGATGGACATCGTCGGGCCTCTGCCAACGACACCAGGTAAAGCTAGATTTATTTTGTTTATGACTGACTACTTCTCAAAGTGGGTGGAAGCGCAGGCCTTCGAAAAGATAAGTGAAAATGAAGTCATTAACTTCATCTAGGACCACATCATGTGCCGATTCGAAATTCCTTCTGAGATAGCATGTGATAACGGGAAGCAGTTCATCAGAAGCAAAGTAACACACTTCCTCGAAGATCATAAAATCAAAAGAATTCTGTCAACAACCTACCACCCCATGTGTTAACGGTCAGGCCGAATCTAAAAACAAGACCATCATTCAAAACATGAAGAATAAGTTGGAAAGTGCTAAGGGAAAATGCAAACAAATATTACCCGAAGTGTTATGGGCATATCGAACAACTCCAAAATTAAGCACAAGAGAAACACCCTTCTCTCTGGTATATCGGGCCGAGGCTTTGATATCGGTAGAGGTCGGGGAGCCAAGTGCCAGAATCTGACACACCACCAAGAGCTCAAACAACGAGGCCATGACTGCGGCCCTCGAACTATTGGATGAAAAGCGAGAAGCTTCACTGGTTCGAATGTCCACCCAAAAACAAAGGATCGAAAGGTATTAGAACAGGAGAACAAACCTCCGACATTTCGGAGTCAGGGTCTTAGTCCTAAGGAAAGTCACCCTAAACACGCGAAACTCTAATGAAGGAAAGCTAGGCCAAAACTAGGAAGGACCGTACCGCGTCCTCGGAGTGATCGGCAAAGGGTCCTACAAGCTCGGCACCATGGAAGGCGAACAACTTCCAAGCAATTGGAACATATCAATGCTTAAACATTACTACTGCTAAGGTGTCCGATGGAACACGCCGAAACACCCCCGGGCTCGAAGACCTTGGGTCTTTAAAGCATGCGCCTCACTCTTTTCCTTCGATCAGATTTTGTCCCAAGAAGGGTTTCACCGGCAAGGGTTTTTATGAGGCAACATCTATATGCTACCTAAGGGGAAATCAACAAGTATCCAAGGCTTCTCTTCAATCAGCCTCCAATACTGGGGGGCATCCCCCGGGGAGGCTGCCTCCTCGGAGGAGTTGTGACATGCAAAAAAAGGGTCTCGATAGGAAAAAGATGTATCGGGCCAAACGATCGAACGAACCATGTCCGCATAGTGTAACCGATCCCTTGACAACAAAAACATGTATACTTGTGCCAAGTAATCAAAGAATATTTTCTCCTCCATCGAAAAACTTTACGCTTCAAAGAAGTCTGCTATTTTCTGCGAGAAGCGGCACCAGAGCCAGAATGTTCCCGAACACTCGGGGACTGACATTGAAAGCTCGAAGACATACGACCTCCAGGTCGGAAATTTTGAGCTCCTAAGCCCTCAATGAGGCAACACAAAGTTTACAAAAAAATGGCTCCAGAGCCAAAAAACTATCGATGTCTCGAGGAATGTCGTCGACTGTCTTCCCTTCGAGCAATCAGTAACTCAAAGACAATAAGACCCCAAACGGGCAATCTCGAGCCCGAAAGCCCTCCATACGGCAATACTAGAAAATGTAAGACCTCCACGAGGCATTGTCGACAGTATAAGACCTATATGAGGCAATAACAAAACTGTGGGACCTCAAGCAAGGCATGAACCACTTGTACCAAGTGAATTATCTGTAAGACCTCAAGCAAGGCGTGAACCATACTTGTACCAAGTAACTCATCTGTAAGACCTCAAGCAAGGCATGAACCATACTTGTACCAAGTGACTTATCTGTAAGATCATACAAAAGGCATAATCCCGATCTTAAAGTTAAGGCTATATATCCGAATTTATAAGACCCCTTAAAAGGCATACCCTCGATATAGACACAAAAACTACTTCACTCGGGGACTGAAAGGCTCCGGCCAAACACAATGACTACGGTCAGAAGGCTGTACCAGCCAAACTAACGTGACTCAGGAATGCCCGACCGTCGCTATAAAATCACAGGCCTTCAAATATTTCGAAAAAACTTCGAAAATAACCAGTTAATCAAGCTACCCTCGGTATAAGAAAAAGAGCTTTGATCATATCAGCTCTAAACGATATGCTTCGAAACAACTCAGTCATCGAGTGAAACCTCCCGAGGTGCTCATCCATTGCTACATAACGACTCGTAATCGAGGTTCTTATCGAGCCGTCGAAGAGCTGAGGGAACACAATACTTCAAAAAGTCTTTAGCCAAGGAAAAATAAAGCCTATATAAGAGGTCGTACCAACCCAAGGCGTTGGAGCCACTATCGCCAGCCTATATAAGAGGTCATACCGACCCAACGTAAGACCTGCTGACACCAGCTTACATTAGAGGTCGCACCGACCCGACGTGTAAGAGCCTAAGAGCCAGCTTAAATTTTGAACACATAAGGGTCAATGACCTCAAGTCGAAATCCGACTCGAAGACTGAGCCAGAAACAGTTAACTAAAGTCTAAGGGCAAATGCGTAAGAGCCACTATTGCCAGCCTATACCAAAATGTCGTACCGACTCAATGCGTAAGACCCATTGTCGCCAACCAAAAAAATCTTTGGACTAGTTTCTAGACCCAAGGGTCGGTAAACCCGAGTCGAGAACCCGACTCGGGTCTTCACCCTCTCGAGCTCGGAAGACAGATTAATGCCCCCCACGTGTATATCCTCGAGAGTCCGCCTCCAAGATTCTAACCGATCATGTTCCATGGCTCGAGTCAATTTCAGTTCGGCCCTTCGGACACTCTCCTGGTTTGAGCGTTTATTACAGTGGCATCCTCTTTGGGCAAGGATATGATTGCCTCGGCTTCAGTTTTGATCCCGGATAGCGCAACAACTAACTTAATATGAAGACCTCTATACTTCTCACTATCCGCCCTCGCATCATGAAGTTGATTCCCGACTAAGGCCATCTTTCCCTGGAGCGTATCCCTCTCGGAAGCTATCTCTCTCACGTGCCGTTTGAGTTCGAGAATTTCGGAGTCTCCGGCTCGGAGCTCCTCCCTCATTAGGGAATATTTCTTCTCAAACTGCACAAATCATATCAAAGGTGTCAAAACGCTGAGATCTAGTAAACATTCAGACAAAAGCAAAAGGAAACTACGTAACCTGTTCAGTGAGATCAGTCTTCTCACGCTCGTAGCGAGCCACCTCAGCTTGAAACAGGGCGAAGGTCTAATTATAAATCACCCTGGACTGGAGCCATGAAAGAGACAAGTTAAAAAGACGAAGGTCAGGATGACAAGCAGAATTTACAAAAAAAACCTGCTCACAGAGCCTGTCCATCTCACTGAAAATGAGTGAGGCATCGAGCTCAGGGATTTTCTCGGGCGCAGCTAAAGGCCTTTCTAACGCATCTTTATCTCCGATGGGCATCCCCAAATCGGAAGTTTCTTAATTCTGGGCATCCTGCGTTTCCTAAGGAGGTAAGGTCTGTCCCGGAGGAGAATCACTCACGTCAATAACACCGACGGCATCAATCGGGGTCGTCTCTTGTCTTTGAAGAGCTTCAAAATTGGGTTCCTTCGAGCCGCCTACCAAATACACCTCAGCTCGAGTAATATTTAGGCTGTCAACTGGCTCAGGGACATTACCCAATACCTCCTCTTCAGCCCTCTTCAGCCCGAAGTTGGGCAGCAGCAGCACCAAGTTCCAACCTGGAAGCCACTGTATCTGCGGTATAAGGGGCGATCAGGTTTTCCCCTCCCTCGGATGCTATCGAGGAATCATCTTTCTCCTCACCTTCAGCTCGGGGACTCCCCGCTACTCCTGAAGTTAAGGCCGCTTAATCAGCCTTAGGTTCTTCCACTAGCCTTCTTGGATTTCAAAGGCTCAGTCGACGATTCTCTTCGTCTTTTCTTCTCTTCGTCGGGTCTCGGGGTATCAGCTTCACCAAGATGCGCTCCCCTCATCAGGGGGACCTCTCGCAGACCTACACAAGTGCAAAATATAAACACAGGGAGTGAGGACGCTGCCGGCAACAATTCTGTTAAGAGATATAATTACAGCAGAAGTAAAGGCTCACCATTGTCCTTGGCTTACCATCGAGCTTGGGACAGATTGTGCCACACGTGCTGAACGTATGGAAAAATTGAATCCAGCTGGTTGACCCAGCTCGAGAGGTCCTTAACCGCATTAGGGTACACGCCGATGGCTGCATCAACGGAAAAAGTCAGTTTGTGGGAAGATGTACCCAAAGAGAAGCAAGAGAATATTTAATTAGCATATCTACTTACGTTTCATGTTCCACTTTTCGAGGAACGACATCCTATCCGCTAGAATCAGGTATGAAGTCCTAACTCGGACAAAACGGCTCATCCACCCCCCGTTCCTAACCTCGTCGGTGCAAGAAAAAAGGGCTCTCGAGGCCCGACAATGGAGCTTTATCAGGCCCCCACGGAAAAGTCGGGGGCTATATATTCTGATCAGGTGGTCGAGCGTGAAGGACATCTCCTTAATCATGTTCGCGTAATATCTGGTCATGTAAACAATGCGCTAGAACGAAGGGTGAATATAACCCAGTGTTACTCGATATCATTTGCAGAAGTCGAGAATCATGGGGTCTATTGGAGGCGAGGATGGCTCCACCGGGCCAAGGGTAAATGGATAAGTATACACACTGAGGAAGCCAGCCTTGTATGTCATTATGTCCTCCTCCCGAGAAGGAATTTCCACAAGAACCACGTCCCCCCAGCGGCAGTCGGCCTTCACCCTTTCGATGTCTGCTATTGAACATACATATTGGGACACGGACTCGCATCGCCGCGACTTCGAAGAAGGTTTTTCGGTCTTAAAATCGGAGGTCGTTTCAAAAGCCCCCAGAATGCATTCCCCAGCGCAAGGGGGCATTGTTGATTTACCCTTAGGCGAGCGCAAGGAAGAGGAAGGCACATCTTTCTGAGGAATAGAGGTGTAAGTTTTTGCCATTCTTGTTAAAAGGTTTCAAAGGAGAAATGAAAATTGCGTTTCAAAAGAGAACACACGGGAGAGGTAGGAAGAACTCTTTTGAGGGCTTGGTGGTGTAGTGGAAAATATGGAGCAATAAAAGAAGTATTTGTAGAGGTCTAACACGAACGTTGGAGTAGGCCAAAGGACAAACAACCACTGTAATTAATTCGAAGGCTCTAAAGGCTGTGTGGACGCGACCTTTAAACACCTCATTTTTTCATATCAGTCGCTCGATAGGGCGTGACTACTATCATGATAGCAGTATCAAAGGGGCAGGAATTTGAGATCGTTTCCTATCATTTTACTCTATGAAACGCGGGGACTATCTTTATACGGGTAAAATCGGAAAACCAGATTTCATGATCATTATGTCTTTTCCCTAGCGTCGCCTCGAAAGGCCTCAAAGGCCCGGGGGTAAAGTTCGAGGTTTTGACCTCGAGGGTTCTTCATAAACGACCTCGGTGCTGCACGAGTTGGTGGTTATCATGGATAAACGGGAAGTTCCCTAGGCACGTGGTCCAAAATGATAACACCTACAAGAATAGTACCAGTCTGTACTAGACTGCTAAGTAGCTGTACCAGCTACTTTACTTTGTAATAAATATACATGTACTACGTTGGGATTCCCTCCCCCTATATAAAGGGGACCTTTATTGTTTTTTGCACACAGAACACAACATCTCTTACAACATTCAATACAAGAACATTCTCTGCTCTCTAACTTAAATATATTCCCTTGGTTTCACTACTTACATTTATTGCTTATATTTTTGTTGTGTTCTATTTATTGTTCTTCATATATTGCTCATTACTGGCCATAAAGATCCTTCATCAAAGCCCTCAAACTGTTAGTCCTTCTTCAGCCGTTCATAGCTTACCATCGAGCTCGACCTCGAGGCCCGTATAGTGAGGCTCAAGGCCCCAATTCTCAGCCACTCGGTTTGCCTAAACGCACCATTTTCAAGTTCTTTATTTTATTTTTTAGTCTCACACTTAGCATCTACTGTCTAAGAACTAGCATAAAAACAGATCATGTATTTTTAGAACCACAAAATAAAATTAATTGTAATTACCATTTTCCCGGTAAACACTATGGTTTGTAACTACCGAAAGGTCTAATTAGAGAGTAAAATAAGAGTTAGAGATGATGTGATGTCTCGCTTGATGTTCCAGAAAAGCATAAGGAAATCGATTGCAAGCTAAAGTATGATAGAACGACAAGGTTTTAGAAAGACAAGAGTAAGGATAAGAAGAAGGCAAGTGAGAAGGTTACGAAAATGGATAGGTCCTCGCGATTAATCCCGTGAAAACAAAGGAGCTGATGATTCCTCTAAGTTATAGAAAGCCCAATATAGCCTGAATGAACTCAAAGTAGTCCAAGACTAGTAGCATTTAGAAGAGATGGGATGCTACCCTCGTAGCAGAATGAGGGTGTAATTGTGATAAATAAGGATGATGTTTGAGCCTTCGCTTGAGTAATGATTAGAAAAAAAAAAGGAAAAAGGATTTCATGAATTGTAAGGGACTAAAATAACCACATAAGGTGAGTCACGTTGGGATGCTATAAAGTATGGTTATGAAACTATACTATCACCCTAGGTGGATCAATCTAATTACTCCAGATGTCCCCGATGAGACGCGAGCCCTAGCGGCGGTGTTACATAAAAGATCAAGTTATCAGTGGTAGATGATGAATCAACAATAAGGTAAATCAACAATAAAGGAATAAAAGTTCAACAATATAAGGGGAGATTAGACCATCAGTCTTAAGGATAAGCAACGAGAGTAACCTGGAGGTAGTTGCAGACCTCAGTATTCATAAATCAAAAGAATAATTATGGTATAGTATGACCTATATAGATGCAGTAAAGTCATACGAATGGATAACTAGATCTATAAAATAATATACGGCCATATTCGCAAGATCTACAAAGTACAGAGCGAAGAACTTCGATACACCTATTGATGCCCAGGGAGGCATCCTATTAAGCCTTGTATATGTTTACAAAGTAAGTCTTAGAGATTAGCTAAAAACTGGAGTAAAAGGAGAGAAGAGTCGCATAGGCACACTTACAAGGTCAGTATCGTACAGACTGCATGATAAAAGGTAGAAATTGTTATGAGATTGGAAGGAATTCGATCACAACTTATGGTGTGGGAAAGAGGCCTAAAGGGGGGGGGGGGGGGGGGAATGCCCTGGCTTTTGGATTTATTCAGAGAACAACTGCCTAAATGGAAAGGAGAGTATTATGGTATTCACAAGAGCTATAAGCTATGAAAATGATATGAGCATCGGTCAATATTCGAGGACGAATTTTCCAAAGGGGGGAATGATGTTACGCCCCACAATATTACATCAATATTACGTCCTGCAAAATTACATTTACTACGATGTTGCAACCTGTAGTATTGTATGTTGAATTTGTCGTAAGGTAATTGATATCAGTCCAAGAAAAAGATTATTTGGAGATTATAAGGATTACGCTATTCAAGCAAGTAATGAGTAAATTCGTGAAGGAGAGGGGGAGCAAGTCAAAGAAAATGAATTTTCGTCCAAGTTTGGCATGTTGGAATAAAATACGGGCCGAGTGTTAATACCCGATATTTATGGACTAGTACCATACAAGGTACTATATAACCATGATAGTATGATATATAAAAGGGTATATTAAAAATAAATAGAATTTTAAGTAAGTTGAGTCAATTTTTAATTATGCGGGTAATTGGTTAATTACCGGGTAACGAGATAATACCTAATTACCCAATAAGTGAATAAAGATTAAAATTCACACCCAACCCCCACGTGGCAGCAAGCCCCTAATTGAACCAATGACTTTTGGTCATTTGGGATTAGGTGGCAACCAAGGTTCAAGACACATAGTTAGATCTTTTACAGGTTTAAGAATTCTGGCCTACACAACACTAACAGTCTAATCATTAAACCAAACTCTAACAAAATCTTTGCTCCAACATAGTGAAACAAAAACATCACCCAAACAACAATGCACTGCCAAAGAAGAAAATTGAAGCCAAGAATTACATGACAATAAAAGCTAAAAGAACATGTTTTTCATTAATCAATCCTTATAAGTTTGTGAATAGGGAGAACGTGATTTGTGATTGAAATTGTCATTTGTGATTCTCATAAGTCTTATGGGTTATTTGTGAATCGGATTAGAACGTTAGCTAATGCCAATTTCCCACAAAAAAAAACGTGAATTCTTGCAAATAAAAGAAATCCAACGAGAATTATTCGAACCTTAGCAACGTAAAATTTTGATGTTCTAACGGAGTACGGTGCAATCTTTTCCAAGAACATCATATGAATTTTTCCCTACTCCAGGAATGTTAAGGCTAAGCCTTTCCTTCATTTTGGCATGATCTCGTCATTACACAAGTTTGATAACGAGGCATAAAGAAAAATTCATATCCCGGAATTAATGTATATATTTCTAGTCTAAGTTACAATATTTTCTTTATCGGGACTTCATATTCATTTGAGTATTTCCTTCTTCCAGTCAAGAGAGCAGAAGTCTATATATATATAGTATCATAGTATTTTCATTACCATCGAACTATAATCGATGGGCAGGCCCATGTTGGGCAACCTCTGATCAGATGGTAAGTTATATACCGAGCCTACTGTGCCCGAGCACCTATGAGCGAGCCTAGTTGGTCGACATACAGAGCCTAGTATGGCCGAGCGCCTATGAGCGAGCCTACTACGGCAGAGCAATTATATATATATACCGAGCCTTATAGGATCGGATAACTATTTTACTTACTATATTGAGACATTTAAGTCAGTATCAACAGGTAAGCATATCTTCAGATTATCTTCGACTTCCAGCTACTTTCAATTATTATATTATCAGTTCAGTTTCAGTTTTCAGTTATATTATTGCCTTGCATACTCGGTACATTATTTCGTACTGACGTCCCTTTTCTGGGGGCGCTGCATGTCATGCGTGCAAGTTCAGAAAGACAGACGAGTAGACCTCCTCAGTAGGTGTTGCCCGAGTTCAGCTATATCGGTAAGATCTACGTTCTTTGGAGTTTTCGGGTCTAGAGTTTTGTATACATCTTGCATATATATGTAGATAGGTTATGGGTAGGTCGGGGTGCTGTTTCGATCATAGTACGCCCATCAATAGAGGCTTGTAGACATATCCTGTCAGTTAGTGCAGTATGTTGGGCTTGTAGGCCCTGTATGTATATTTTGTTGGCTTGTCAGTTACAATGGTTGTGACGGCCTTACCGGCCCAGCTTTATATTGGCATTTAATTAGCGTTAGTTTCATTCAGTTTTATATTTTGCTTCGCAATGTGGCCCCTGGTAAAATTATGACATTTTATATCCAAAGTTCCTGAGCCGCAAGTTGGTTCGCAAGGATAGATGAGGCATGGGTGCCGGTCCCGCCCCCAGCCTCGGGGCGTGACAAAACAGTCAACAAGTCTCAGTAAGAAACAAAAGTGCCAATGAATAAAATAATTGAACTTCTATGTAAAATTCCAAGGATTGATAATACTAATCATGAGCTTCTAAGTCTTAGAATTTACAAAGCTGGTATAAAATAAATACATCATCAGTTTGAAATATATGCAAAACGTATTTAAACGTCTGGAGATACCTAGGGCAAGTGGAAGCTATAACCGGACGTAGGTACATCTTCAATGCCAGCTCCCGCTATACACAACCACATCAGCTCCAAGATCTACACGCAAGGTGCAGAAGTGTAGTGTGAGACAACCGACCCCATGTACTCAATAAGTAACAAACCTAACCTTATGTTGAAAGTAGCGAGGAGCTCAGAAGATAGTCGGTGTCCAGCATCACTAGCCAATAACAGTTCTTAACAGTATAGTGAAGGCAATAAGGGTATATGACTCAGCAAATGTAATACCAAGCTTGTTCATATATACAGAAAAAGTAGACATGCTTTTCAAGTATAATATTCTCAATCTTAATCTTACCACCGAAATCAATTAAACATGAACTTATCAAACAAAATTGTGTTTTACAATTTAAAACATCAGATAAGACTTTTTCATTCACTAGTTAGCATGATGATTAATGCATATCTATGACCACATGTTAAGTAATCAGATGTCATGTCAGCATGAGAAAGGTACATCTCTGTGCCTACATGTCAAATATTTATGTCAATAAATCGGTTTCACTATGGCATCAATAAGTATACATACAATCTTAGTACACTCTCACCTGCCTGGCCAAAATTCCCCAACAATATCACCATGGATCCATTAATATAATCACACTTAGCATTGTACGGGTGTCTGGCATAACTACCCATCGTCAAAGCACGTATAAAAAATATGGTTCTTGCGCCCTCTACTACTATGTCAAACTCCGGAGGGGCGGATCCTACCCAAGTGCTAATCATAATAACAATGCCCAAATGGTGGGGCCTGGTGCCGGCAGAGCCTGAAATCAGCATAGTTTAGCACAATCTGGGGCTTGGCATACGCATCACCTCAATATCAATATAACTGTTTCGGCCTGCAAACCAATCAAAATGTAATTATAAATTGAGAGAACATGAAATTAAAGAAGTATGATAGCAAAACAAGGCATATAATAGCCTAAAAAGTACCCGGATCAAGAATACATCATTACACGTACCCGCTGCTGTCACCCCAAACCCGACCAAAATTTCATAGTTCTTAGGGGTATTTACCCTCAAATCCAAGTTTATATATTACTTACCTCAAGCAAGCCAAATCAAATACTGATCAAGCCAATCGATACTCTAGAAATGCCATCCCGCATAAATCAACCTCCGAACCGATTGAAACTAGCCAAAAGCAACTCAAAAGCATAGAATAATTCCAAAGGAAATCAACTCAAATGTTAAAGGTCGAATCTTTAATCAATTACTCAAAGTCAACAAAAAGTTCGATTGGCTAAGCTCGTGAATTTCGACATTCCATTCGAATACGAGTCCAACTATACTAATTTCACTCAAGTATGACTCTGAATCGATGTTCAAATCTCACATATTCAATTCAGGAAAGTTTCGACAAAAATTCCCAATTCCTCTTTTGAAATTACTAATAAATTGCCAAAATCAAAGATAAAATCATGGAATACAATCAAAACTGAGTCAAAAGTACTTACCCCAAACCATATGGTGAAAATCCTCTCTAAAATCGCCCAAAACCGAGCTCCCCAACTCAAAATGCGAATAAATGAACAAACCCTTAAAATACGTGGAACCTGTCGAGGAACTTTCTAAGCATCGAACAAGTAGCTGCTTATACGACAAAAGCTCCGCTTATGTAGAAAATCGTTCTATGCCCGACCTCTCGCACCTGTGGACCATGTTCTGCTTCTACGACATCGCAAGTGCGAGGCTTTCTCGCTTATACGGAAAACCCAACCAAGTTGCCTTTCCGCTCATGCGCAACACTTTTCGCTTCTGTGCTCCCCCAGGTGCGCTTCACACTCCGATCTGTGATGTTCTCCCCAGCCTAGCCTTTCGCTTCTGCGCCAAATAACCGTATTTACACCCTTGCAAATAGATCTGCTACGCCGCATCTGCAGACATAAACAATCTCCAGCCTTGTTCTGTAACGACCCGACCGGTCATTTTGTGTATTATAGCCCACTTGTACTATTTATCGCTTGTTCTATGTTTATTTGTGGTTATGTGACCTGTCGGGTAGCTGGATTAGTTCCGGGGAAGCTTCAGAGTGAATGACACTTAGTCCCAAGGTTACAAGCTTATGTTTAAAGAGTTAACTCCTCTTCAATGGAGTTTTGATGGTTTTTATAGCTTCGTATGGTGATTCATCTAGGAGTATGTCTATATAGATTTGGATGTCCGTCGGTCGTTTTGGCTTGAATTGGCCAAAGTTGGAAAGTTGAAGGTTTGGAAGGTTGAGAAGTTTGACCGAGATTTGACTTTGTTGATACTGGGCTCAAATTTTTGTTCCGGGAGTTGGAATAGGTTCGTCATATAATTTATGACTAGTGTGCAAAATTTGAGGTCAATCAGATGTTGTTTGGCATGATTCAACATTAGTTTTAGATTTTGGAAATTCATTTGTTCTTTAGGCTTAAATTAGGATGTGATTCGTGATTTTAAAGTTGTTTTATGTGATTTGAGACTTTGAATAAGTTTGTATCATATTTTAGGACCAGTTGGTATGTTTGGATGGGGTCCAGGGGGCCTTGGGTGTGATTTGAGTGAAGTTCGACTTCATTTGGGTCATAAAGAACTACGGATCTGATATTGGTTCATTCACAATGCGTTCGCGACATGGGAATCTTGTTCTAGTATTGTTTTTCAGTGGCAAGGCAACGCGTTCGTGAAGGTTTATAGGGTCTATGCATCACAATCGCAAGAGAGGGTCACGTTCGCGTAGAAAAGAGAGGCCGGCTTGGGCACCGGGCCTTAAGCCTTCGCGTTCACGGATGGTAGTACGCATTTGCGTAGGCCTAGCTCTATGGAGCATCGCGTTCGCAACCTAGGAGTCCCGTTCGTGTAGGAGGATCTGGTAGCTGGTGTGTTTTGTGCTTCGCAAACGCGATGAAGCTTCCACGCTCACAAAGGGGAAATCCTGGGCAAAATGTTTAAAAACCCAAATCGAGGGTTGGAGTAGTATTTCATGTTTTAAGTTGTAGAGCTAGATTTTGGGCGATTGTTTAGGGGGTTTTCATGTATTGGATTGGGGTAAGTGTTTTTTACTTGGATTCTTTATTATTTCATGATTTCATCTTCGTTTCTTAAATTTAATTAGTGAATTAAAGTGATGAAATGTGTGATTTTGTGGAAACGTTTAATAAAGGGATAAAGACCAAATATATCCCTCTACTTTCATATATTGTCTTTTAACTTCCATTATACTATCGGGACAAATTCATCCCTACCGTTATACTATTGGTCCAAATTTAGCCCTACAGCCAGCAACTTTTAAAAATACCCGTTTATCTGTTAAGTAATTCAATATCTCCCAAATTCTTCTTAATTATATCGCTTGTTATTCTTCTTGCTCCATTGTTTTCAAAAATTACTATGGATGTGAATGCTAAAGTTAATAGACTATACAAATTATTCATAAATTATTTTTAATTACCAATGCACCCATTTCTCTTCTTGTATCAAATAAAATTGGTTTAGAATTTTATTTATTTTTCAATCATATACACACCATAGAATTTAGTGGATCTATTTATTGTGTATTATATGCAGTTGATCATCATGTATGTACATCTATATTAAAAATATATTTTTTGATTGCTTGGTTAGTATAGAGTTTGATCTACTAACTTAAGATTGCACAGTGTGTAGCAATTTAATTAAAGCAAAGTTGAATTAGACAACGTAAAGTCTCCGAGGAACTTCAATTTCAAACACTAATGATTGAAAAGTCTCCATACATTTGGTGCAATGAATTCATTTAAATTAGGATGTTGTAAATACTTTTAGAGTTAAGAATAGCCACCTAATTTAGATTTTTTAATTTACTATACTTTGTTTATTAAGTTATATTATTTTGATATTTTTTTTCTCTAATTCAGAAACCAGGTAAATACCAATTATTTCAAAAATTGTTGACCAAGAAGAAGAAAAAGTGATTTAAATAAAAGGAATTTGGGAGATTTTGAATTACTTAACAGATCAAGGGTATTTTTAAAAGTTTGCTGATTGTAGGCGTAAATTTGGCCCGATAGTATAATGGTATGGGTAAATTTTGCCAGATTGTATAACAGAGGTTAAATATAGACAAGATATGAAAGTAGAGGGATATATTTGGCCCTTTTCCCTTAAAAATACAAAATGGAGGTTTGAAGGTTGATTTGAGGTCTGAATTTGATGATTTTGGTATGGTTGGACTCGTAATCAAATGGGTGTATGAATTTGTTAATTTTGTCAGGTTCGGAGGTGTGAGCTCGGCGTTGACTTTTTGAATTTGTTAAAGATCAAAATTTTATTGTTTGAAGTTTTTTCCTACAACATTATTTGTTAATATTGAGTAGTTTGTGACTAGATTCGAGTCATTTGGAGGCCGATATGTACGGGAACTGCTTGTTGGAGTTGTGATATGCATATTTTTAGGTAAGTTATACATCTTAACTTGGATTTGAGGGTATTCAACCTTGAGAATTACATTGTATGAAAAATATTTGGGAGATGTACGCTCTAGGTTATGGGCGTGTGTGAGTGCACTAGTGTGTTCATGGTTGGGAGGCCTTTAGGCTATTATCGGGCTTATTTTGTTATCATATCACATTACCCTCGTGCTCCCTCTACTTATTTAATTCTTTGAATTGTGAATCAGGTTAGGCATCATGTCTAGGCTATGTGCTAACCGTTTAAGATTTGATAAGGCTATTCTTAATGTTTTTGAGTTATATACCTTATTTGCACACATGTTCTCAGTCATGATACTATATTCGTGTATGATATCTCTATCTCGGTACTTCTTATTTGATTCCTCTCATGTCTTTCATATCACTTAGGGGTAAAACTAGTAAAGTGAAGGCTCTGTTGGGTCGTCGACCACTGTATCGTCATCATCATTTATCCGGGTGATGTCAATATCCTGAAGAGCTTTTGCTATGAGATCATGTTTAGGGATAGGAGGAACCGTTACAACTTTACACAAGGCACGGAGCGAAGTTGTTGTCTGGTTTGCCTGTATCCCAATCTCACGCTATATAATCTCTCCCACATTAACCTTGATGCCCTTCATGATGCATGCAATGAGGATTGATTTCTCGATGCTTATATCTGATTCATTTCTTGAGGGCATTAGACGAGAACATACAAAACTCAGCCATTACCGACCTTCTATGGAAAGATCCCTCTTGTGGATCTTTGATTTATGTCACGACCCAAACCGATGGGACGCGATGGGTGCCTGAATCCTACATGTCGAATATACTTAAGCATGCTTTAAGATATAAACATGAATAACATACTTGAGGGAACCCTATCCAAATGACACATGTACATATACATGCGAAATATAGCGGGCGAGCCGCCAAGGCTGCTATAGACAACCATATACCCAAAACTAGAAGCCGACACGGCCAGGTGCTATCCGACTATACATAACTGTCTACAGACATCTAATAGAAAATACAACAAAACAAGGACGGGACTGGGCCATGTCAGACCCATATATGTATACAAGCATATGATACCAAAATCAAAAGCAGCTCCAGATCAAGTGGAGCACGCCAACTGTCGTTGATTAAGGATCCTAAGCAGGGGGGCCGTCAGCTTGCCTACCTGCACCTGCAGGTATAAACGGAGACCCTGGGAAATACGGCATCAGCACGAATAATATACTGAGTATGTAAGGCATGAAAATCAGTACATAAGAGACATAGATGAAACATGGAATATGGAATTCCGCCTGTAAGTCTAAATAACTTTGCAAATCGTGAACCAATTATAATATCATGCACGTGCGTGTAAATGTCGTGTCATATATAGGTATGGGTGGTGTATATAATATCATCAAGCCTTTGAGGGCATCCCATCATATCATCTCGGCCACCGTGGGCAAAATCATCAACATATACCAACTGATCGGGTGGTGGTGAATATATAACGCTGCAACCTTTTCCCATATCAAATATACATATAAGTACATATATATATACGCGTATATAATGCCATCTGGTCATGGGTCAATGTACATGTATAAATGAATGAAATGCATAAATATATGTTAATAAGATCAATATACTTTCTGGATAAACTTTATCAACTACGTATTTTTTTGGGACCCAAGAACATAAGATGTGATAATAAGATACATGGGAATTCAAGAACATAGGCACCTCTAATACTCCTATTAATAGAGTCGTTCATGGAAGTTGTGCATTTGCTCGTTTCGTTTATCATATGGATCATGCCAAGAAGAAAGAAGGGATAGCCTTAACATACCAGGAGTAAGAAAAAATCCGTATGATATTCTTGGAAAAGGTTGCAACGTACTCCCGCAGAATCTCATAATCTCACGTTGCTAATGTGCTAAGAAATCTCGTTGGATTTCTTTTGTAGGAATTGGTTGAAGATTTCTTTTGTAAGAAATCTTGTTGAAGATATTAGGAATATTTGTAGGAATTGCTAATCTCATATTATAGTGTTCTAGTATTGAAAATATTAGAATGAAGTGTTTTGTAACTAACACCTTAGTTTGCCACCTACCTAAAAATGACTAAGAGTTATGTGATTAGAAAAGTGGCTTGCTGCTATGTGGGGGTGGGGTGGATTTTATTCTTTATCCACTAACTTATTAATTAATTTGGTAATATCCTGTTACCCAATAACTAACCAATCACCCACATAAGTAAGAATTATCTCGACTTACTTAAAATACTACTCATCTTTTTTTTATACACTTTATACATTATACTACCATGGTCCTATGCTACCTTGTATGGTACTAGTCCATAAATATCGGGTATTATAGCTCAGATTGTATTTTATCTCAAATCGGCAACCTTCAATGAAACTCATTTTCTTTGATTCACTTACCTTTATAGCTTGATATAAATAGCATAAATGCTTATAATATCAAGAAAATCTTATCGCCGAGTCTACATCAATTATCTGAAGATGAAACTTTAATGTACGAAAACGCGAGATGTAACAGTTTAGGTGCAATCGAGGGTGGAGTTCCCATGGCTATGAAAGAAGCTACCCAACCACGCTCGAATTCATTGTTTTTTATCTTTTCGTCATATTCTGCTGTGCCTAGCTCCCACTCCTCGAAGTATACATCATTGATTGAGCCTGCATCATAGAGCACTTAAACTTCGCGGACTAGAACAATGGCCAAGAACCTACAATTTCTCTTTTGTTCTGCGTTCCTGGATGAACCATAGGTAGCATAGAATTCACGCATAAGGGTCTCATGTACTCTCCTGGGACCTGACTGAATGACTCCCACCTCCTCTTTCTGATGTTCCCTAGTACATGAGGGTAATGTTCTTTTAAACCGTTCAAGCTGAGCTACTTTTCTTTCAGGATTTTACACTTTTCTAAGCCCTCCCAGTACATGGTCTGAGAGCCGGCCACCCCAAACCTGAGATCTGCCATATTTTTCCAGCGTGCTTCAACATGAAGATCAACAGGTGGCACAAGATCGGTCAGTGCTTCCTCCACTTTAGACTGGGAGGAATGCTCATATGTCCTTCTAGCTGTGTCAGGTCAGGAGCGTTTGGTTGCTCAGAGCAGCAACTCATTTGTTTCCTCAAGCGGGAGGTGATCGCAATGAGAGAGACTTCTTAGATGCCATTCCTGTCAATGAACAATGTATGAGTGGGTGATATAGCATAGGAATCACATTGAGAGAAAATAAATAAAGCAAACAGCTTTTGCAATGGGTTATGCGATCGCATAATCACTTTACGAACCGCAAACCAACTGCAGAATTACAACACCCAGGAGGCAATCAATTTTGAGATCGCGAAAAGGCCTGCAGAATATGTTATGAGGCCGCATAGTGGTCACATTTCCGCTCACCAGATGGGTAATATTTCTGACCCTGTTTGCGGCAACTTTGCAGTCCGCGAAACGGGGTTGTGATCGCAAACTCAATCGCATAATCGCTTTTCATCAGGCCTCCTAGGGTTCCAATTCCGATGACTTTGTGGACCACAAACCAATTATGCGGACCGCAAAGATTGTCTTGCTCAGTCAAAAAGGGCCAACCCACTCACGTACAAAGTTCCTCTCACTCAAATTGAGAAATTTCCCACAAATACTCACCCAGATTCCCACAGCAAAGGATTTAGAAAGAGGGGAAAGAAGGGAGGAGCAAGCACATGATATTATTCAACATATTCAAGAAAAAGAGGGAGGAAAATTTACATACCAGATATCTGAGCTATTGAAGAATTCGGTACGAGATGTGAACCAGGTGAGTTCTCTATGCACTTACGATCCTCTTTGTGTGATTGTGTGTTTTTGGTCTTTTTGTTTTCTTATCCTTGTTTTTTGTTTTTGTTTTTTATTGTGTTCGTGCTGTACAGTGCGTGTGTGTGAGTGAGAGTGAGGGTGTAACTAGTATATGAAAGGTTTAGGGTCTTGTACCTTTGCATTTGCGGCGGGCAATTGAATTGCATAACACATTATGCGGTCGCATATGTGTGATGCGATGGATTAATGACTGGGTTGCTCAACCTTACTTTGCGACGCCTTCTGCGGTCACGTAGTTGTTATGCAGGTTGGAGAAGTTGAAATCTTACAACATTTGTTAAGGACCAAACTTGCCATTTTTTTTGACTGGTCTGCAACCACTTTGCGGTTCACAAAGTCATTATGCGGCCGCATAGTTGCCGCAAATCATAGAACCTTCTTTTCTTCATTTAATTCAGTCCTTGCACTCTCATAGGCATGGAGGTGGAACTCTTCAAACTTTTTGAGTTGTATCATTATTAGGTTAGCAGCTTCTGCTCAATCAAGATTCAACAGTTTCAATACCCACGTGGCTTTGTGTTCAAGCTCCACAGGCAAGTGACACGCCTTACCAAAAAACAAATAGTATGGTGAGGTGCCAATGTGAGTCTTAAATGTTGTGCGATATGCTCACAACACATCATCTAGCTTCCTTTACCGGTTAGTCCTGTTTGCATTGACAATGTTTGCTATGATGTTTTTTATCTCCCTGTTGGAGACTTCAGCCTGACCATTCGATTGAGGATGATAAGGTGTGGCCACCTTGTGCTTTACGCCATACTTTTTGAGCAGCCCGCTGAAAGCCTTGTTGGAAAAGTGAGAACCACCATCACTAAGGATGGCCCTGAGGGTACCAAATTTCATAAATATATTCTTCTTCAAGAATGCGGTCACACTCCGTGCTTCATTGTTTGGCAAGGCGATTGCCTTGACCCATTTGGAGACGATGTCGACAGCTACCAAGATATATGTCATGCCATAAGAGCTCACGAAAGGTTCCCATGAAGTCTATCCCCCATACATCAAAGATCTCGACCTCCATTACAAAATTCATAGGCATCTCATGTCTTTTAGATTTTGACCCTTGTCTTTGACAACGATCGCATGCCTTGACAATTTGATTTTCGTCTTGGTAGATCGATGGCCAATAGTAGCAACATTCAAGCACTTTTACATCTGATTTCTTCCTTGATGACCCATACGGGATTCATGGCATCCTTGAGAATTGGCATTACCTCATATTGCGGAACACACCGCCGAATGATGTTGTCGGCACAAATACGGAACAAAAAGGGTTCCTCCCAATAGTATTGCCTACACTCCCGCTAGAACTTTTTCTTTTGATAAGCTTCCAATCCATCGGGAACAAGGTTACTAACTAAAAATTTAGCGATATCAACATACCAATGAGCGAATGTGCTAGATAATGCCAATATGTGCTCATCTGGAAAGGAATCATTGATTTCAAGGTCTTCTTTTGGTCTCCCTGCCTCTTCAAGCCTAGATTGGTGATCTGCAACTTGATTCTCTATCCCTTCCCGATCCTTGACTTCAAAGTCAAACTCTTGCAACAAAAGGACCCACAGAATCAATCTTGGTTTGGTATCCTTATTCGCCATAAGATAGCAAAGAGCAGTATGATCGGTGTAAACTATCACTTTGGACCCTAACAAATAGGCCCGAAATTTTTCAAAAGCATACTTGCTCAGTCACAGTGTAATTCATTTGAGCGCCATTGAGTGCCTTGATCGCATAGTAGACAGGGTGAAGGATATTTTTATGACATTGACCAAGCACCGCCCCAATAGCTACACCACTAGCGTCACACATGAGTTCAAATAGAAGGGACCAATTGGGTGTGACAATAATAGGTGATGTGGTGAGCTTTTCCTTCAATTCCTCAAAGCATTGAGACACTTCTCATCAAATATAAACTGTGCATCTTTTTAAGGAGCTTGCACATGGGATTTGAAAATTTTGAGAAGTCCTTGATAAAATGCCTATAGAAGCCGGCGTGCCCCAAAAAGCTTCTTACACCTTTTACTGAAGTGGGTGGAGGAAGCTTGGAAATAATTTTGATCTTTTCCCGGTCAACCTCTATGCCTTGTTTGGAAATTTGTAGCCCAAAACAATGCCCTCGTCCACCATAATGTGGCACTTCTCCCAGTTTAGCACAAGGTTTGTTTCTTCACATCTTTTGAGCACTTGTCAAAGGTTGTCAAGATATTGCTCAAAGGAATCACCCACTATAGAGAAGTCATCCATAAACACCTCTAGGAAATCTTCCACCATGTCGAGAAGATTGACATCATTCATCGTTAAAAAGTATCATGGGCGTTGCATAGTCCAAATGGCATATGGCTAAAGGCAAAAGTTCCATATAGGCATGTGAATGTTGTCTTCACTTGATCTTACAAGGCAACATTGTTTTGATTATAGCTGGAATATCCATCCAAGAATCAATAGAATGACCTTCCCGCTAGACGATCAAGCATTTGATCAATAAACGACATAGGGAAATGGTCCTTGCAAGTAGCACTGTTTAGCTTCCGATAGTCCATGCACACTCTCCACCCGGTCATTGTTCTCGTTCGAATGAGCTCATTTTTGTTGTTTTGAATCCCGGTCATGCCTCCTTTCTTTGGCACACATTGCACCAGACTCACCCAAGAACTATCGGCAATGGGGTAGACCACCCTGGCATCTAACCATTTTATGATTTCTTTCTTTACCACCTCATGCATGGAAGGGTTTAACCTTCTTTGATGCTCCATGCTTGTCTTGCTCTCTTGCTCCGATAGTATCTTGTGCTCACAAATTCCGACGGGAATCCCTCGGATGTCCGCTATTGTCCACCCAATGGCTTGCCTGTGCTCCCTCAAGGCATTCAACAAGTTTTCTACCTACACATCATTCAAAAAAATAAGAAACAATTACCGGTAGGGTTTCATTAGAGCCAAGAAATTTATACCTCAAGTGCGGGGGAATGGGCTTGAGCTCAAGTTGTGGAGGCTCAATAATTTAAGGCTTGGCATAAGGAGTGACTTGATAAGTGGGTATTTTACCAACTTATCTCATCTTTAAACTTAGATCTTTGCTATGTTTGGTTGATAAAATCGTGTGTTTAATGTCATTTACTTCTCTGTTACAGGTTGTATGTGATTTAAGTGATGGTGAAGAAACCAAGTTAAAACAAGTCAAAAAGGAGCTAAAATGGACAATGGAGATCTGCCTAGTGATTTACCCTTCGCAAAGGAGAAGAAGCAGAAAGCTAGACCTTCGCGAACGCGAAGGATTAATCGCAAATGCGAAGCTTAAGGAAAACAAACCTTTGCAAACACGAAGGTATAGTCGCGAACGCGAAGAAGAAACTGGGCGGAAAAACTGGGCAGTTTTGGAATTTCACAATTTTGACCCCAAACCATTTAATACACAAACCATCTCATTTGTAAAGTATCTTTTGGCTTATTTTTCAGTCCTTAGACTAGAGAAGAATAAGTTGTGGAAGCTAGGGTTTGCACACTCACTCTGGTCTTGAAGATTTGAAGCTTTTGGTTGAGAATTTCTTACCCATTTATGTACGTTTCTTCATTTCCTTTCTTTGTATTGTATATCTAAGTGTGTAGTATTTTTTCCAACACTTGAATGTTATTTATGGAGATATTCATATTTAAAGTGTGGATTAGATATTGTGTTGTGCATGTTGAATGAGTTTTTTTGCTTTATGAAGTGACTTATTGTTTCTTTAATTATTCTTGTTCTTTAATGTTTCCAAAGGGATTATCTAACCCTATGACTTGCCCATTAACTTCGAATTAATTTTGGAAAAGATTATTTGGGGTTGGGAAGGATTAATTAACAAGAACTTGAGGTTTTAACCCTCGTTTTATAGATTCTACCTAGGTATAGGATTGAACTACTTGTAGTGTCATGCCCCAAGTTCGGGAGGTGCGACCGCGCTAAACTGAGTGAACCGGCTGAGCAAGCCTGCTAGACACTTCCTACCCAGCATACTTACGCTCAAGAGAAGACGTGATTCCATTAATTAGACAATAAGAGATCATACAATTACATTACTAAGCCATTCCATTATTCACATCGTTGTTCAGTTTTCAAAATACATACACCTTACTATTTAGTGGAACAATAATCCAAGCACAACCTCAACCTTTTACCTTCTCAACACCCATATACAACCCACATAATGTCTATGGAGCCTCTAAGTAGGTACAAAATAAAGTACTATAAAAGTGCCCGCAACAAGGCCCCGGTTATACCTTAAAATGTGGCAATCACATATGCAAAAGATGTATTACATGACCCCGGGAAGAAGTGGGGCTCACCAATACTGTTGGGAAGATGAAAGCAAGCACCTCTATTTGCGATCACCACTGTCGGCTATGGAACTACCTACATCCATTAAAAGATGTAGCGCCCCGGACAAAAAGGGCGTTAGTATTGTGGAATAGTACTAGTATGTAAAGCTAAGCACCGATCTTAATAGAACAAACAATGAAACAAAAAGAAATTAAGAAGGGAGGTCGTCATGATATACAATAAGAGCTTCAACACTTATCAAAATATCAAGTAAGGATCACATAATTTCCGGACAAGTTCCCATCTTATTTATGTTTGATAATCTCAGTGCCATGTGCCACAATCCACAATACCACAGTGTTCCTACACGGAGTCTGATCTCGACCCGACCGTTAGGTCATCTCATTTGAGAAATCATCCATTTCCATAATTTCAATCGATCAACTCAGCACAATTACCCCCATGTGTGCGGCATGGTGTCCGATCACGGCCCGATCGGCTAGTCCATCTCACTTGAGACATCATCCCTTCAATCGTTCATCTCAAATCACATTTCCTTTCAATCTTTCATTACATAGCACGTGAAACCTCATATATCACATCATTCTTGGCCTTTGGCCGCATTTCACAATTCAATTTCCCTTTTTACACGTTCAACTACATCATCATAGTAACAATAAGGCCTATCATGTAAGGCATGTTCACACGCAAGGGAAAAGCGCGGGAGTTCTAAACATACAGAGACTTCACATATGAATTAGCATAAAAACCTTTATTCAATTTCTTTACATGAGTTCTTACCCTTCCTCACACATATTCTACACTATCAAACATACTTACAACGGAAGATCAGACATGATAAGCTGTTAGAAAATCATTGAACATGAATCTACCAACATAACACAATAGGACAAACGATTCTAGCATGATCAATCAAGGACTTACACCAATTTCACAGATGCCAGGGGTTCGATTCTAAGAAGAAGGGGAATGGCCATACATACCTCAATAGAGTTTTCCTTAATACTTTAAAGGGGGGTTTCCGGAATTAGCAACTTCAATCTATTTTAGCAATGTCACAAAATGGGACCAAAAATTAGGAGAATGATGTGTAATTCTAGCTCACTAAAGCATTCTACCAAACATTATGTGTGCATTGTGTTTCAAGACTTTTTTTGTGTAAAATTATATCATATTACACCCCAATCTTTAACATTTTTAGCTCACAATCTCCCTATACCATTTTATCATACATGCATCCAAGATAATAACTCCAATAGCCACATACTTTCTTGATAATTACCCATATTTAGCTAAAATTCGAAATTAAGGGTTAGGGTGTAGAATCTTACCTCAAGGATGAAAACCTAGTGTGTTTTTCCTTGTTAATCTTCAAAAGATTTGTGTAAGAATAGAAGGATGCCTTAATGAATATCACTTCTCACTCTAGAGCTCCCTCTCTCACTCTATAACATCATATTTTTGCTAAAAAATAACCCATTATGAGTATTTAATGAAGTTGGGTCGGGTTATAAAGATAGAATAATGGATAGTCCAAGATTCCAGACCGGGCTACAGGCCTGGGATCGCTAGCTTAAAGCCTGGTCTAGCCTGGCTTTACCCAGGACCCCCAGCTTAAAGCCTGGTCTAGCCTGGCTTTATCCAAGCCTCGCCAGCTTAGAGCCTGGTCTAGCCTGGCTTTTTCCAAGCCTCGCCAGCTTAAAGCCTCATCCAGCCTGGCTAAAGCCTGGCCTAGCTGTGACTAAAAATATCACCTCCCCAACGCATTGTTCAACCCAAAACTCTCAAAATGCAACATATTAGCCTACCTTGACACCACAAAACCTTAATCTACATAATGAAGTTTTCCGAGGCCTTACATTCTCCCCCGCTTAGGATCATTGGTCCTCGAATGAGAAGAAAGTTCTGCCTCCTAACACATAACATAACTTATCTCTTCTTTCGCACAGCTAAATCTCCCACATTTTTACCAACTCTCAAATTTTCCAAAAATTTCGGTAGAATTTCCTTTTTTATTGGGTCTATCCACCTGTCACAGAATCCAAGAAACCAATCCTAACAACATATACATAACACAGTGATATAACATAACTCAAGACAACACGACAATAGCCTCACGACCTATCATATAACCAAAAGGAACACCTCTAACATTTACTGCACATGTGATACAAAATTCATAGGCGACAGTTTCACAGAAAGATTACATAGCTATTCAAACAAATGAGGGTACTTCTTCTTCATTTTCCTCAGCTTCCCAAGTGGCCTCCTCAACTTGCTGGTTTCGCCATAACACTTTTACAGAGGCAATTTCTTTATTTCTTAGCTTTCGGACTTGCCTATCAAGAATAGAAACTGGAATTTCTTTATATGAAAGTTCTTCATCAACCTCTATAGTATCAACTGGTAAAATAGCCGATGAATCTCCAACAACCTTCTTCAACATAGACACATGGAATACCGGGTGCACTAATGACATTTCAGGTAGTAGCTCGAGCTTGTACGCCACCTGACCGATCCACTGAATGATTTTGTACGGCCCGACATACCTCGGACTCAATTTCCCTTTCTTTCTAAACCGCATTACGCCCTTCATGGGGGAGACCTTCAAGAATACCCAATCATCTTCTTTGAACTCCAAGTCCCTACGACGAATATTCGAATAGGACTTCTGACGACTCTGAGCCGTTTTCAATCGTTCCTTTATGATCTTAACCTTCTCCATAGCCCGATGCACGAGGTATGATCTTATCAGTTCGGCTTCCCCAATCTCGAACAGTCCAATGGGAGATCTACATCTCTTACCATATAAAACCTCGAACGGTGCCATCTGAATACTAGCATGATAACTGTTGTTGTAGGAAAATTATACGAGCGGTAAATGAGCATCCCAGCTACCCTGGAAGTCAAAAACATAAGCCCGCAACATATCCTCAAGTGTCTGAATACCGCGTGTCCGTCGGTCTGCGGATGAAAGGCTGTACTAATATTCACCTGAGTACCCAAACCTTGCTGAAATTTCTTCAAAAAATTAGCCATGAACTATGCGCCTCAATCAGAAATGATAGAAACTGGGGTGCCATGCAACCTCACCATTTCCTTGATATACAACTGAGAATACTGTTCTGCTGTGGTGGTAGATTTAACGGGCAAAAAGTGTGCTGATTTTCTGAGTTGATCCATGATTACCCAAATTGAGTCGAACTTGCGCAGAGTGCGCGATAGTCCTACCACAAAATCCATATTAATCATTTCCCATTTCCACATTGGAATTTCTATGATCTGTGCCAACCCTCCGAGCCTTTGGTGTTCGGCCTTCACTTGCTGACAACTTGGACATTTTTCCACAAAGTCCGCTACACTCCTCTTCATATCATTCCACCAACACACTTCTTCAATATCATGATACATCTTCGTAGAGCCTGGGTGCCCGAAATATTTAGAAGTGTGAGCCTCAATTATTATTCTCTCTCGAAGACCGTCTATATTTATAACACATAGCCGCCCATGGTACCGTTGAGTACCATCATCCATCCCAAGAGAGAAAAAAAAATGGTCATATGTCTATGAATCCCCTCCTTCAACTGTACCACCAATAGATCGTCGTATTGATTTTCTTTGACTTCAAAAACAAACGACGATTCAGCCTTATTTTGCACAATTACCCTTCCTTCACTTGAGATCCTCCTCAATTCTTCAACAACGACTTTTGGTTTTACTCTTAAGTGTAAGACTTAGTCCACCTGATTCCATACTCGATGAGTAGCTGACCTCATTCCCCGTATTATAGCTACCAATAGAGTTTGCTGATATTGCGGCTTAAGAGTTACCATGTTAAACATGTCTGGTTCGTAACAAGTGTTCATCCTCTTTCAATCTATTTCAAACCTTTCATTTGCCCTTTGGGTAGATTTTGTTGTCTTTCCCTTTTTGATCGCACTTTTGGCTTGGACAATATGCTCGTACCATCTTTTCTTTCTAACTGGAACATTCATTCCCATTCCATTTTGCTCATATTGCATAATTAATAGCCTTATTGTGCCGCACACTTGTCTGCCTCCAATGAACTTGTAATATCATTGTGCCTGGATTAATCAGTTTACCATACCACAACTTCACCACCAATAGTCTCACTTTCCATTGTATGTAGACATGAACTCTCTCTAGATCATTTAGTTGATATTCAGTGTCACCCAAGTCGGTTGCATTACGGTTACTCCTTTATAACTTTTATTACCACTTATGCTCTAAGCGAGTCCACCATTCTGATACAAGATATTTTATGATAACCATGACCATCTCAATTTGTAGGTTTTCTCCCCATTTCTTCTCGCCTTATTCTTCCTAGCTAGTGAGTAGTCATGAACTCTTCCATATGTTACTTGGTCTTTTCCATTAGTGGTATTTCATCATGCTCACCTCTTAACTCTTGTTGGGATATCCGTGGGAAAGTGTGTTCATCCGCATATCACTTAACACTTCTTTGCTTGTAAGATTCTTTAGAGGCTCTCCATCAAGCCCAAATACCCTCTTGGGTTGTTATAGCATCACATTTATTTCTCCCACTCGTTATGCTTTCCTTAACTCCTTGGAACTTTCGTTAAATCGCAAATCTATGATTAACCCATTCTAAAAACTCTCAACCTTCCACATTTGACCTATAGTACTTCCTTATGTTCCATTGTTCCTAACCCTCTAACAAGTATAAAATCCCTTTACAAACATACTCTTAGTTTCTAGGATCATTGACCCTATCATTCACATTGCCATGTATGCAGAATTTACCTTCCTTAACCTTTCACATTTTTGGGGGTACTAGTGAGCTATCATTAATATATCCTTTCAGAGAATCATGTTACCCATTATCACTTTTCTAGACTATGCATGTCTTCAACAAAATATTCAAACATCATAGTTACATGGTCTTACTCTCGTTTCATTGTATTTAAGTGGCCTCACTATGGCCCTTCCTCCCCCACTTGGGGCGAATGTCCCGGATTTCGATACAAATCTTGAATTTAGCAACTCCAGAGACATATGTCTCATGTCTCTATCCCTCATATATATGTTCAACTATTAGGGAGATTTAAGTCACCATGGTATTAACCTCATAAGTTCTCTACTCTTATTCAACCACACGGTCTTGGGATTCCAATTCCTCATTTCAATATCCTTTAGGAGTGTAATATCACTTCGTACATTATGGATTTTTATATAGTTCGTAGTATAGGGGCCTTCTCATCGTGTGTTCAATTGACTCTCCTTTCATATCTTCTTGTCTCCTAGGAGAGACTTGCACTCTCATCATTAATCTCCTGGTCATGCCACCCATATATCACGTGCTTATATAACCAATTTTCTTTCACACCTTAGGATCATTTACATACTTCCCACACTACCCACATATGCTATTCAAGCTTACATATCACTTATCAATTCAATGTTTCTTTGGAGGTGGTAATCATTTTAAACACTTTTCTCGAATAATTTATGCTCATGGTACTATGTACTTATCCTATATGCCCATACCATTCGTTCAACAAGACACACGTGCCATCTCCTTAATATTCATGCCTTTGCCCATTGGTCATGCCATAAGTTAACATTACTTGGAACAGACGAAAGAACGTTTAAACTTACCTTGAATCTCAACGCACGATTTAGAGGACAATCTTACAGTCAGCCTTTATCACACGATCTGGAGTGTTAAAGAAGGGTAACATTCCTAAATGTCCATGTCGCCTCCAACTTATAGATGTGGTTGACAACAACGCGATAAGAAGGACTCCATTAGACACGGCTCCGAGACATCCTAGGACACTTCAAAGTCTTAGGCTCTGATACCAAGTTTGTCACGCCCCAAGTTCAGGAGACACAACCGGCGCTCAACCGAGAGAACCCGGCCGAGCAAGCCTACTAATTCCTACCCAGCTCACATACGCTCAAGAGAAGACGTGATTCCATTAATTAGACAATAAGAGATCATACAAGTACATTACTAAGCCATTCCATTATTCACATCGTTGTTTAGTTTTCAAAATACATACACCTTACTATTTAGTGGAACAATAATCCAAACACAACCTCAACCTTTGACCTTCCCAACACCCATATACAACCCACATAATGTCTATGGAGCCTCTAAGTAGGTACAAAAGAAAGTACCACAAAAGTCCTGGCAATAAGGCCCTGGCTATACCTCAAAATGTGGCAATCACATATACAAAAGATGTATTACATGACCCCGGGAAGAAGTGGGGCTCACCAAGACTGCTGGGAAGATGAAAGCAAGCACCTCTAGCTACGATCAACTCTGTCGGCTATTGAACCACCTACATCCATGAAAAGATGTAGCACCCTCGGCAAAAGGGGCGTTAGACCTGCAGAATAGTACTAGTATGTAAACCTAAACACCAATCTTAATAGTACGAATAATGAAAAAAGAAAATCAAGAAGGGAGGTCGTCATGATATACAATAAGAGCTTCAACACATATCAAAACAACAAGTAAGGATCACATAATTTCCCGACAAGTTCCCATCTTATTTAGGTTTGATAATCTTAGTGCCATGTGCAACAATCCACAATACCACCGTGTTCCTACATGGAGTCCAATCTTGACACGACCGGCTAGGTCATCTTATTTGAGACGTCATCAATTTCCATAATTTCAATCAATCAATTCAGCACAGTTACCACCATGTGTGTGGCATGGTGTCCGATCACGCCCAGATCGGCTAGGCCATCTCACTTGAGTCATTATCCCTTTAATCGTTCATCACAATTCACATTTCCTTTCGATCTTTCATTTTATGGCACGGGTAACCTCATATATCACATCGTTCTTGGCCTTTGGCTGTATTTCACAATTCATGTTTCCTTTTTACACATTCAACAACATCATCATAGCAACAATAAGGCCTATCATGTAAGGCATGTTCACACGCAAGGGAAAAGCACAGAAATTCTAAACATACAGAGACTTCACATGTGAATTGGCACAAAAACCATTATTCAATTTCTTGACATGAGTTCTTAACCTTCCTCACACATATCCTACATTGTCAAACATACTCACATAGGAAGATCAGACATGATAAGCAGTTAGACAATCATTGAACATGAATCTATCAACATAACACAATAGGGCAAACGATTCTAGTATGATCAATTCAGGGACTTACACCAATTTCACAGATGCCAGGGTTCGAT
This sequence comes from Nicotiana attenuata, assembly GCF_001879085.1. Lineage (NCBI taxonomy): Eukaryota > Viridiplantae > Streptophyta > Magnoliopsida > Solanales > Solanaceae > Nicotiana > Nicotiana attenuata. The sequence goes on from NC_031999.1 coordinate 26,065,479, forward strand.
TATAAGAAGATGGGAGGTTTATCCATACATACCTCAATAGAGCTTTCCTTAATACTTTAAAGGGCGGGGGGGGGGGGGGTTCGGAATCAGCAACTTCGATCTATTTTAGCAATATCACAAAATGCGACCCAAAATTAGGAGAATGATGTGTAATTCTAGCTCACTAAAGCATTCTACCAAACATTATGTGTGCATTGCGTTTCAAGACTCTTTTTGTGTAAAATTATATCTCACACCCCAATCTTTAACATTTATAGCTCACAATCTCCCTATACCATTTCATCATACATGCATGCAAGATAATAACTCCAATACCCACAAACATTCATGATAATTACCAAGATTTAGCTAAAATTCGAAATTAAGGGTTAGAGTGTAGAATCTTACCTCAAGGATGAAAATGTAGTGTGTTTTTCCTTGTGAATCTTCAAAGATTTGTTTAAGAATTGAAGGATGCCTTATTGAAGATCACTTTCTCACTCTAGGGCTCCCTCTCTCACTCTATAACATCAGATTTTTGCTAAAAAATGACCCATTACGAGTATTTAATGAAATTGGGTCGGGTTATAAAGATAGAAGAACGGATAGTCCAAGATTCCGGACCGGGCTACAAGCCTGGCGTCGCCAGCTTAAAGCCTAGTCTAGCCTAGCTTTATCCTGGCCTCGCCAGCCTAAAGCCTGGTCTAGCCTGGCTTTATCCAGTCCTCGCCAGCTTAAAGCCTGGTCTAGCCTGGCTTTATCTAGGCCTCGCCACCTTAAAGCTTGGTTCAGCCTGGCTTTAGCCTGGCTAAAGCCTGGCCTAGCCGTGACGAAAACTTTCAACTCCCCAATGCATTGTTCAACCCAAAACTCCGAAAATGCAACATTTTAGCCTACCTTGACACCACAAAACCTTACTTTATATAGTGAGGTTTTCCGGGGCCTTACAAGTAGCCATATTCGGGTGTGCTTAATCTCTTAACTGATTTAGGGATGATTCAATTGGGAAGTCTTGTTAGTGTTTGGAAGAAGCTACTATAGAATCATTACATGTGGCTAATTAACATAAACTCGCTTATATTTGTAAAATCGTGAAATACGTTGGATCGTTACCTGAATGTAATTCCCCGTGTATCCATACTTGTAGCCATTGGTCATTTTACTTGCTTTCTAGGTTAGTTTACATTTTTGCATTTAGGTATAAATAATTTCTAAAAAGAATTCTAAGTGTTTGGCACTGCATAACAAGTGATAATTCTCTTACACTGCTAATTGCCTACATATTATTCTTTGTGGGATTCGACCCCGACTCATAGTTGGGTAAATTATATTGCATGCGACCGTGTCCATTTACTTTTTAGTAGTGAATTTGGACGTCATCATGACTCTATTCTCTAAGTCAAGAGAAAGTTTCTTTGGTTCATAAGTGTAGGACCCAAGTCCTTCTAATGCATTCACTGATTCCATGTATCCCTCCATGTGTTCACCATAAAAATTCACCAAAATAGCCGCCAACGCCTTACCAAGGCATTGTTTTTACATTTTCATCTTGATTGCGTCTTCTACCTCATCTACAACATCAATTACTCAGATGCTTTCATATGCATGTTGCAACTTCATACCCTTACTCTCTTGAATGGTAACCTCTTCGTCATTAACTCGGAATTTGATCTCATTTCGTTCCGAATCCATAAGTGCCCTTCCGGTAGTAAGGAATGGTCTCGCCAAGATGAATGTGGTTTCTTTGTCAACAGCACAATCAAGGATCACAAAGTCGGCGAGGAGGAGGAACTTTCCCACTTTCACCAGAACATCATCAACAATCCCCATCGGTTTCTTTATTGATCGGCCCTTTGCAACCTCATACTTGTCGGCCTCGGTATACCTAACCCACATTGCTTGTAAATATCAAGAGGCATTAAATTGATGTTAGCCCCATTATCACAAAGAGCTCTTGCAAAATCGTGCAACCCAATATTTTATGAAATGGTAACAGCTCACGGGTCTTCTTTCTTTTCAACTGTGGTTGTTGCAATGATGGAACTAACCTGGTGAGTCACATTCACCACTCCATTCTTGGTGGTTTTCTTCTTTGTGATCAAGTCTTTCAAATACTTAGCAAAACCCGGCATCTCTTGAAATGCTTTCACAAATGGAATATTCACCGATAATTTCTTGAGAATTTCATATAACTTCTCGAGTTTTCTATCATCAACTTTCCTAGAACGTACTTGAGGAAAAGGAGGAGGAGGTCTAGGAATTAGTGCTAGAGTTTTGGTGTCTCTTACACCTTTTTCTTAACCTCTTCCAGGTTCACTTCTTGAATTTTCACCTCTTCTTGGACTTTTTCACCTTCAACAACAATTGGCACCTCAACTTGTGCCTCGACTTATTGTTCGAAATCTTCCACTTCGACCACTTGTTCATTCTCTCTTTGAACTATTTTCCCACTCCGAGTTATGATTGCCATACAATGAGAAGTTGGGCTGCTCCTACTACCTTTTGGGTTTGAAATTGTGTCACTTGGGAGTGTGCCCTTTTGCTTTTGATTTTGCACTCTTGAGAGATCTCTCATTTGCATCTCCAAATTTTGAATGGATGCGCTATGAGAACCTACAAGCTTGGTCATATTCCTCATTGAAATGTTAGATCTTTCTTGATATTGCAATACTCATTCAAGCATGTTTTCCAACTTGGAATCACTTGAAGAACTTTCCTTCCAATGCGGAGAGTTGGAATATTGCCCTTTTGGTGGAACATAGGGGTTTGAACTCCAATTTGAAAAGTTGTTGTTGTTACACAAATTCCCTTGATTTGAACTAGTCATTTCGCCACTGTTGGTGGCCTTGCCCTTGCGGGTTAGGCCTCCGTTAGTTTTGTTGTCATGAACCTTGGTAGGGTTGCCTTTGATAACTTTCTTGAGAGTTGTTGACCTAATTTGCTTCCTCGTAATCCTCATTTGATGTGGGTTGAACATCTTCCACCACATTCACCTTCTTTGTTTGCCTTTCAGTGAACATCTTCGTCAATACATTGGCGTTGGTGGCAAGCCCGACAGTTACTTGATCTCTTTCTTGGTTCTCCTTAATCATGTTGGTCAGGGATGGAGTACCATATGCAATTCCACCCGTGGTGTCCCCTGAGTGCCAAGCTTGGTTATGATTTTCCATTTTGTCAAGGATTTGTGTGATCCTCGCAAATGTTTTATCCATAAAAGATCTATCAGCTGCAGTTTTGGCTATAGATTAATTCATAGGATCCAAGCCCATGTAAAATTTCTCCAACAAGATAGTATTCGGAAAACCATGATCCGGCGGCCTCACTAAATATAGCTTGAATCGATTCCATGCCTCATGTAGGTGTTCTCCCGGTAATTTGTTGAAAAATAAAATTTTATCCCGGAGCTCAGACTTCTTGCTTTGCGGGAGCCATTTAGCTAGGAAAGCTTGGACGAGTTCAAGCCAAGAATGAATGGAATTTGGTGGTAGATTTTGGATACATGTCCTTGCCTCTCCAGCCAGTGAGTACTTGAACACCCTCAGTCTTAGGGCATCATCTGAAACGTTGTTCTGCTTGTGCAGTGCATACACAACCAAGAAGTTTCTTAGATGTTGTGCCGGATCATCATAGGTGGAATTTCTGAAAACCCCCTCTGCTTTGAGAACTAGGATTAAACCGTGTTCCAACTTGAAAGTGGCAACATCAAGTCTTGGAGGGACAATGGCATTTGTATCCTCAACGTGCTCGTTGATATCCGCAAAAGGATTCTCTTCTTCGTCATACTCGGCCATGTTTTCCTAGTAACAACAAGCAAATCAAGCAAAGTGTGATGGAATAGAAGAAGACGTAAAGTAAAGCACACACTAAGTAGTAATTTCAAAACCGTATTCCTCAGCAACAACGCCAAAATTTGATACGCTCAAATTACACTTAAATAAATAGTGTAAGGCGGTCGGTGTCAAATATAATAATCCAACAAGGTTAGGGTTGAATCCAATAGGGAATAGGTGTAAAAAGGTTACTTGAATAGTGTGAAACTTGACTTAAGTCGTAATTCACCTCCTATAGGTTAATGCGAGAATGATATAATTGTGAATTAACAAGATAACAATTTCGTTGTGAGAATGTAATTAATATCATTAAGGAAACCAAGGTTGTGTCCCCATCAATGGAGTGTAATGTTATCAGTGTGAATATGATATATATTTAATGGAAGGTCCTTTGATATGCAAATGGTTTCTAAAAGGCTACCAATTATTTCCCAATAGTTGGATAGTATTTTCTCTTTATGATTTTCCCAAATATAAAAGAGATGCAATTAAGAATAATCCATTTATGCCAAGTAGAACCCACTTATTCCTAAGCGATTCTATGAAACAAGGTTTAAAGCCTTGAGTTCTTCATATTCACTTCTACCAAACCCTTTAAAAATTCTACCTACAAAAAAAATATTGCCCAGTTCAAAGAGTCATCCCTTGGAAACAACTGTGGCCATAAGAAAAACCATGGGGGATTATTTTTACCTAATTATTTATTTATTTATTTTCATATTTTTTCAACACACATACAATAACACAACTAAAATAGCATAGGAACACCCAAATAGTCTCTTCAACCCCACATAAAATTATGCATTGTCCCCAATGCATACCCACAAATATACGAGGGTAAAACAAACTCCCTGGTAGGCTAAAGGCTGACGCATTAGCATTTCATGGGATACTCAGACTTCTCCCGGGCATTGGTCTTTCGTGCGGGCACCTCACACTTAGTTCCAACAATCTGGTTTGTTGTTGCATCCTTCCAATGGCTTTTCTTTCCATGCTTCTAGAAAATTAAAAATGGAAACTACAAAAATAACACAATAGAAATAAATTAGAAATTATAGAAAGCGGTAAAATTGGGTTGCCTCCCATCAAGCGCATGATTTAACATCGGTGCACGACGTAAACCACTTTTTGCCTCGAACTCGATCTTATAAATTGAATCCCCAATTTGGCATCAAGTTTTCGACTGTGCTCTAGGTGTGGAGGAACAAATCTAACTGGCCCAAGAAACCAATGTAGCATTCTGCACTTCTTGGCCTTTACCTGAGGTGAGTAATCGTGATTTTCTGGCAAAAAAAATTCTAGAATGTAGGCACCTTGTCTCCTCAATTGGCTCAGGTGACTCTATTTCCATATCATCATCTACACAGAATGTGAAAAAGTGCTTGGAGTGAGGACAAATGCGCTCAAACTGAAAATCTACAGGCTTATTCACATCCTCTTAAGGACAAAAACTAGAGTTAACTAAAATTGCATCTTCAATATTCTCGGTTGACTCTAGTAACACTACTTCAACATGGGCATCCTTAATTTTCAGTTGGATAGATTATTGGTGTTCTACTCTGGCCTCCTCCACTAGCACCTCAATTTTTGTATCTAATTCACGCTCTTCTTGGATACTATCCACAATATTGGCTTGTTCAGTATTAAATGCTTCAACCAGTTGACTCACTTATGCCTCTAGGCTGTGAATAGTTTCCTCTCGACTTTCTATCTGCAGCTGTCTTTTACTATTTTGTTCCACAAGGCACTTTAACATATCCTTGATCTCTTTTAGGTCATCATCCCTAGGTTCTTTGTTCCTATTAACTTCACAAGAAAAAGAAGAACCATCAAAGTAAGGGGTTGGGGGAAGATAAGAAATATAAGCACAACAATGAAAGTGACCATCTTATCCACCACACATATCACACATATTCCACACATAAGATTAAGTTGGTGCACATAACTCGCTCTCGGGAATATTTTGATGGTTTTGCCATGGGTGGTTTCTTGCATAATAAGCATTAGAAGATCAATAGTAGAACTACCAACATCAAAACTCTCATAATTCCAAGATGTCATGTTTCTCAAATCAACAAGTAAAACAAAAATTTTAAAAAATCAAATACAAAAATAAAAAATATAAATAAAATAAAAGTTCAAACTTGAAACCTAGCAATATGTACACCTAAAGCTACACCGTTAGTTCCCCGGCAACGACGCCAAAATTAGCTCACGCCTAACTCTAGTCCTAAAAGGGATCAGCGATCACTACAAATATAATCAAGTCTAAAAGTTCAGAGTCGAATCCCACATAGAACTAAGGTTTAGCTACAACTGTTAAATATCACCAAGAAGACAAGCTTGAACAATTCCTAACTTATAGATATTAAGATTCTTGTATTTAACTAATTACTAACAAATTAAAATAGTAAATTAACAACTAAAGATACTAAGGCTCAAAGACAATATTAAGGAGGCCTAGAGTTATGATTTCCCCAATTGTCGGAATCCTTCCCGCTACGTCTTCTATATTTTGCCTAAGAATTCTCTAACAATCGTGGGCGCTCTGAGTGTCGTAATATTCTCCCGGTTAACTTCAAAAATTTACTAGACATATTGTCACGCCCCAACCTCGGGAGGCACGGTTGGCGCTCAATCGAGTGAACCCAACTGAGCAAGCCTTACCAGACACTTTCTACCCATCTCAATACGATTAAGGGATCCAATTCCCTTTAGTTTAATTAGACAATAAAAAGGGGTTGTACCTTAAACATGGATAGCTTATTTTATAACACAACCTTAAACTGTAGTTAGGCTTCCAAGATTTCATACAGTTATAGTTTAGAAGAAAGCAAGAGTACAAAGTTACAACATGGTTCATTGACCTATCCAATACCCGTACATAACCTACACAAACGTCTACGGAGCCTCTAAGGATACAAAAAAACAATGATAACAACGCCGGCAACAAGGCCCCGGCTATACCTCAAAATGGATATCTATAACAAAAGGTGTACAACATAACCCCTTGAAGGAGGAAGGAGCTCACCAAGATTTTTGAGAAGAGGATGCTCCGCTACACACGATCGGCACTATCCGCTATGGAGCCACCTACATTCATTTAAAAATGTAGTTCCCCCGGCAAAAGGGACGTTACTACCACTGAATAGTACTAGTATGTATAACTAAACACCAGCCTGTTAGAAAGAACAACCATACAAGAGTAAAGAGGAAATCGTAAAGACAACAAAGTTTCAAATAAGCACCATGCCAACAATATAAGGAGGTTCACATGATTTTCACATAGATTTTAAAATTTAAGATTGGAGCATCCCACACTGTTGCATCATTATCCATATTACCACCGCTTCCGTGAGTGGAGTGCGATCACGGCCCGATCGGCTAAGCCGTCTCCCTGAGACGTTACCATTATTTCATTCACACTTTCCAGTTTCAATCACCAATACATTACCACTATGTTTATATATATCATGGCGTCCGATCACGGCCCGATCGGCTAAGCCGTCTCCCCGAGACGTTACCATTTTCCGTTATTCATCTCACACCAATCTTTGGTTACATAAGTATAGTTTACCGACACTTGGGGCAAAAATTTCCACATTCCATAACCCATGCTTTACCTCTTTCCCATTTTAAACATTTACTTTGCCACTTAAAGTTATAGGCATATACAAAAGCACTTTATGTCTTAAGCATAGAGGGAAATTCGTCAAGTTTGGCATGACAGTTAGGCATTTCGCACATAATTCATGTTCTCCACATATCTTCCATTTACAAGAATAACACATTAAACACCTAAGGAATTACCTACCTCATACATTTTAACAACATCGATTCACTTAACATAACAAGCATTTCATCAATTACGTTTCAAACATAGAACACTTACACGAGCACCATGAAAGCTCAATTTCTAAGAGGAGGGGGTTTTAGCCATACATACCTCAATAAAGCTTTTCCCTAATTCTTATAAAATTCCGGGACTCTTAGCACTTCAATCTATTGTATAAGAATTACAATTAAACCAAGAATTAGTGACGAGATTAAGATTCTAGCTCGTTTGAGCATATCATCAAACATCGAAGGTGCATTGTGATATTAGCCCCCTTTTTGAAAGAAATTTCTTTAATAATATACCTCAATTGTTGTCTCTTTAGTTCTCATCCTCCCCGCACCCCATTATCTCTTGTGCATGCAAAATTACTAGCCTTTTACCCATGTACCCAGTTGCTAATTATCTATTTTAACATAAATTTTGAAATTATTGATGAGGGTACAGTTCTTACCTCTTAGGATGAAGACCTAGTAACTTCAATTGACAATCTTCGAGGATTTAGGGCAAGGATTTAGAGAGAACTTGATGAAAATTACTCCTTCTCACTCTAGAACTCTCTCCCTCTGTCTATGTCGTGAAAAATAGCAGAAAAATGGTCTATTGGGGTGTTTTTAATGGTATGAGGTCGGGTTTTAAAAATTAGTAAATAGGAGCCCCGAGTCAGATCTGCTATCGCAAAGTTGACATGTGGCCCGCATAATGGACCGAAAAAATGCTCCCCAAAACATGAACACACTGTCTGGGTATGCGGGAGAATTGCGGTCCGCATACTGGTTCTGCGGTCGCACAATGCACCGTAGAACTGCCCCTTACAAAATCCCAAGGGAATTATGCGACGACTATGCGGCCCGCATATCGGTTATGCGATCGCATAATTGACCGCATAGTTGACCTCAAATTTGACCAACACACTGACTCACTTTGCGGCGACTATGCGGTCCGCATACCCGATATGCGACCGCATTCTCGATCGCAGAATCGCACTTTTCTAGAAAACATTATTTCTTGACTTTTTACGCATCTCTAACACATATTGCTAATTTGGCACTGCGAGCTTTCGGGATTAGAGTAAAAATCTCTCACGGGCCTCACATTCTCCCCCACTTAGGATCATTCGTCCCCAAATGAGGATTAAGGTTCACTCATGTGCAATCTTTATGCAGTCTCAGTTTCTCACAATCATGGAACACCTCGATAGCCCCGAATTTGGCTAACTCCCTAAATTTCTAAAAATTTTGCCAGAGTTTCCTTTGTATCTAGGCCTATCCACCTGTCAGAGAGCCCCAGAAAACATGTCCTAACAACATATACATAATCCATAGATACAACATAACCTGTGAAATATTAAGCATGGACACATAAGCAATCATATAACCAAGACGAAACAGAATAGTTTTACATAGATCGAATCAAGGATACAGATTTCATAGGGACTAAATGGTTAAAAGCTATTACATGGCTATACAAACAAATGTGGATACTTCCTTCTCATTTCTTCCACGGCTTTCCAAGTGGCTTCCTCAACCTGCTTGTTTCGCCATAACACCTTTACGGAGGCAATTTCCTTATTCCTCAATTCTGGTCCTGCCTGTAAAGAATGGCAACTGGAACTTCTTCATAGGACAGCTCTTCATTGACCTCAATAGTTTCAACTAGCACGATAGTGGATGGATCTCCCACTACTTTCTTCAACATAGACACATGAAAGACTGGGTGTACCAATGACATCTCAGGTGGCAACTCAAGCTTGTATGCCACTTGACCAATCCGCTGGATGATCTTGTACGGTCCGACATACCTTGGGCTCAATTTTCCTTTCTTCCCGAACCGCATGATACCCTTCATGGGGGAAACCTTCAAGAATACGCAATCATCTTCTTTGAATTCCAAATCCCTGCGACGAATGTCCGAATAAGACTTTTGGCGACTCTGAGCAGTTTTCAACCTTTCCCTAATAATTTTGACCATCTCCATGGCCTGGTGCACAAGGTATGGCCCTATCAATTTAGCTTCTCCAACCTCGAACCACCCAATGGGATACATACATCTTCTACCATACAGTGCCTTAAATGGTGCCATTTGGATACTAGCGTGGAAGCTATTGTTATAAGAAAACTCTATGAGTGGCAACTTATCATCCCAGCTGCATTTGAAATCAAGAGTACAAGCACGAAACATGTCCTCAAGCGTCTGAATAGTCCGCTCTGCTTGCCCATCAGTCTGGGGGTGAAAAGTTGTGCTAAGATTTACCTGCGTGCCCAAACCTTGCTGTAATTTCTTCCAAAAGTTGGCCGTGAACTGAGCCCCTTGATCTGAAATGATTGAGACTGGAGTACCATACAATCTGACTATTTCCTTGATATACAAATGAGCATACTATTCCGCTGTGTCGGTAGATTTGACTGGCAAGAAGTGCGCTGATTTTGTGAGTCTATCAACAATCACCCAAATTGAGTCAAACTTGCGCGGAGTGCGCGGCAACCCTACCACAAAATCCATATTGATCATCTCCCATTTCCACATTTGAATTTCAATGCTTTGAGCCAGTCCTCTGGGTCTTTGATGTTTAGCCTTCACTTGCTGACAGTTCGGGCATCTAGCGACAATGTCCGCCACATCCCTTTTTATGTTATTCCACCAATAGATTTCCTTGAGATCATGATACATTTTCGTAGAACCTGGGTGCACAGAATACCTAGAAGTGTGAGCTTCTGCCATGATTCTTTCCCGAAGACCGTCGATATCTGGAACACATAGGTGGCCTTGGTACCGTAGGGTACCATTATCCATGACCAGGGACAACGCCGTGGTCTTGTGTTTATGAATCACCCCTTTTAGTTGTACTAACAATGGGTCGTTGAATTGCTTTTCCTTCACCTCTGCCACAAGCGACGATTCGGCCCTATTCTGCACAATTACCCTTCAATAATTAGAGTCTGCAAGATGAACTCCCAAATTGGCCAATTGATGAGCCTCCCGGGCCAACAGCCTCTGATCTGCCCTCAAACGAGCCAAACTCCCCATAGATTTTCGGCTAAGAGCATCTGCCACAACATTAGCCTTCCCCGGGTGATAGAGAATATCAATGTCATAGTCCATGAGTAACTCTAGCCACCTCCTCTGCCTCAGATTCAGCTCCTTTTGCTTGAAAATATATTGAAGGCTCTTGTGGTCCGTGAATACATCCACATGGACCCCATATAGATAATGTCGCCAAATCTTTAGCGTGAACACCACTACCGCAAGCTCTAAGTCATGAGTTGGATAGTTCTTTTCATGATTCTTGAGATGCCTAGAAGCGTAGGCTATAAGCTTACCATGTTGCATCAACACACACCCAAGCCCGATCCTTGAAGCATCGCAATACACCACAAATCCCTCTGTACCTTCTGGCATGGTTAATACCGGTGCTGTAGTCAATCTTGTTTTCAATTCCTGGAAGCTCCTTTCACAAGCATCGGACCACTGGAACTTAACTGCTTTTTAGGTCAATTTGGTCAAGGGGGAGGCAAGAGTAGAAAATCCCTCCACAAACCTTCTGTATTACCCAGCCAAACCCAAGAAACTGCGAATCTCTGTTGGAGTGGTAGGCCTTGGCCAATTCTTCACTGCCGCAATCTTTTGAGGATAAACCATAATTCCTTCCCTGGAGATGACATAACCCAAGAACGTGACAGATTGAAGCCAAAATTCACATTTCCAAAACTTAGCATACAGTTTATGTTGCTGAAGGGTCTGCAGAACTGCCCTGAGATGGTTAGCATGATCTTCTTGACTTCGGGAATATACGAGAATATCGTCAATGAATACTATAATAAAGGAGTCTAGAAAAGGCTTGAACACTCGATTCATAAGATCCATGAAAGCTGCCGGAGCATTTGTAAGCCCAAAAGACATTACCAGAAATTCAAAGTGCCCATACCGAGTCCTGAAAGCTGTCTTTGGAATATCCTGCTCTCTTATCTTCAATTGATAATACCTAGAGCGCAAGTCAATCTTTGAAAAACACATAGCACCTTGCAATTGATCAAACAAGTCATCTAATCTAGGAAGGCGATATTTATTTTTGATGTGATTTGTTGAGTTGCCGGTAGTCAATACACATCCGTAGCGAACCATCTTTCTTCTTTACAAACAAGATCGGTGCGCCCCTCGGTGACACACTCGGCTGGATGAAACCCTTTTCTAGCAAATCCTTCAATTGTTCCTTTAGCTCTTTCAATTTAGCCGTGCCATTCTGTAAGGTGGAACTGATATAGGCTGCGTTCCTGGTATCACATCGATCCCAAAGTCAATCTCCCTGTCGGGTGGAACCCCATGTAGCTCATCTGGAAAGACATCCGGAAATTCATTCAAAACCGGTACGGACTCAAGGCTAGGTGCCTCGGCATCGGTGTCTGTAACATGGACTAAATGATAGATACACCCCTTCTTGATCATCTTCGCGGCCATAAGGTAAGAAATACACCGACCTTTAGGCACTACATTATCTCCCTTCCATTCAACCACAGGCTCATTAGGAAACTCAAGCCTCATAGTTCTACTTGGACAATCAAGTTTGGCAAAATATGAATAGAGCCAATCCATTCCCATTATTACATCGAAATCCACCATCCCTAGTTCAATAAGATCGGCCATGGTATTCCTACCACGCACCGTGACAACATAACTTCTATAAACTCGAAAAGCCAAAATTGACTCACCAACCGGAGTAGATACTGAGAATGGTTCATGAAGCTGTTCTGGTTCTTTCCCGAATTCCATAGCAACAAAAGGGGTATCATAGGACAGGGTGGAACCGGGCTCAATAAGTGCATACACATCATGGGATTGAACATTCAGAATACCTGTAACAACATCTGGAGAAGCCTCTACAGTCCGGCGACCACTCATAGCATAGAACCGCCTGGACCCTCCTGAACTCTGCGCACCACCCCTTGCTACACCTCGCCCTGCGGGTGCTGGGGTACCTCGAGCTGGAGAGGGGGCTGAAGATGTAGCAACTGCTGGACCGGATGAATGTGTTGTGCCCCTACCTGCTCCCTGGCGGGATGCATGACAATGCCTCTGAATGTGGCCCCTCCTCCCGCATCCATAGCACAAGCGTAACTCCAAGTAGCAAACCCATGAATGCATCTTCCCGGACATGGGGCACGGGGACCTCTGCTGCTGCTGGGATCTCTCTCCTTAACGACCCCGCTGATAGGATCCTCTGTTGCCCTGACTAGGCCTGAAACTACTCCACTGTTGCTGCTGGTTGGCCCTGATGGCGGTGCACTAGCTGAAGACTGTGCAAAAAACCGGGACGGCCCTGATGTTCCTCCCCGAAAAGCTTACCTTCCCCCACCTAGTGACTCACCCATATTGCCCGCAGACCGGGTCTTTCTGTTACCCTGTCTCTCCATTTTGTTCTTCAGTTTACGGTTCTCTGTGTCCTGAGCAAATGCCACCATCTTCCCATAATTCATGTCACAATTCAATGCAGTTGTAGAAGCCTCATTTATAGTTAAAGGACTGAGGCCCTACATAAACTGGCGCACCCTAGCCTCCATTGTGGGCAACATATGAATAGCATACTTGGACAAGCGGGAAAACTCCATATGGTACTCCCACACACTTCAGTTACCCTATTTCAGATTTTTGAACTCTGCTGCATGGGCTGCCCTTGTCTCAGCAAGCAGAAAATGATCTATAAAGGCATCAGCGAACTCACTCCACCTCGCCGGAGGGCTCCCCTCCTCGCGGGAATCTTCCCATAACTCAAACCACGCATGGGCCACCCCTTTCAAGCGGTAGGCAGCCAGCTCTACTCCCTCTGTCTCAGTTGCACGCATGACCCTGAGAGGCTTGTGGATCTCATCTATCTTGAGGGTCCTCTTCTGGATTGGCACCCGAAAACACTGGAGGGTCTAACTGAAGAAATCTGTTTACCCTGGAACTGGTGGAATCCCCTTGCTGGCTAGATGAAGTGGGTGCAACATTTGACCTCAGGGCCTGGGAGGCCACCAGCTGAGTCAGCATCTGAATAGCTCCCCTAAGATCCCCATCAGAGATATCGGAACCGGAAGCTGGGGCTGGAGGCGGGACAGGAATATCAATGGGAGGGATAGTAGTATCCCCCGCAGGTGTAGGAACTGGGGTAGTCTGTTCTGGAATAGGAGTACCAGGCAGGGTGATAGCAGGGCGACTACCCTCACCCGCAGTATCAAGCAATGATTCATCAGCCACTCCTGAGGTGGCATTGGCTCCTTGGCCAATTTTCGCTTTCTTCTTAGGTGACATTTACTGAAAGTTAGAGCAATGCACTAGTTAGAGGAAGAAATAGTATCACAATCTCCGCACGATCCAGAATACCAACGAAGGGTGTTATTCCTAATGCCCAAGTAGCCTCCAACTTATAGATGTGGTCGACTTTACACCGATAAGAAAGACTCTACTAGACACGGCTCCGAGACATCCTAGGACACTTTAAAACCTTAGGCTCTGATACCAAGTTTGTCACGCCCCAAGCTCGAGAGGCACGACCGGCGCTCAATCGAGTGAACCCAACTGAGCAAGCCTTACCAGATACTTTCTACCCATCTCAATACGATTAAGGGATTCGATTTTGTTTAGTTTAATTAGACAATAGAAAGGGGTTGTACCTTCAACATGGATAGCTTATTTTTTAACACAACCTTAAACCGTAGTTAGGCTTCCAAGATTTACTACAGTTATAGTTTAGAAGAAAGAAAGAGAACAAAGTTACAACATGGTTCATTGACCTATCCAATACCCGTACATAACCTACACAAATGTCTACGGAGCCTCTAAGGATACAAAAAAACAATGATAACAACGCCGCCAACAAGGCCCCGACTATACCTCAAAATGGATATCTATAACAAAAGGTGTACAACATAACCCCTTGAAAGAGGAAGGGGCTCACCAAGATTTTTGAGAAGAGGATGCTCCGCTACACACGATCGGCACTATCCGCTATGGAGCCTCCTACATTCATTTAAAAATGTAGCACCCCCGGCAAAAGGGACGTTAGTACCATGGAATAGTACTAGTATGTATAACTAAACACCATCCTGTTAGAAAGAACAACCATACAAGTGTAAAGAGGAAATCGTAAAGACAACAAAGTTTCAAATAAGCACCATGCCAACAATATAAGGAGGTTCACATGATTTTCACATAGTTCTTAAAATTTTGGATTGGAGCATCCCACACCGTTGCATCATTATCCATATTACCACCGCTTCCATGAGCGGAGTTCGATCACGGCCCGATCGGCTAAGCTGTCTCCCTGAGACGTTACCATTATTTCATTCACACTTTCCAGTTTCAATCAACAATACATTACCAACATGTGTATATATATCATGGCCTCCGATCACAGCCCGATCACGACATAGATCAGTACAAAAGGCTCCGAGCCCCGAGTCAGATCTTGGTGAGATGGCTTAGCTGATCGGGCTGTGATCGGACGCCATGTTACATACACATGGTGGTATTGTATTGATAATTGAAAGTGGAAAGTGAGAATGAAATAAGTGTAACGTCTTGGTAAGACGGCTTAGCCGATCGGGCCGTGATCGGACTCCGCTCAAGAAAGCGGTGGTATTGTGAATGATGATGCAACGGTATGGAATGCCCCAACCTAAAATTTCGGAAACTATGTGAAAACTATGTGCACCTTTTATATTACTAACGTGGTGATTGTTTGAAACTTTGTAGTCCTTATGATTTCTTTTTTTTTCTCTTGTATGGTTGTTTTTTCTAACAGGATGGTGTTTAGTTATACATACTAGTACTATTCCTTGGTACTAACATCCCTTTTGCCGCGGGAGCTACATTTTAAATGAATGTAGGTGGCTTCATAGCAAACAGTGCCGACCGCACGTAGCGGAGTATCCTCCTCTCATAGTCTTGGTGAGCCCCTTTTTCCTTCAAGGGGTTATGTTGCATGTCTTTTGTTGTAGATTTCCACTTTTGAGGTATAGCCGGGTCCTTGTTGCCGGCGTTGTCGTACTTGTCTGTGTATCCTAGAGGCTCCGTAGACGTTTGTGTCGGTGATGTACGGGTGTTGTGTGGGTCTATGAACTATGTTGCAATTCTAAACTCTTGTTTTCTCTAAAGTGTATTTCTATGGAATGTTGGAACTTAACTACGATTTAAGGTTGTGATATAAAATGAACTATCAATGGTGAATGTACAGCCTCTCTTATTGCCTAATTAAACGAAAGCCCGGTTCCCTAGTCATATTGAGTTGGGTAGAAAGTGTTTGTTAAGGCTTGCTCAATTGGGTTCACTCGATTGAGCGCCCGTCGCGCCTCCTGAGGTTGGGGCGTGACAGCTGGACAGGTGGGATCGGGTTGCACGCTGCAACAGGAGGAATAAGGGTGATGAATTGAGGAGTAATAAGGGTGGACTGGTGGAATTGGGTTGCACGCCGCAAAAAGGAGTAATAAGGGTGAATATTCATATTGTTACTAAATATATGGAGGGATCGGGATGAGCGCCGCATCATTTTGTTGTTATGTATTCTTCTTCTGCTGTGATTTTATTCTGAAGCATTGAAACTCTCATAAGGACTGGTTATAGCTGCAAACTGGCAAGATATTTGGGTTCCGTATTTAATTTACTGCATGTTACTATTCTAATTCGTTCCATATTTCCTTTTGCTTTATTATATACTGTTGCAAGTTATATTGTATATGCCCCGCCGTAGCCTCGTCACTACCTCATCGATGTTAGGCTCGGCACTTACTAGTACATGGAGTCGGTTGTACTGATACTGCACTCTCCACTTTCAGTGCAGATGTTGGAGTGGTTGTGGCTGATCGAAAGGTCGGTTGCAGGCATTCATCCAGGAGACCCAAGGTAGTCCTACAAGCATTCGCAGGCCCTGGCTTCCCCTCCTATGTTTTCCTCATTTTTGATTTATTTCCTATTGAGACGGATGTATTTTTCTTTTAAACCTATACTTGTAGTTATTCATAGAATGTTCTTGGGTTATGAAACTAGTTTGTTGGTGGTAACAATTTTCGGTATTTGTTAATAGTATATGGATAACTAGTAAATTATATGCTTCCGCATTCATTTCAATTGTTTTAGTTTTATTCGTTGTTAACTATAAAATGTAAAGGAAAAAGGTTAATAGAACTCTAACGTTGGCTTTCCTAACGAGTGCGATGTTAGGCGCCATCACGGTCCCCACGGTGGAAAATTCGGGTCGTGACTAGTTGGTATACGAGTACTAGGTTGCCTAGGTTACACAATTCACGAACAAGCTTAATAGAGTGCGAGGGATCGGTACGGAGACGTTTGTGCTTATCCCCTAGAGGCTACAGAGTTTAGGAATAATTTCACTTCTGTTCTTCTCCGTCGTGCTATTTGGTCTTTCAATGCTAATTGAACTCTCCACTCTTGTCATTTCGCAAATGGCGAGAACACGTATCGCTTAATCAGTTGATCAACAGCCCGAGCCCCTACTGGTAGCTCCTACGAGGGGTAGAGGATGACGCCGAGACCGCGCTAGAGGCTGAGGTAGGGGCAAGGCTCAGCCTAGTGCTCGAGCAACAGTACTAGTAGCGGAACCTCAAGTGGAGTTTGATGATAAGGTTTCGTCCCACACCGTTCCAGCGGGGCCAGCTCAGATTCCAGATGGGTTTATTGCTACCCCAGTACTTTATGATGCTTTGGTCCGTGTAATGGGCCTTTTGGACAGTGTTACTCAGGATGATACATTCCCTGTATCACCAGGCGTCTCTCGGGCTGGGGGCGGAGCACAGACTTCCGCTACACACACTCCGGACTAGATGGGTCCCATTTTCAGACTTTAGCAGCTCAGCCAGCTGGGGTAGTTCCACAGGGTATTGTAGCACAGACCGATGATGGATCAACTATGTCTTCTGATGCCTTGTGGAGATTGGATAAGTTTACCAAGCTTTTCACCACTACCAATGCTGGTACATCTTCAGAGGATCCCCATGAAGTATTTGGACAATTGTCACGAGGTGTTACAGAACATGGGGATAATGGAGACCAATGGGGTCGACATTGCTACCTTTCGTCTATCAGGTTCCGCCAAGAAATGGTGGAGGGATTAATGTTTGGCCAGACCAGCTGGGTCGCCAGCTCCTACTTGGGACCAGTTCTCTCAGGTATTTTTGGGGAAATATCTTCCTATCACTAAGAGAAAGGACTATCCCAGGCGATTCGAGCGCCTTTACCAGGGATCTATGACCGTCACTCAGTACGAGACCAGATTTGTAGATTTGGCCCGTCATGCTCTTCTTATACTTCCCACCGAGAGAGAGAGGGGGTGAGGAGGTTTATTGAGGGACTTGCTCAGCCTATCAGATTGTAGATGGCTAATGAGAGAGTGAGATTATTTCCAGGATGCAACCAATGTGGCTAGACGAGTTGAGATGGTTTTAGCTCAAGGGAGTGGTCAGGGGTCTGACAAGAGGCCTCGTCACTCTGGTGGATTCAGTGGGGCCTCATCTAGAAGTCGACGTACTTTTGGTAGAGGACATCATCCCATGCCGTTTCATTCAGCACTTCAGACATCCATAGAGCTTCGGGGGGTCGTGGTCGTTATGTACCTCCTTCAGGGCAGCTAGCGTATAGTGCACCGCCAGATCCTATCAGAGCACTTCCTCTTTAGAGTTATTATCATGGTCAGTCGGCCCGTCTGGGTCAGTCTGAGTTTCCTCAGCCGCGGTATTCTGATGGATGCTTTGGTGTGGTATGTATAGGCATGTTCAAAGGACCTGTCCGAGATTAGGGGGTGTTCAATCACAGGAGCAGAGTTCTCGTGCCATGATTGTGGCACCACCTGCCCAGCCAGTTAGAGGTAGGGGTCAGGGAGCCAGAGGTAGGGGTCACCCTGCTAGAGGTGGAGGTAAGGCCGCTAGAGGTGGAGGCCATCCAGCAGGAGAACGTCCCAAGGATATGGTTCAGGGTAGTGGGGCCCAGCCCCGATGTCATGCTTTCCATGCCAGGTCCGACATTGAGTCCTCCGATACAGTTATACAGGTACTGTTTCGATTTGTTGTAAAGATGCTTCAGTTCTATTTGATCAAGGATATTTGTACTCCTATCTGTCATCTTATTTTGCTTCATATTTGGTTGTGCCTCATGATTCTTTGAGTACTCCCGTGTATGTGTCCGCACCAGTAGGGGATTCTATTGTTGTAGGTCATGTCTATCGCTCGTGTGTGGTTATTATTGAGGGTCTTGAGACCAGCATAGATCTCCTACTTCTCGATTTGGTTGGTTTCGATGTTATATTGGGGATGGATTGGCTGTCACCTTATCATGCTATATTGGACTATCATGCCAAGACCGTGACCTTAGCCTTGACAGAGTTGCCTCGATTGGAGTGGAGAGGGACTCCTGGTAATTCTACCAGCAGGGTTATCTCTTATATGAAGTCTCGGTGTATGGTCGAGAAGGGGTGTTTGGTTTATTTAGCTTATGTTCGTGATTCTAGTGCAGAGGTTCCTTCTATGGATTCTATGCCAGTTGTTCGGGAGCTCCCAGTGTATTTCCTACAGATCTACCGGGGATGCCACCCGACAGGGATATTGAATTTTGCATTGATTTGGCTCCGGGCACTCAGCCCATTTCTATTTTGCCGTACCGTATGGCCACGCTAGAGTTGAAAGAATTGAAGGATCAATTGCAAGATTTGCTTGATAAGGGCTTTATTAGACCTAGTGTCTTGCCCTGGGGTGCGCCGGTAGTTGAAAAAAGTCACCATCAATAACAAGTACCCATTGCCGAGGATTGATGACTTATTTGATCAGCTTCAGGGTGCCAAGGTGTTTTTAAAGATCAATTTGAGGTCTGGCTACCATCAATTGAGGAATAGGGCATCCGATGTCCCTAAGACAGCTTTTCGAACTCGATATGGGCATCATGAGTTTCTAGTGATGTCATTTGGATTGACAAATGCCACAGCATCATTGATGGATATGATGAAACGGGTGTTCAAGCCATATCTGGATTCCTTTGTGATTGTTTTCACTAGTGATAGCTTGATCAACTCCCCCAGCCAAAAGGAGCATGAGCAGCATTTTCGGATCGTTCTTCAGACTCTGAGAGACAACCAATTATATGCTAAATTTTCGAAATGTGAGTTTTGGTTGAGTTCAGATGCTATCTTGGGTAATGTTGTATCAGCAGAGGGTATTCAGGTGGATCCAAGTAGATTGAGGCAGTTAAGGACTGGCCTAGACCCACATCAGCTACTAAGATCTAAAGTTTCTTGGGTTTGGAGGGTTATTACCGTCGGTTTGTGGAGGGGTTTTCTTCTATAGCATCCCCGATGACCAGGATGACCCACAAGGGTGCCCATTTCAGGTGGTCGGACGAGTGTGAGGTGAGCTTTCAGAAGCTCAAGACAGCTTTGACTACGACGCCGGTATTGGTGTTGCCCATAGGTTCAGGGCCATATACAGTATATTGTGACGCTTCTCTTATTGGACTTGGTGTGGTATTTATGCAGGGTAGCAAGGTTATTGCATATGTTTTGCGGCAGTTGAAGATTCATGAAAAGAATTATCCAGTTCATGATTTGGAGCTAGCAGCCATTGTTCACACGCTGACGATTTGGAGGCACTATATATATGGTGTATCGTGTGAGGTGTTCACTAATCACAAGAGTTCGCAGTATTTTTTTCAAGCAGAAAGAGCTCCATTTGAGGCAAAGGAGGTGGTATGAGCTATTGAAAGACTATCGTATCACTATCTTGTATCATCCCTGGAAGGCCAATTTGGTGGCCGATGCTTTGAGTAGGAAGTCAGCTAGTTGGGCAGCCATGCGTATATTCCGGTCGGAGAGAGACCGCTTGATTTGGATGTTCAGCTGTTAGCCAATCAGTTTGTAAGGTTGGATGTTTCTGAGCCTAGTCGGGTTTTAGCTTGCACAGTCGCTCGGTCTTCCTTGTTTGAGCGTATCAGAGATCGGCATTATGATCACCCTCATTTACTTGTGCGTAGGGACACAGTGCGGCACGGTGATGCCAAGTAGGTTACAGTTGGAGATGATGGAGTTTTGAGGATGCGGGGTCGTGTTTGCGTGCCTAATGTGGACGGGCTTCGTGAGTTAATCCTAGAGGAGGCTCAAAGTTCCCGGTATTCTATTCATCCGCGGGCCACCAATATGTATTAGAACTTGCGGCAGCATTATTGGTGATGGAGGATGAAAAAGGACATTGTTGCATATGTAGCTCGATGTTTGAATTGTCAGCAAGTAAAGTACGAGCATCAGAGACCTGGTGGTTTGCTTTAAAAGATTGAGATTCGTGAGTGGAAGTGGGAGCGTATGACTATGGATTTCGTTGCTGGACTCCCACGGACTCAGAGGAAGTTCGATGCTGTATGGATTATTGTTGATAGGCTGACCAAATCATCGCATTTCATTCCTGTGGCAGTTTCCTATTCATCGGAGCGGTAGCAGAGATCTATATCGGGGAGATCGTTCGTCTTCATGGTGTGCTCGTGTCTATCATTTCTGATCGAGGTACGCAGTTTACCTCGCATTTCCAGAGGGCAGTACAGCATGAGTTAGGTACGCGGATCGAGTTCAGCACATTATTTCATCCTCAGACGGACGGTCAATCCGAGCGCACTATTCAGATTTTGGAGGATATGCTCCGCGCCTGTGTTATTGACTTTAGAGGTTCTTGGGATCATTTCTTGTTGTTAGCGAAGTTTGCCTACAACAACAGTTATCAGTCGAGCATCCAGATGGCTCCCTATGAGGCATTATATGGTAGACGGTGTCGATCGCCGGTTGGGTGGCTTGAGCATGGGGAGGCTCGGTTGATGGGTACAGATTTAGTACAGGATGCTTTGGATAAGGTTAAGATCATTCAGTATAGGCTTCGTACAGCTCAGCACAGGCAAAAGAGTTATGCCGACCGTAATGTTCGTGGTGTGGCATTCATGGTCGGAGAGGGATTGTTGCTTCAGGTGTCGCCCATGAAGGGCGTGATGAGATTTAGGAAAAAAGGCAAGTTAAGCCCTAGGTTCATCGGGCCTTTTGAGATCCTTGATCGAGTGGGAGAGGTGGCCTACATACTTGCATTGCCACCATGCTTATCAGCGGTACATCTAGTGTTTCATGTGTCCATGCTTCGAAAGTATCACGGTGATCCGTCCCACGTGTTGGATTTCAGCACTATCCAGCTAGACAAGGATTTGACCTACGAGGAGGAGCTGATAGCTATTCTAAACCGGAAGGTTCATCAGTTGAGATCGAAGAGTTATCCTTCGGTTCATGTGCAGTGGAGAGGTCAGCCTACTGAGGCAGCTATATGGGAGTCCGAGTCTGATATGACGAGAAGATATCCCTATTTTACACCGACTCAGGTACTTTTCTATGTCTGTTCGAGGACAAACAATTGTTTTGGAGGTGGAGAATGTGCTGACCCAAAAGGTCATCTTCTGTTTTACAACTCGAATCCGTGTTCCAAGGTCTTAAAAACCTCATTTTATCTATCCTCGATTGGTGTGCGCAGTCCGGGCACGATTCCTAAAAGCCTTTATTTGGAAATTTATGAAATAACAATTTTTTGTCTAAAAAGTTGATTTTTGTGGACTTCGGTCAACATTTTGAGTAAACGGACCCGGGCCCGTGATTTGACGGTCTCGGTAGGTCCGTAGTAATATATGGGACCTGGCGTGTGCCCGGAATCGAATTCTGGGGTCCCAAGCCCAAGTAAAAAATTTTTGACGAAAATTGTAGACTGAAAATTGATGAGGATTCTTTCAGCGGCTCCGAGAGTGGGGATGTCACGACCCAAACCGATGGGCCGCGACGGGTGCCCTAGTCGTACCTGCCAAACACCCCTACGCATGCGTCTAAGATATAAACCTGTATAACATCTGCTAGATTATGAGAATAATATACATGAAGGAAACATGCCCAAAAAGGCATATGTACATATACGTGCAACATACGTAGGGCGAGCTGAGAAGGTTACTACAGACAACTATGTACCTCAAAACTGGAAGCCGGTAAGGCCACATACTATCTAACTAGACATACTGTCTACAGACCTCTAATAGAAATATAACTGTACAAAGACGGGACTGAGCCACGTCATACTTATATATATATATACACAAACATATCATACAAAAATCAAAAAGAGCTTCGGGCCAAGTGGAGCACGCCAACTTTCGCTAATCAAGGATCCCAAGAAGGGGGACTGTCACCTTGCCTACCTGCACCTGCGGGCATGAAATGCAGGCCCCATAAAATAGGGAGTCAATACGAAAAATGTACTGAGTATGTAAGGCATGAAAATCTGTACGTAAAAGGCATAGATGAAACATTGAATAAAGAAATCCATATGTAAATCTGAATAACTTTATAAATTCTGAAACATTTATAATGTCATGCACGTGCATATAAATATCGTGTCATGCATAGGTATAGGTGTAAATAATATAATCAAGCCTCTGCGGGCATCCCATCATATCGTCTCGGCCACTGTGGGAAACATCATCAACATGTACCAACTTATCAGGTGGTGGTGCCTATATAATGCCGTAACCTTTTTCCCATATCCAATATATATATATATATATATATATATATATATATATATGAATACGCGTATATAATGCCATCTGGTCATGGATCAATGTACATGTATAAATGAATGAAATGCATGAAAAATATGTTTAAAATCCCAATATTCCTTTCGGATAAACTTTATCAACTGTGTATTATTTTGAGACCCATGAACAAAAGATATAATAATATGTCACATGGGGAATCAAGAATGCAGAGACCCCAAATATTTCTATGAACAGAGTCATTTATGAAAATTGTGCATTTGCTAATTTCATATGTATAACTTGGACCATGCCAAAAAGAAAGAAGGGATGGCCTTAACATAGCTGTATAAGCTTAGTTTTTTTTGATTGCCTGTTGTACCAATTCTGGTCTTACTAACGTAATTTTCCTAAAATCGAACCACCCAATAGGCGATATACAGTTATGTCCGTAAAAAGCTTCGTATGGAGCCCTTTGAATACCGGAATGGTAGCTATTGTTATATGCGAACTCTATAAGCGACAGAAGATCATCCCAGCTACCCTTGAGTCTATCACACAAGCTCGTAACATATCCTCAAGTGTCTAAATAGTACGCTCCACCTGTCCGTCTGTCTAGGATGGAATGCCGTACCAAGATTTACCTGAGTCCCTAATCCTTTTTTTTTGAAGGACCTCCAGAAGTTAGCTGTAAATTGAGCTCCTCTATCCGAGATAATAGATACATGGACACTATGCAGTCGTACTATCTCCTTAGTATAAAGCCTTGCATGATCCTCTATAGAATATGTAGTCCTAATGGGAAGAAAATAGGCTGACTTTATAAGCCTATCAACAATCACCTATACCGAATCGAACTTATGCTGGGTACGAGGTAAGCCTACAATGAAATCCATATCGATTGCTTCCCATTTCCAAGTCAGAATCTCCATAGTCTGCAATAATCCACTGGGTTTTTGGTGCTCAATCTTAACCTGTTGACAGTTAGGACACTGGGCAGCAAACTCCGCTATATCCTTTTTCATTCTGCCCCACCAATATACTTCCCTAATATCATGATACATCTTTGTCGCTCCTAGATGGATAGAATAACAAGAATAGTGAGTTTCTCACATTGCCGATGCAGCCCTGCAACATTAGAGACACATAATTGTCCTCGATATCTGAGGACCCTATCTTCTGTAACCTTGAACGATGTCTTCTCTTTCTGAGGGGTGGTATCCTTATAATGAACTAAAACATGATCCTCGTATTGGCGTTTCTTTACTTCAGTTACTAAAGAGGATGTTGCCTTATCCTTAATAGTTATCCCAATATCACCTGAGTCTAGTAACCGAAATCCAAGACTAGCTAGCTGATGAACCTTATGGGCTACTCCCCTCTTTTCTGGCTGTAAATATGACAGGCTACCCATAGATCTACGGCTGAGGGCGTCGGCTACTACGTTCTCCTTCCCCGAATGGTATTGAATATCAATGCCAAAGTCATTAAGTAGCTCCAACCATCTCCTTTGACGTAATTTTAATTCCTTTTGCTTGAAGATATACTGGAGGCTTTTATGATCCGTATAGACATCAACATGAATGCCATACAAGTAGTGCCTCTTCATCCTTAGAGCATGAATCACTGCGGCTAACTCTAAATTGTGGGTCGAGTAGTACTTCTCGTGCTTTCTTAGTTGTCTAGAAGCATAGGCTACAACCTTACCATGTTGTATCAGCACACAACCCAATCCAACGTCTAAAGCGTAACAATAGATAACATAACCATCGGTCCCTTCTAGGAGCGTTAGAACCGTTGCTGACGTTAATCTGTCTTTCAATGCCTGGAAACTTTGTTTGCAATAGCTCCCTTCTGAGTTAACTTACATGGGTATTCTAATATTTTACAATTCATGAAATTCCCCTCTTTGAACGCCTAGACTTCATCCTTTATTCATCACAATTACGCCTTTATTCCACTACCAAGGTAGCATTTCATCTATTCTAAATGCTACTAGTCTTAGACTCCTTTGAGTTCATTCTGGCTATACTGAGCCTTCTATAACCTAGAGAAACCATTAGCTCTCTTATGAGCTTAACCCCAAGGACTTATTCATTCTCGTCACTTTTTCACTCGTCTTTTCTTATCTTTCCTCCTGTCTTCCTAAAACCCTGTCGCTCTACCATACTTTAGCTTGCGACCTACACATATCTATTTAGTCTTATTCGCAACCTTCCTTCAACTTTCTTGCACCATAGATTTTCTTATGTTATTCTGGAATATCAAGCGAGACACCATATACCACTTTGGTCAAAGATTCTAAAAGAGAAGAAAATTCCATTATAGGTTTCCTGTAATAAATTGCCAAACGGAGAAGCCACGAACCTCTATTGGTGTTGTAGGCCAAGTCTTTACTACCTCAATCTTTTGTGTATCCACCTGGATGCCTTCACCCGAAATAAGATGCCCAAGGAAAGCTACAGAGTTCAACCAGAATTCACATTTATAGAGTTTTGCATACAACTTCCCTTTTTGTAGAACTCTGAGCACAGTACGCAAGTGATCTGCATGCTCAGCCTCTAAACGAGAATATACCAATATATATATCATCGATAAATACAATTACAAACAGATCTAAAAAGAGCCTGAACACACGGTTCATCTAATCCATGAGTACAGTTGGGGCATTCGTCAAACCGAATGACATAACACGAAACTCAAAGTGCCCGTATTTGGTCCTGAACAATGTCTTTGCAATATCCTCCTCCTTAACCCTTACCTGATGGTACCCGGACCTCAAGTCTATCTTAAAAAAACACTTGGCACCTTGTAACTGATCAAATAATTCATCAATCCTCGGGAGCGGGGTACTTATTCTTGATCGTCACCTTATTCTACTGTCTATATTCAATACATATCCGTAAGGAACCATCCGTCTTCCTCACAAATAACATAGGTGCTTCCTATGGTAATGTACTAGGACTGATGAAGCCTTTTTCAAGCAAATCCTCTAGTTGTTCCTTCAAATATTTTAGTTATGCGGGGGCCATTCTATAGGGAGGAATAGATATTTGATGCATATCCTGTAGTAGGTCAGTAGCAACTCAATTTCTCGCTCTGTCGGAAGACCCTAAAGTTCATCGGGAAAAACATCGGGAAACTCATTAACCACAGGGAAGGGCTGAATGGTTGGTAACTCTACTCCCACGTCCGAAACCCGAACTCAGTGATTAATATGGTCCTTTCTAATCATCTTTCTTGCCTTGAGCTAGGTGATAAATTTACCTCTTGGCGATGCCGTATTACCTTTCCATTCTAAAACAGGCTCTCCTATGAACTGAAATCAAACCATCTTTGATCTACACTTGATGTTAGCATAACAAAAGGCCAACCAACACCCATTATAATATCAAGTTCTACCCAACCGAACACCACGTACCGTATCCTTGTTTATTCTCAAATCTATCACGGGTTATTTCAGGCCACATCCGTATATATAGGTAACAATATTAAAACATAACTTGCATAACTGCTTTAGAAAAAGGGTTTATATACATAGGGGTCGACTAGGCCGTAGACATGTCATACCCAAAACTATATATAGGATACTGTCTGCAAAACCTCTAAGTAAACATAACCATAGTATATCTATAAGTCGGGACAAAGCTCCCTACGTCCTTATAAAACAACCTAACATATGCCGATCCGTGAAATAGCAATATTCTCAGAAGAAGTGGAGCTCACCAACCAAAAGTTGACATCTGGAGGAAGTCTAGAGTAGAGAGTCCTTGCCTCGCCCTATGTGAGAGCCTCGATAAGACACACTTCGAAGTAGAATCTTTATGTCCTTATTAGTTACCTTCCTCCTCTTAGCCCGACTACTATCTTCTTGCTCTGCGTATCTCATAACATACATCGACGAACCTTGATTGACAGACTCCCAATGATGTGGACTATCTGGAACCTCAGAAGAGCTGGTGTCCGCAAATACCTTGACATAGTTTTGAGACTGAGGGAAACCCGGTTGTGCCAATCCATGCACTACTACCCTCACACCCTGATCAATGGGCTATAATAATGAAACTAAGGGCCTTGGTGAGGTCGGAACTCCTCTCACCCCATCTGCTACCGGAGTGGTCGAAACAGCTCGAACGGATGACTCATATGGATCCTCCTCAATAGAACCCATGATCTCCGATGGGTCTGACTCCATAGAGTAACTTATATCTATTTCTAACACGTTGGTAGCCTTCTGATGCATACTAGCGGCTGTAGTATTCAGAGGCATTGCCGAAAACGTAACATATCATTAGGAACATGAATTCTTATATCGCACGGTCTAAGATAAAAAGAGAGGATAACATCCTATATGTCCTGTAGCCTCCTGTCTATAAGTATGGTGCACAACGCACCCATAAACAAGACTCTACTAGACACGGTCTGCAGACAATCCTAGGACAAAAATGCTCTGATACCACTTTTGTAACGGCCCATCGGTTTGGGTCGTGACAAAGGAGGACGAAGACAAAGTCCCAGATGGAGAAGAGGCCATCGAAGGTCAGACCACCGAAGATGTAGTTTTAGTAGATGCTGCCCCCGATCAAGTGACCCTGACGGTAGACTAGGTCCTCTTTAAGTTCATGCAAGGGCTCCATGGGAATTTTGTAATTGTGCTTTGGACCATCTCTTGAATATAAAAGACTTTTGTTTCATCTTTGTTTTTGTGTTAAATTCAGCCTTGCCTCCACTTTTGAAATGAGATTTCGTGTAGTTGACAATCGGTCCGATGTATTGGACTTAGAATATACTACCGTTAGGTTACCCCTTAAGGTTCGGACTTCGAGCCGAGTCTTAAGTTAATTCGATGTCAGCTCGGGGTGAAAGACTTTTGAGTTCGAGCTAGATAAGGTCTCGAGCATGGTGTGCTTCGTCCTATAAGCTCCTTAAAAATTGGCTTAGGCTTTTAAATATCGGCCCTTAGGCTCTTTTTAGGTTGGCCCTTAGGCTCTTCTGGGGTTGGCCCTTAGGATCTTTAGGTAGGGCCAATTCGACCTCTAGAATGGCTATTAATATTTTCCTCTTTCTGGCTAAAGACTTAATGAAAATTTTGGTATACCTTAGCATGTATTTTTTGTATTCATATTCGTTCGATTTTTTGAAGGTTCGATTGATTGGAACCTCGTTTGGAATTTGATATGCAACATTAATCGAATACCTCTTGAGGTTTTTTCGAAGGCTGATGTTATCGAAGCCTTCGCATTATTCGAGGGTTGATTACATCGAAGCCCCTTATAATTTGCTTAAGCCGAGGGTAGACTGATTTAACCATTTTTTCGAAGTATATAAAGGTGTTTTAGTTTTATGGCAAAAGTCGGACTTCTTCGAGCCGCATTATTTTGGTTGTAGCCTTTTCATATAGTCGTAGTCTTTTAGATGGCCGTAGCCTTTAGTCCCCGAGTGTGATGGCCTTGGCCTTAATATCGAGAGGATGCCTCTTCGATGTACTATGAGCTCGAGTGTGCCTCTTTAAGGTCTTATAAGTTAGAATGTGCCTCTTTGAGGTCTTATAGGTTCGAGTGTTCGATGACTCGATGTGTCGGTTGTCGATGACAGTCCCCGAGTACTCTGGTGCATTCGGAGTTTTGGCCCTTGAGCCGTTAAATGTGAAAATAGTAGACTTCTTTGAGGAACAAAGTGTTTTGATGTAATAAAAATGCTTTTTCAAATAATTGATACGCGTACATGTTTTGCCGCTGAGGGCTTGACCATTCTACATGGACTCGGTTCATTTGACCGTTTGGCCCTATTATAACATTCCCCTATCGAGGCCCTCCTTGTCAAGTATTGCTTTCTTCGAGGATGCGTCCTCCGAGGGTGATGCCCCCCAGTGTTCGAGGTTGATTTAAAAGAAGCCTTGAATACTTGTTGAATATTCCTTAGGTAGCATATAGGTGTTGCCTCGTTAAAAACCTTGCCGGTAAAACCCATTTTGGATAAAACCCGATCTAAGGGAAAAAGAGTGCAACGCATGCTTTAAAACCCAAGGTCTTCGAGCTGAATGATGCCTCGATGTTTCCAATCGAACATCTGCAAGGAGTTAGTTTTAAATATAAATGGAAAAGTGGGGAAGGTCATACCTCAGCAGTAATAGCATTTGAGCAACGATACTTTCCAATTGTTTGGTAGTTGCTCGCCTTCCATTGTGCTAAGTTTGTAGGATGCTTTCCCTACGAGTCCGAGGACACGGTTCGGTCCTTCCCAATTGGGGCCTAGTTTCCCTTCATTTGGGTCTTGAGTGTTGAGAGTGACCTTCCTTAGGACTAAGTCCCCGACTCCGAAATATCGAAGGTTCGTACTTATGTTGTAATACATTTCGATCCTTTGTTTTTGCGCTGCCATTCGAATTAATGTGGCCTCACGTTTCTCATCTAGTGATTCGAGAGAAGTGTTCATGGCTTCGTGATTCGAGTCCTCGGTAGTATGCTGAAACCTAACGCTAGGTTCCCCGATTTTGACTGGGATCAATGCTTCGGACCCGTATACTAAGGAAAATGGGGTCTCCCCCGTGCTTGACTTTGACGTCGTTCGATATGCCCATAGCACCTCGGGCAATACTTATCTCCATTTCCCCTTTACATCATCTAACCTTTTCTTTAGGTTTCGAACGATGGTTTTGCTTGTGGACTCGGCCTGACTATTTGCACTTGGGTGGTAAGGCGCTGATAGAATCCTTTTGATTTTACGGTCCTCGAGGAATTCAGTCACTTTGCTGCCGATGAATTGTTTCCCATTGTCACATACTATTTCGGCAGGTATCCCTAACCGACATACGATGTGGTCCCATATGATGTCGTTGACTTCTTTTTCTCTTATCTTCTCGAAGGCCTGTGCTTCTACCCATTTTGAGAAACAGTCCGTCATAAACGAAATAAATTTAGCTTCGCCTGGCGCTGTTGGTAGGCTGCCGACGATGTCCATCCCCCATTTCATGAATGGCCACGGGGATAGGACCGAATGGAGTTATTCACCGGGTTGATGGATCATCGGTGCAAATCCTTGGAATTTATCACACCTTCGAATGAACTCCTTGGTATCCTTTTCCATGCTATCCCAATAATACACCGCTCTGATCACCTTGCAAACCAAAGAGTCGGCACCAGAATGGTTACCGCAAGTGCCCTCGTGGATTTCTCGTAATACATAATCGGTGTCCCCGGGTCCCAAGCACACCGTCAGTGGTCCATCGAAGGTTCTCCTTTACAACATTGCATTTTCATTAAGTGAGAATCGAGCTGCTTTGGCTCGAAGTGCACTCGACTATTTTGGGTCCGTGGGGAGCTTCTCGTGCTTCAAGTAGTCGATGTACTTATTCCTCCAATACCACGTTAAACTTGCTGAATCAATTTCTGCATGGCCTTCATCAACCACCAACCTCGATAGTTGGACGACAGTCCCCGGGACGATATCATTTTCTTCAATTGATGACCCCAAGTTTGCAAATGCATCGGCCTCGCTATTCTGTTCTCGAGGTACATGGACCAGTGTCCATTCCTTGAAGCGGCACAATGTCACTTGAAGTTTGTCTAAGTACCTCTGCATTCGATCATTTCGAACTTCGAAGCTCCCGTTTACTTGATTTACTACCAAAAGCGGGTCACACATTGCCTCGATGACCTCTGCTCCAAGGCCCTTGGCTAGGTCGAGACCTGCAATCATGGCCTCATACTCGGCTTCATTATTATTAAATTTAGAAGTTTTGATAGATTTCCTAATGACACTGCCAGTAGGCGGTTTTAAAACAATGCCGAGCCCGGATCCTTTCACATTCGAGGCACCGTTTGTGTAGAGGGTCCATACCCCCAATGACGTACCCGTTTTCAGTAAGAGTTCCTTTTCTACTTCAGGTATGAGGGCAAGCGCGAAATCGGCCACAAAGACTGCCATTTTGAGACTTGATAGCCATTCGAGGCTAATATTCAATATCGTACCCTCCAAGTTCGATGGCACATTTGGCCAATCTGCCTAATAATTCGGGCTTATGCAAGACATTTCAAAGTGGGTACGTCATCAATATACGTATAGGATGGCATTGAAAATATGGTTTTAATTTCCTAGATGCACTTATTAATGCAAGAGCTAACTTTTCCAAATGTGGGTACCTGGTTTCAGCATCTCCTAGTGTCCGACTTACATAATAGACAGGAATGTACGTACCTTGCTCTTCTCGAACCAACACGCCACTTACCACCACCTCGGACACGGCTAAATACAAGTAGAGTGTTTCATCCTCTTTCGGAGTATGGAGCAAGGGTGGGCTTGAGAGATTCCATTTTAATTCTTCCAAGGCTTGTTGGCTCTCCGGATTCCATGCGAAGTTGTTCTTCTTCTTTAGTAGGGAAAAGAAATGATGGCTCCGATCTGATGACCTCGAGATAAATCGGCCTAGGGCAACCATCTGTTCGGTCGGTCGTTGACGACTTTCACATTATTTACTACGATGATTTCCTCAATGACTTTGATTTTATCGGGGTTGATCTTGATACCCATGTTCGACACCATAAAACCCAAGAACATGCCCGAGCCGACTCCAAAAGCTCATTTCTCGGGGTTGAGCTTCATGTTGTTCTTTCTTTGGATATCGAACGTCACCTGCAAATGGGTCAAATGGTCCTCTGCGCACAGGGACTTATATAGCATGTCATTAATATAAACTTCCATGGATTTGCCTATTTGATGTTCTAACATCTTATTAACTAGGCGTTGGTATGTGGCTCCGACATTTTTTAGCCCGAAAGGCATTACATTATAACAATACGTACCATACCTCGTGATGAACGAAGTCCTTTCCTGATCCTCCGGGTTCATTCGAATTTGGTTGTACCCGGAGTAGCCATCGAGAAAAGTAAGGATCTCGTGGCTGGCCGTAGCATCGATCAAACGATCGATGTTGGGCAATGGGAAAGAATCTTTAGGGCATGCCTTGTTCAAATCATTGTAGTACACACACATTCTAATTTTATTCCCCTTTTTACGGACTACCACTACGTTAGCTAGTCATTCGGGAAATTTTACTTCCCTAATTAATCCTATCATTAGAAGTTTGGTTACCTCTTCTTTGATGAATGCATGCTTTACCTCGGACTGAGGTCTCCTTGTTTGCTTCACCGGTTTAAATCTGGGATCGACACTTAGTCGATGGGTAGTTATCTCTAGTGGGATCCCTGTCATATCTAGGTGGGACCAGGCGAAAATCAATAAGTTTTATTGATAAGAAATATAACGAGTTTTTTCCTGCGTTAGGGGGTTAACTGCGTCCCCAGGTATACCTTTCGTTCAGGAAGATGCTCTATCAATATGGCATGTTTGAGTTCTTCGACCGTGGACTTCGTCACATCCGATTCCTCGGGGGCAACGAACGCTCGGGGGGTGAGGAAATCTTCTTCTTCGTCCTCGACCACCTGTTCATCGAACACCTGTCCCTCGGGCTCAACCGAGGGTATGGCCTGTGATTGCTATTCGGCCACCTGTTCGTCCTTTGACTTTTCCGATGTAGATGGTGTCGATACCGGTGCCAAGTTGTGTACTGTAAATATCTCTTTAGTTGCATGCTGCTCTCGATATACTGTTTACACGCCATCCTTTGTTGGGAACTTCATCATTTGATGAAGGGTCGATGACACCGCCCTCATGCTTTGGATTCACAGCCTTCCAAGCAAAGCATTATACCTCATGTCACCTTCGATGACATGAAATTCGATGTCTTGTATGGTTCCAGCCACGTTGACTGGGAGGATGATTTCTCCCTTCGTTGATTCACTTTCCATGTTGAGGACATTCAAGACTCGAGATGCTGGTATGATTTGACCGAGCAACCCAAGCTGCTCCACGACCCTTGACCTGATTATATGTGCCGAACTACCTGGATGCACAAGAACACGTTTAACTTGAACTTTATTTAAAAGGATAGAAATTACCAGTGCATCGTTGTAAGGAAAAGATAAGGCCTCGATGTCTTCCTCGCTGAATGTGAGGGTGTCCTCGGGCATATAGTCCCGAGTCCTCTTCTCCCTTGTGATAGATACTTAGGTACGTTTGAATATAGGTCAATGTGGAACGTCGACTCCACCGATGATCATGTGAATGACATGTTGAGGTTCTTCAGGTTCATTCTTCCTATTTTCATCTCTTTCTCGGAAATGGTTCTTAGCCCAGTCACTGAGAAATTAATGAGGATGCCCCTCGTTGAATAACCCGGTTACCTCATCTCTAAGTTGTCTGCAATCCTCGGTCCTATGCCCATGAGTACCATGGTACTTGCACATCAAGTTGGGTTTCTTCTGAGAAGGATCGGTCTGTATAGGCTTGGGCCATCTAGTATCTCTAATTTGACCAATGACTGAGGCGATACCCTAGGCATCGATGCTGAAGTTGTATTCCGATAATCGGGGTGCCTCCGCCAGTCCCAAGTGCCTATCAAACTCGGTTTTTCTCATAAGTCCCCAGGAACTTTGACCTCGATCTGCTCATTGATCATTCTGAGGTATGTTACACCTTGAAATGTTCCTTCGATCCTCGACGTATGGCTGATATCTTTCCTTATTCGACCTTGACCCCCTGTCTGCATTTCCTGGCACCTTTGCTGGTATCCTGCTTGGATAAAGTGAGCCCGAGGGGGCTCCCAACTGGTCATCTTCGACCCTAATTTTTGATTGGTACCTATTATGCACATCCGCCCAACTTACGGCGGGATACTCTATCAAGTTCTGCTTCAGCTGCTTTGAAGCTATTGAACTTTGTTCATTTAGCCCCTGAGTGAAGGCTTGTACGGCCTAGTCATCAGAGACTGGTGGTAACTCCATTCGTTCTGACTGGAAATGGGATACAAACTCCATCAGTATCTCGTTCTCCCTTTGTTTTATTTCGAATACATCGTACTTCCTTGTTGCAACTTTTATGGCGCTGGCATGCGCCTTTACAAATGAGTCTGCCAACATGGCAAACGAATCAATAGAGTTCGGGGGTAAGTTATTGTACCAAAACATGGCACCCTTAGACAGAGTTTCCCCAAACCTTTTTAGGAAAACAGACTCAATCTCATCGTCCTCCAAATCATTTCCTTTTATGCCACAAGTATATGTGCTAATGTGCTCGTTGGGATCAGTGGTCCCATTGTATTTTGGAATTTTTTGCATCCGAAACTTCTTCTGGATGGGCTTCAGAGCTGCACTCTGGGGGAACATTTTTTGCACGAACTTCTTCGAGTCCAGTCCTTTCAAATTCGGAGGTGCTCCCGGTATTCGGTCGACCCTTGAGTTGTATGTCTCCACCTTTTTGTCATTTTCTTCAATCTTCTTTTCTCCAATCTCGATCCTTTTTGGAAAGCTCTTCGAGCCTCCTCATGATGGTGGGGTCAGTCCCTGAGTTATTTCCGTTTGATCTCTCCGGTTCTGGTTCAGCAGGCCGAATATTCTCATGATCAACTACGCTCGGGGTCTTATTTTGACTCTAAAGTTGAGCGATGGCGATCTGTTGAGCCTGTAGCATCTCAAATATCACTTGGAGGCTGATCCCCCCATCTTCCATTCCTCGTGTTCTTTGGTCACCGGATCGAGCTTCCCTGCGTTCATTCCATACGGGATGTGTGCCTGAGTCCGCGTTTAGAGCATTATGTGAATTGATATCAATTGGCTCCATATTTGGCACTTCCTTAGGGTTGATTGGTTGTACATGGACCCCTATACTGTTGTTTTCTCCATGGGATCCGAGATTGTCGTTTCCATGCACCGACGCGTTTGCTGAGCTAGACATATCATAGCCTGAAATCAAAGAATCATTGACAAGAAAAAGTGTGAAGAATAACGTGTGTTATCAGAAAACTAGAACTATCACTATTATCTTTAGCCCCACAGTAGGCGACAAACTATTTACCTCGAAAAATATGAGTAACAATTAAAGGTGATTTGTGGTTTTAAGATATGTGATTTATTCCAATACTAATGAATATACAAGTAATATTAGGTTTAAGTAAAAAGAATTGATGAACTAAACCAGTGTTGTTAGGGCAATAAGGACCTCGAGCTCGATTTTCTCGGGGCCTCGAAGTGAGCTAAGAGCTAATGAAGTATGAACCATAAAGTAAAAACAATAAAGCCAAAGAACAATAGTGGAGCACAGTAAACGAGAAAAGCATAGTAGAATGTTCTATTGCCGTGAATGAGATCCTTTTTACAAATGATTGAGGTCCCCTTTATATAGGAGGGGAAAACCCTAATATGGTACATTCCGAATTATGGTACAGAATTCTATTGGTACACCTGTATAACAACCTAGTACGCACTCGTACTATTTCGTAAAAATCTTTTCCCTTATGTATGCCTTGATCCATGTATCCTTGCGAAATTTTCGCTCTTTCTTGAGTGTCATCGAAATTGTAGTGTCCTTGAGTCAGATCATGACGGGTCTTCGATTTGCTTGTCGAGGTGCCCATATCTCGGCCGTGCTCGATTCTTACTTCTAGCTTCCGAACTCGAGCTCGGGGTATGATTAATTCTTCTAAATCGAGCTCTCCGATTTAGACCGTATACAAGCATTTCAATAATGCCAAGTCATGTGGTAAATAGTATCAACATTATTTAAATAAATATCTCGGTATAATTATACATGAAAGAAAAAAAGTACAAATTTCTGTGAAATAATAAAAACAACTTTTAAGTAGACATAATTCTTTCGAAAAAATTACTTTATGTATATCATTCTTCAACTTCAAAGTATAATTCGAAGAAACTTACAAATCTTAAGATATATCTTAATCAATGGATTTTAAATTGGTAACAAATTAATACAATTAATTATAACATTAAACAATATTATACCTAATTACAATAAAGATGGATAGATCATCACATAAGAGATGTCTACCCATAAAATTTATGAACGTATTTCATATACACAAGTGACTTAAGAAAGCAGCCACACTTTTTATCCAAATGATTACGAGACTTCTATTATATTGTTTTTATCTTTGTCTAGTCACTTTAACCACCCATTAAGTTGAACAACATGCTTTGTTTACCCCGAAAATATGAGTAACAATTAAATTTGATTTGTGGTTTTAGAAATACTTGATTTAGTTCAATACCAATGAATAATCAAGAATTATGAAGTAAAAATGAAAGACAGAAGTGAATCAAATAAATGTTACTCAGCAGTAGTGACCTCGAGACGGTGACCTCAAGATGGCTTAGGGCAGTAAGAACAATTAAGTAATTAAAATAAAGTAAGAACAATGGATCTAAAGGACAATGTTGATGAACAGTAGGCAAAAAGGTAGCGAGTATATTCTTTGCTCCGTAAAAGATGATAAGATATCCTAGAAATGATTGGGGTCCCCATTACGTAATAGGGGAGCCCTAAAAAGGAATATTTCTATTTACAGTAGGGAATATTCTTGGTATTGCTGCCTAACCGCCTAGTACGGAATAGTACACTCATATTTCGGGATTTATGCCATGACTTTGGGGACGTGGCAGGAATCTAACGTGTTCTGGTACGAATCCATAACGGTACTGTTTCGAGGTCGCGCACGCTCGAGCTCGGTATGCATCATCCTCCACCTTCGAACTTAGGTCTGGTCCCTCGAGATTGAACTTGGTCTTACCCGGATTTGGACCACGGACGACCCCTCAAGTATAGAGATCGGAGGCATCCGATCTCGACCGTATACAGATAGTCCCCGCGTTTCTTAGAGTAAGATAATAAGAAACGATTTGAACCCCGATTTTCATGAACCTCTTATGCTGAACTCATTTCCGTGATGCATGCATTTAAAGTGAACGAAACGTCCCGTCGGTCCATTTCCCCATAACATTGAATGCGTGCCAGAGTTGGTCGGCCACTAGCACCGTTGAACCATCATTGTCTATTTATAAATACGGGGCGATTCCTCTGAGTAAAGAACTTTACTCTTTCTTTACATCTTTATCATCCTGATCTCTTTCTCTAATTACCTGTTTCCACCGCCTCTTCAAGCGCCGGAAAATACCAAACTCTTGTAAGAAACACCACATCCCTGCACAACCCGTACTCCTTAGCTTTCAATCATGGCTAAAACTTCTAAGACGGTCCCTAAAAAGGATAAGGCATCGTCTTCTTCTACCTCCCGGCCGGCCAAACTGGTGGTGCCGCCAACACTTGAGGAAATCACCATCGGTCCTTGTATTATTAATAAGGATTTTAGTATTGAGAATCCTCCTGATGTCCCAAGCCGATGCGAGCACGCATCTCGATATATTAGCTTGTTAACGAAGAAGCTTTTCAAGGATGTAAAGAAAGACTGTGGCTGGGGAAATGAGGTCGAGGTTCAGATCCCGAGCCTCGATGAAAGCATTACTACCCACGTGGAGGGGTTTTTGAGTGTATACACTTACCCCTTCACACTGGGTCCCCTTGATCCGGTGGTGATCGACTTCTGCAAAACGTACGAAGTCACCCTCGGTCAGATCCATCCCTCTTTTTGGCGTATCGTGATCATGTTGCAGTATTTTTCTAAAAAGGCTGAGGGTTGGGAATTCACCCTTAGTCACCTAGTTCGATTGTATCTTCCCTAGTTATTTTGAGGGCTCATCAAGCTGCAGTGCCAAACAACAAAAACCTTCTTTCCCAGTACTGATGAACCTAAAGATCGGGGTTGTATGAGCCGGTTTATTAGAGTATGAACTTCAGACGTCGTTCCCGGAGAGGTGGAACTTTAATTGTAAGTGGAGTTTGTATTCCCAGTATCAATTCATATTCTGCTTCCATATTTCATAACGCTTTTGTCCTTCTTTTTGCAACCAATGCTTGGGAACCTCCAGCGGTGCCCAACCTCGAGGATTGGGTCCGAAAGTTAGCTGTCACTTCTTCCTACGATCAGCGCAAGTAGCGTGAATTATCAAAGGGCTAGTGGGAGGCCAAGAACCATGCTGAGTGCTTTTTCCAAGTTTTAAACACCTTTCGTATATTATTGTTGTCAACTTGCTAACTTTCACTTGCGCAGGCCTTGGTGATGCATCCGAGATGAGGCCGCCCGCAGGGAAAAGACCAAGCCATCAAATTCGAAGTCTGAGAAGGAAAACAAAAGAAAAAGGGTTTCAAAGCCCAAAGACCCTCAAGACAAGAAAACCCCCGCTCGAAGGCTGCGAAAAAGATTTGCTCAAATAGGTGCAGATTCGGCCCACGATTCCCCATATGATGGTGAAAACGATGATGAAGAGTCGGCGTTGATGACCCATACTAGAAAACCAACAAAGTCTGGCAAGCCTTCCGAGCTAGAAATCTCATCCCGTGGTGAGGAGACCCCGAAGGAAGAAGCGGGCAAGGCCCCCGTTTCCCCAGAGGTTGAGATAGTCACTCCGTCTTCAACAACTATACCAGGAGGGGTAAATGCCGAGACCCCCAATGTTAATGAGACCGCCCCAAGTGAAGAGTTCGGAGCTGCGACAACAAGTCACTCATTTTCATTGCCAGCTTATTCCGAGGGGGCAACCGAAGAAGCCAACGCTCTGCGCATGCCCGATCCAATCAAGGTCATCCAGGATGATACTTTTCATGGTTGCTACGTTGGGATTGAGGATGCCAACGACCTTAATGATGCCTCCACCATTTTCGAAGAGGCTCAACATTTCCTCTCCCAGGTAAGTACTAGCTTTCATTATTGTAATTTTTTCTTTCTTTGTTTTCTTTTGACTGATATGTCTCCATTTCACTTGTAGGCCATCATAATGTTTAGAGTTGAGCTAAGCCAATGTGAGGACGAGCTTAAGAAAGTTTTGGGCGAAGAGAAGCCCTGAGGCTCCTCTGTAGGCATAAGGAAAAGGAGCTTGAGGATCTCCGAACCGCATTGGCCAAAGCTCAAAAAAGCGAGTCCGAGCTAGATTAGCAGGTAATTGTGATTTTAATAGAGTAAGGCCTTATTGGCCCTACTTCGGAGGCTTACACTTTGATATCTCAGCTGCAGCAAAAGTTAGATATGATTGGGCAGCTCCGGGGCGAGGTAGATCAAGTTTGAGTTGATTGTCATCAGTGGAAGAAAAATATGGACCAACTTGTTGCCAATAAGGAAGCTGTTACGGCCCAACTAGCCTCATCTAAAGCTCATCTCCAAGGCACAGAAGCGAAGGTTCTGGCTTATGCCAAGAAAATCGAGGAGTTAGAGGCTGAGCTAGCTAGAGCCCGGGCGAAAGCTGTACAGGCTAAGACTGAAGCTGAGAAGACGTAAGCTGCGGCTGATAAATCCTTTGCCATATGCTTGAGGAAAGTCACGGCCGTTCAAGCTGACTTGAGGGAGGCCTCCAACCGGGGAAAACGGAGCAATGAATTGGCCAAGTGCCAGGCTCGAAGGGAGACCCTCGAGGAAATCCATGCCCGAGGGTTCAATCTTGCCGAGGAGATAGTCGAAGCAAAGGTGCGGGAAACCGATGATAGGTTTCTTGTCTCCTACAATGATGAGGATGTAGAGAGTGGCTCCGGGGATGAGGAAGGTGAAGAAGATATTCCCGAAGGAGAGGAGACTCCCGATGATAGAGCCGCTGAAGATGCAGTCTCTGAAGATGACACTCCCGGGGGTGTGACCCCGAAAATAGATTAGGTTTTCTTTTATTTTTCGCAAGGGCCCCTTGTGGGTGTTGTAAATATGTTTTGTAAATTTCCCTTATGAATATAAAGCATCTCTTTGCTCTATCCTCGGTTTGTGTTGAATTTTATTATATCCCCATCTGTGGAAAATTTCTATGATTCAAATACTAAGCCCGAGTATCGGTTTAGAGTCGTAGCGTAATAAACCATTAGGTTTTTATTGCTCAATATAATACCCCTTAAGGTTTTAGATGGTCCTCGAGCCAAGCTTAAAATCAATATGATGCGAGCTCGGAACAATGGGACTTTTGGGTCCGAGTTGAGTGAGAACGAAGTCTCGGACTCTTATGAGTTTTTGGCCCTTGAGCTCTTTTAAGCTGGCCCTTAGGCTCTTATATATCGGCCTTAGGCTCTTTAAGTTGGGCCGTTACGGACTCTAAAATGGTTATATAATTTTTCCCCCATTTCGGCCAAAAGACTTAGCAAAATTCTAGTTATGCCTTAGCATGTGTTTTTGTACCCGTTGGGTTTTTTGAAGGTTAGACGTATCGGAACCTTATTAGTAATTTGTTTGTATAAACATAATCGAATACCTCTTGAGGTTTTTCCGAAAGCTGAATTTATCAAAGCCTTTTGATTTTTCGGGGGGGGGGGGTAAATCTAGTAATTTGACGACG
>NC_031999.1:26105982-26150340 GCF_001879085.1 Nicotiana attenuata
GGGGGGGGGGGGGCTGAATTTATCGAAGCCCTTTATATTTTGCTTTTGCCGAGGGTAGCCTGATTTAACCGGTTTTTCATTGTTTGAAGGCCTTTAATCTATAGTGGAAGTCGGACGTCTTCGAGNTTTCAAAATAGCTTAAGTCAACACTTTAAAATATATCAGACGTATTTGCATTATACTCATTTTGTTAAGTTACCTTTTATCTTCGCAATCAAATAGGTTTAATTCCTAATCACATAGTAACAAAATTTATTCAAAGTACTAATCTTTATATATATATATATAGTCTGTGGCCCAATTTATTTGATTCTTTTTTTAAATTTGAAAATGTTTTAATTTTAATTTTAATTTTTAATTTTTTTCTTAATGCTATTTGCAGATGACATTGTAGTGATCGACAAGACGCGAGGTGGTGTTAATGCGGGGTTAGAGGTTCCTTTA
Organism: Nicotiana attenuata; assembly: GCF_001879085.1. NCBI lineage: Eukaryota > Viridiplantae > Streptophyta > Magnoliopsida > Solanales > Solanaceae > Nicotiana > Nicotiana attenuata. The sequence continues at coordinate 26,106,427 of NC_031999.1, forward strand.
TATTTTGCTTTTGCCGAGGGTAGCCTGATTTAACCGGTTTTTCATTGTTTGAAGGCCTTTAATCTATAGTGGAAGTCGGACGTCTTCGAGTCGCATTATTTTGGCAGTAGTCTTTATATGACCGTAGTCTTTAGTATGGCCATAGCATTTAGGTATGTCAGCTGGACTTGTTTCCCGATAACTTTCTGAACTTGTACGAAAAGTTAGTCCCCGAGTATATTGGCCTTGGCCTTTGTTTCGAGGGTTGCCTCTTTGAATTCTCATGGGTCCGAGTTTTCGATGACTCGGATATACTGACTATTGATGAAAGTCCCCGAGTATTTCGGGGTGCGTTTGTGTTTTGGCTCTTGAGCCGCTTCCCGTAGGATTATGAGTGTAAAGCTTGTATAATAGTAAACTTCATTAAGACACAAAGTGTTGTTGATATAACCAGAATGCTTCTTAAAATATTTGATACAAGCGTACATACTTTGCCACCGGGGCTCGACTATTCTATATGGACACGGTTCATTTGACCGTTTGGCCTATTACTAAGTTCTTCTATCAAAGCCCTCTTAGGCGCGAAGTATTTTCCTCAAAATATAACCATCCGAGGGTGATTCCCCCAGTATTTGAGGTTAATTGAAAAGAAGCCTTGGATACTATTGAGTATTCCTTAGGTAGCACGTTGTTGTTGCCTCGTTAAATACCTTGCCGGTAAAACCCATTTGGGACGAAATCCGATCTAAGGGAAAAAGAGTGTAACGCATGCTTTAAAACCTAAGGTCTTCGTGTAAAAAACAATGCTTTCGAGTCCTATGCCTTCGATCCAGAATCTGTAATGAGTTAGTTTTAAACTTGAATGGAAAAAAAGGATAAAGTCGTACCTTAACATTAGTATCGCTTGAGCAATGATATGTTCCAATTGTTTGGGAGTTGTTGACCTTCTATTATGCTAAGTTTGTAAGATCCTTTACCGACAACTCCGAGGACCCAGTACGGTCCTTCCCAATTCAGGCCTAGCTTCGCTTCATTCGGCTCTCGAGTATTGGGGGTGACTTTCCGTAGGAATAAGTATCGGATTAAAAAATGTTGAAGGTTGGTTCTTTATTGTAGTATCTTTCGACCTTTTGCTTCTATGCGGCCATTTAAACGAGCGCTGCTTCTTACCTTTCATCTAATAACTCGAGGCTGGCATTCATGGCCTCGTGATTTGACTCCTCCGACGCATGCCAAAATCTGGCGCTAGGTTTCCCGACCTCGACGGGGATGAGGGCCTCGGAACCACATACTAGAGAAAACATGGTGGCGCCCGTGCTAGACTTCGATGTTGTCTGATATGCCCAGAGGACCTCGGGTAGAACTTCCCTCCATTTTCCCTTTGCATCGTCTAACCTCTTCTTTAGGTTTTGAATGATAGTTATGTTTGTTGACTCGGCCTGCCCATTTCCAGTTGGGTGGCATGGTGTCGACAAAATCCTCTTTATGTTATGTGCTTCGAGGAACTCCGTTACCTTGCTACCGAGGAATTGTTTTCTGTTGTCACACACAATCTCGGCGGGTTTCCCGAATCGACATACGATGTGGTCCCAGCTAAAGTCAATGACTTCTTTTTCTCGGACCTTCTTGAAGGCCTGTGCTTCCACCCACTTAGAAAAATAATCAGTCATAAACAACATGAATTTAGCATTACCTGGGGCCGTTGGTAGAGGGCCAACTATATCCATTCCCCATAAAGGCCACGGGGATAAGACTGAATGAAGTTGTTCTCCAGGCTGATGGATCATCGGTGCAAATCATTGACACTTATCACATTTTTTGACAAATTCCTTAGTATCCTTTTCCTTGATGTCCCAATAGTATCCTGCTCTGATAATTTTGCGGACCAAAGATTCGGCATCGGAATGGTTCCCACAAGTGCCTTCGTGGATTTCTCATAGAACATAATCGGTGTCCCCTGGCCCCAAACACACTGCCAATGGCCCATCGAGTTCTTCGATAAAATGTTCCATCTTTATCTAATGCAAATCTAGCGGCCTTGGCTCGTAGGGCCCTCGATTCCTTATGGTCCGATGGGAGCTTTCCATTCTTCAAATAGTCTATATACTTGTTCCTCCAATCCCATGTTAAACTTGTTTAATTTATCACGGCATGACCTTCTTCAACCACAGATTTTGATAGTTGAACGACAGTCCCCGGGATGATGTCATCTTCTTCCACCGAAGATCCTAGATTAGCAAGTGCATCGGCCTCGCTATTTTATTCTCGAGGTACGTGATCCAGAGTTCACTCCTTGAAGCGGTTCAAAGTTACCTGTAGCTTGTCCAGGTACCGCTGCATTATATCTTCTCGAACCTTGAAACTCTTGTTTACCTTATTTACCACCAACAAAGAGTCACACCTGGCCTCGATGACTTCTGGTCGCAATGTCGAGTCTGAACCCCTTCACGTTCGAAGCGCCGTCCGTGAAAAGTGTCTATACCCCCGTTGATATACCCGAGCTTAGCATGAGTTCTTTCTTCACTTTGGGCACGAGGTTCGGCATATAATCGGCCACGAATTCAGCTTGGATTTGAGACTTGATGGTCGTTCGGGGTTGATATTCGATATCATACCCGTTAAGTTCGACTGCCCATTTGGCCAATCAGCCTGATAGCTCGGGCTTATGCAAAACATTCGAAGAGGGTAGGTGGTTAGTACACATATAGGGTGGCATTGAAAATATGGTTTTAACTTTCGAGATGCGCTTATTAATGCAAGTTCTAATTTTTCAATGTAAGGGTACCTTGTTTCAGCATCTCCTAGAGTTCGAGTTACTTAATAAACCGGAAATTGCATACCTTGCCCATCTCGTACTAATACCCCACTCACCGCTATCTCGGACACTGCCAATTATAGATAAAGCTTTTCATCTACCTTCGTGGTGTGAAGCAAAGGTGGGCTCGATAGATATCGCTTTAATTCATATATGGCTTGCTGACATTCCGGAGTCCATGCAAAATACTTTTTCTTTTTGAGCAAGGAAAAGAATCGGTGACTTCTATCCGACGACCTCGAAATGAATCGACCCAAGGCAGCTATTCGACCTGTTAACTTTTGCATGGCCTTCACACTATCCACGACCGTGATATCCTCGATGGCCTTGATCTTGTCGGGTTAATTTCAATGCCCCTATTCTACACCATGAAGACGAGGAACATACCCGAGCCGACTCCGAAGGTACATTTTTTCGGGTTGAGCTTCATATTGTATTTTCTCAAAATTTTGAACGTTTCATGCAAATGATTCAAATGGCCCTCTGCGTGTAGGGACTTAACCAACATATCATCAATGTAAACTTCCATTGTTTTACCTATTTGTCCTTCAAACATTTTGTTAACTAGGCACTGGTATGTAGCTCCTGCATTTTTTAGCCCGAAGGGCATACATTATAACAATAAGTCCCAAATTTTGTAATAAACAAAGTTTTTTTCCTGGTCCCTCGGGTTCATCTGAATTTGATTATACCCGGAGTAGGAGTCAAGAAAAGTTAGGATCTCGTGACCGGCCATGGCATCGATCATACGATCGATGTTGGGCAGCGGGAAAGAATCTTTCGAACATGCCTTGTTCAAGTATTTATAATATATGTACATTCTAAGTTCGATCCCTTTTTTAGGGACTACAACTACGTTGGCTAGCCACTCGGGGTTCTTTACCTCCCGGATAGAACCTATTTTGAGGAGTTTGGTTACCTCGTCCTTTATGAAAGCGTGCTTTACCTTTGACTGAGGCCTCCTTTATTGCTTCACCGGTTTGAACCTAGGATCGGTGCTTAGCCGATGCATAGTAATCTCCGATGGAATCCCTCTCATATTTAAATGGGACCAAGCAAAGCAATCCATATTGTTATTATGAAATTGAATGAGTTCTTTCCTATGTTCGGGAGTCAATCCCGTCCCCAGGTATACCTTTTTCTCGGGCATATATTCGCTCAAAATGACCTGCTCCAGCTCGTCGATAGTTGATTAGGTAACATCAGACTCTTTGGGAATGACGAAGGTTCGGGGAGTAAGGAAATCCTCATCTTCGTCTTCGATTACCTGTTGTTTTGATTCTATCAGGGCTGGAGGTGGTAATTGCTATTTGTCCGCCTGTATACCCCTGTCGCTCGATTTCTCTGAGGTCGAAGGCTCTGGTATCCGCACCACCTCCTCGATCGCAAATATCTCCTTTGCAGCATGTTGCTTTCCGTAGACTGTTTTCACTACTTCCTTTGTCGGGAACTTCATCATCTGGTAAAGAGTTGAAGGTACTGCCCACATGTTGTGTATCCATGGTCTCCCGAAGAGCGTGTTATATCTCATATCACCTTCGATGACATGGAACTTCGTATCTTGTGTGGTCCCGGCTATGTTTACTGGCATAATAATTTCTCCCTTTGTTGTTTTGCTTGCCATGTTGAAGCCATTCAAGACCCGGGATGCAGGTACAATTTGATCCATTAGGCAGAGTTGTTCCACGACCCTCGATCTGATTATTTTTGCCGAGCTACCTGGATCCACTAAAACACGTTTAACTTGAATTTTATTCAAAAGGATAGAGATTACTAGGTCATCGTTGTGAGGCTGAGATATGCCTTCTGCTTCCTCGTCAAAGAATGATAGGACGTCCTCGGGCACATAGCTCTGAGTCCGTTTTTCTCTAGTGATTGATACATTGGTTTGCTTGAACATAGGTCATTGAGGGACACTGACTCCGCCAATGATCATGTGGATTACATGTTGTGGTTCTTCTTGTTCGTTTTTCCTTGCATCTCTCCCCCTGGAATGATTCTTAGCCCGATCACTTTGGAATTCTCGAAGGTGGCCCTCATTGAATAATCGAGCCACTTCTTCCCTTAGCTGCCTGCAATCCTCTGTTTTATGACCATGTGTGCCATGATACTTACACATCAAGTTCGGGTTCATTTGAGAAGGATCGATCTGTATTGGCCTGGGCCACTTGGTATCTTTGATTCTCCCAATAGCTGAGACGATCCACGCTGCATCTACGCTAAAGTTGTACTCTGATAAATGAGGGGCCTCGACGGGGTCGTTGTGGTTATCGAACCTGCTTTTACTCATGAGTCCCCAAGAACTTTGACCTCGATCGTTTCACCGATCGCTTTGTGGATTGTTGCGGATCGGGTTGTTGTCCTTCGATCGGTATATGGCTGATGCCGTTCATTGTTGAATCTTAGTTCTTGGTCTGTATCCCTCGATGGCTTGGTTGTGAATCCGATAGGATGAACCGAACCCGAGGGGGATCCCAATTGGTCGTCCTCGACCCTTATCTTCGACTGATAATGATTGTGCACATCCGACCATGTCACAGCTGGGTATTCAATCAAGTTCAGCTTCAACTGTCGAGATGCAATCGGGCTCGTTTCATTCAGACCCTGCATTAAGGCCTGTACTGCGCAGTCGTCAAAAACCGGCGGTAACTCCATTCTTTACATCTGAATCTGGGATACGAACTCCATTATCATCTCGTCGTTCCTCTGCTTTATCTTGAAGACGTCCGTTTTTCTCATGGTCACTTTTATGGCCCCAGCGTGTGCTTTCACAAAGGCATCTGCTAGCATAGCAAATGAATCAATGGAGTTAGGAGCCAAGTTATGATACCAAATCATGGCTCCCTTTGATAGTGTTTCTCCAATCTTTTTCATCAAAACTGACTTGATTTCATCGTCATTCAAATCATTTCCTTTAATCCCACAAGTGTATGAAGTTATGTGCATGTTAGGGTCGTTTGTCATGTTAGGGTCGTTTACCGGCAAGGTTTTTAATGAGGCAACATCTATATGCTACCTAAGGAGAACTTAACAAGTATTCAAGGATTCTCTCCAATTAACCTTGAACACTGGGGGGCATCCCCCCGGAAGATCACTTTCTCGAAGAAGTCAAGATAAGCCAAAAAGGGTCTCGATAGGAAAATGATGTATCGGGCCAAACGGTCGAATGAATCGTGTTCGCATAGAAGAACCAAACCCTTGGCAACAAAAACATGTACACTTGTACCAAGTAACCAAAGAATATTTTTCCTCCATCAAAACGCTTTGGGCTCCAAAGAAGCCTGATACTTTCGCAAGAAATGGCTCCAAGGCCAAAGTCATCAAAAACTCGAAGCCATATGACCTCCGGGTTGGAAACATCAAACTCGTAATCCATCAATGAGGCAACACCAAGTTTACAAAGAATGGCTCCAAAGCCAAAAAACTTTCGACGTCTCGGGGACGGTCGTCGACTATCATTCCGTCGAAACTCAAGGCCGTAAAACCCCAAGCGGGCAACCTCGAGTCCGAAAGCCCTCCCTGCGGCAATACTAGAATATGTAAGACATCCACGAGGCATTAGAATGATATAAGACTTCTATTAGGCAACACCAAAACTGTAAGACCTCAAGCAAGGCATGAAACCATACTTGTACCAAGTAACTTATCTGTACGACCTCAAGCAGGAATGAGCTATATTTGTACCAAGTAACTTATCTATAAGACTTAAAGTAAGGCATGTTAAAAATTTTAATACCTTACAAAAGGCATAATCCTGATCTTAAAGTTAAGGCTATATATCCGAACTAATAAGACCCCTAAAAAGGCATACCCCCGATATAGATGCCGAAACTACTTCACTCGGGGACTGAAAGGCTACAGCCACACACAATGACTATGGTCACAAGGCTCCGGCCAAACCCACGCGACTTGGGGACGCTCGACTATTGCTATAAACTCACAGGCCTTCAATTACTTTGAAAAAACTACGAAAAGAACCGGTTAACTAGGCTACCCTCGCCATAAGCAAAAGAGCTTCGATCATATCAGCTCCAAACAATAGGCTTCGAAACAATTCAGACATCGAGCGAAACCTCTCGAGGTGCTCAGTTATCGCTACATAACGGCTCACAATCGAGGTTCTTATCGAACCGTCGAAGAGTCGGGCGAACATAAAAACTTCAAAAAGTCTTTAGTGAGGGAAAAATAAAGCCTAAATAGGAGGTCATACCGACCCAATGCGTAAGAGCCATTGTCTCCAGCCTATATTAAGAGGTCGTACCGACCCAACGCGTAAGAGCCACTATCGCCAGCTTAAAACTAAAGGTCGTACCGACCCAACGCGTAAGAGCCTAAGAGCCAGCTCGAAATTCAAAAACTCAAGAGTCGATGAGCTCGAGTCGAAGTTCGACTCGAAGACGAAGCCCGAAACAGTTAACTAAAAATGCCTAAGGGCCAATGCGTAAGAGCCACTGTCGCCAGCTTAAAACTAATGGTCATACCGACCTGACGCGTAAGATCTTAAGATATAGCTTGTAATTCAAAAAACCCAAGGGTCAATAAACTCAAGTCGAAACGTGACTCAAAGGCTAAGCCCCAAACGATCAACTTTCGGCCATTACAAACCGCTCAGCGGTGGCAGGAACCTACGAGTTTAAAGTTGAGGTCAAAAATTTCCGATCAATTGTCAAACAAGCGTCACAGTTTATTCCTAAAAAGCAAAGGAAAAAAGAAAAATGATGAAAAACGAAGAGTCTTTACATATACGTTGAACGGTTCACAAAGGCACATTTACAAGGTCTATGCACGAAGCCCTTACAAGGGTGAATAAGCAAATAAAACCCTAATCTACCACCGGGGCTATGCCTTTGATGGCTCCCTCGGGAAATTGTGCTTTCAAAAGAACCGGCCATAACCCCCATTTTTCAACGGCCTCCCCCCCTTCGGGGATCTCGCCTCTATCATCATCATCTCTCGAGTCACTGCTCGACTCGTCTTCAGAGGAAAGCAGGGCCGCGGCCTCCTCTTCTAGGATCTTCATCCTCTCGATCTCGGCGGACAAATCAATGTCCCCAGTATATATATCCTCGATAGCCCGTCTCTAACATTCTAAACTGACATACTCCACAGCTCGAGTCAATCGCAGCTCGGCCTCCTCGGACACTTTCCTAGCCTAAGCATTTGCGGAAGTAGCATCATCTTTGTACGAGGATACGAGCTCCTCAACTTCAGCACTAACCTTGGATAACGCAGCAACCAACTCAATATGAAGATCCCTGTACTTGTTACTCTCCGCCCTTGCATCATCAAGTTGATGCCCGACTGAGGCCACCTCCCCCTGGAGGGTATCTCTCTTAGAGACTATCTCACTCACGTGCTGTTTGAGTTTGAGAACCTTAGAGTCCCTGGCACGGAGTTCCTAATTCATTAGGACATCTTTCTTCTCAAGTTGCAAAGATCGACCCGAAGGTGTTAATGCGCTGAAGTCGGGTAAACATGTAGATAAAAAACAAGCAAACTATATAACCTGCTCAGTGTGATGAATCATGTCTCGTGACGCCGCCTCCAAATGATCCCGAAGGCCACGGAGTTCCTCCTCCCTCTTATTAGAAAGAGCTTTGAGCTCATCAGCCTCCAAGGTGAGCTTCTTCTGCTCACCCTAGTAATGATTCAGCTCGATTTGAAACTTGGCGAAGGTCTAATTGTAAAGCACCATGAACGAAACGGGGTTAGCAAGACAAAAATCAGGGCACCAAGAAAAATTTCATGAAAAGATTACCTGCTCGCAGAGCCTGTCGATCTCATGGAACATGAGCGAGACGTCAAGCTCACGCTTTTCCTTGGGCACAACGAAAAGCCTTTCAAGCACATTCTTATTATCCACGGGCGCTCTCACGTGGGAAAACCCTTTTTTTGGGCATCCTGCATCTCCCTCGGAGGAAAAGCCGATTCCGAAGGGGAATCTCTCACTTCAATGATCACAACTGAATCAATCGGGGCCGTCTCTTATTTCAGGAGAGCTTCAGAACCAAGCTCCCCCGGACCGCCGAATGAATGCACCTCAGCTCAAGGAGAGTTTTTTCCAACAAGTAACTCGGGGATATCACCCGACGCACCCTCGAAGACCTCTTCAATCCGAGGTACGACAACAACGGAATCAAGTTCCGATCTAGAAGCCATCGACTCTGTAGTATGTAGGACGGTCAGGCTTTCTCCCCCCGAGGGTACTTCCGAAAAATCATCTTTCATCTCGCTTTCACTTCGAGGACTCCCCGGAACATCTGGAATTAAGGCTGCTGAGTCAGCCTTAGGTTCTTCCTCTTTGGCTTTCTTGCGTTTCGGAGAACGAGTCGGCGACCTCCTTCGCCTTTTCCTCTCTTCGTCGGGTTTCGGGGTATCCGCTTCACTAAGCAATGCTTCCCTTATCAAGGGAACCTCTCCCAGACCTGTACAAACACAAAATATAAGCGCAAGGAATGAGGACGCTATCAGTAATTGTTATTTTGTGGGATTCAATTACAGTAGAGGTCGAGGCTCACCGTGGTCCTTGGCTTCCCATCGAGCCTGGGATAGATAGCACCGCACGTGCTTGGCGTATGGGCAAATCGAATCCAACTGGTTGACCCAGCCCGAGAGGTCCTTAACTGCACTAGGGTACACTACAACGGCTGCATCAGCGGAGGAAGTTAGTTCGTAGGGAAATGTATCCAAAAAGAAACAAGGGAACATTTCATTAATATATCTACTTACGTTTCATGTTCCACCTATCAGGGAACAGCATCCTCTCCACTGGAATCGGGTCCGAAGTCCTAACTCGGACAAAATGGCTCATCCACCCTTCGTTCCTAACCTCGTCTGTACAAGCAAAAAGGGCTGTCAAGGCCCGACAATGGAGCTTAATCAGGCCCCCACAGAAGAGTCGAGGACTATACATTCTGATCAGGTGGTCGAGGGTGAAGGGCATCCCCTTAATCTTCTTCGCATAATATCTGGTCATGTAAACAATGCGCCAGAACAAAGGATGAATTTGGCTGAGGGTTACTCGATATCGTGTGCAGAAGTCGAGGATCACGGGGTCTATTGGAGGCGAGGATGGCTTCACTGAGCCAAAGGTAAATGGATAAGTATACACACTGAGAAAGTCGGCCTTTTATGTCGTTATATCCTCCCCGCGAGAAGGAATCTCCACAAGCAACGCGTCCCCCCAGCGGCGGTCGGCCTTCACCCTTTTAACGTCTGCTATAGATGTAACATATTAGGATGCAGGTTCGCATCGTCCCGGCTTCGAAGAAGGTTTTTCGGTCTTGAAGTCGGAAGTCGTTTCAAAGGATCCTGGAACACATTCCCCAACGCGAGGAGGCATTGTTGCCTTACCCTTAGACGAGCGCGAGGAAGAAGAAGGCATATCTTCCTGAGGAACAGGGGTGGAAGTTTTTGCCATTATTGTTAAAAGGTTTCAGGGGAGAAATGAAATTTGCGTTTCAGAAGAGAACACAAGAGAGAGATAAGAAGAACTCTTTTGAGGGCTTGATAGTGCAGTGGAAAATAAGGAGCGAAAGAAGAAGTATTTATAGAGGTCGAACGCGCACGTTGGAGTGGACCAAAGGACAACCAATCGCTGTAATTAATTCAAAGGCTTTTAAGAGTTGTGTGGACGCGACCTTTAGACACCTCATTTTGTCATGTCAATCGCTTGATAGGGCGTGACTACCATCGTGATGAAAGCACCGAAGGGGCAAGAGTTCGAGATCATTTCTTATCGTTTCACTCTAAGAAATGCGAGGATTATCTGTATGCGGGTAAAACCGGAGAGCCCGATTTTACGATCATTATGTCTTTCCGTAGCTTCACCTCGAAGGCTCGGGGGCACAGATCGAGGTTTTGGCCTCGATGTTTCTTTTTGTCCAACCTCGGAGCAGCATAAATCGATGGTTATTATCGAAAAAATGGGAAGTTCCCTGGGCACGTGGTCAAAGCTGACAACATCTACAAGAATAGTACCTGTCTGTACCAGACTGCTGAGTAGCTGTACCAGCTATATTTCTTTGTAATAAATGCATATGTACTATGTTGAGATTCCACCTCCTATATAAGGGGACCCTTGGTAATTTTTGCACAGAGGATACAAGAACATTCTCTGCCCTTTAACTTAAACAGATTCTCCCTTGATTCTATTATTTACATCGAAAAAGGGTACAATATATCCCTCTACTATTGAATATTGTTTAAAGTTATCCTCCATTATACTATTCGATCGAATATACCCCTACCGTCTAACTATTGATCAAATATACCCTTAATTTGACGGAGCAGACACGTGGAAGGCTTTTGATCCATTGTATGACCCAATCTGTTACCCGTGCTCAATACCCATTACCAAAACTCATAACCCATAACCCGATCCTTCTCAACACTTAAAAACTAAACTGTTTTTTTTTCTGGGCTAGGTTCAACTGTGTACATCAATTACCACCTGCTCTTGATGATGATGATCAATTTGTTCTCTATTTTTGGTATCATTGTGATGGCTAAAGTTACAAAGGACCTTCTAAGTGGTCTGAGTAAAGGTAATAAATTTGTTAAGCATGCAGATATTCAACAAGCTAATAGTGTTATAGCTAGTATGAATGGAGCTTTACAGGCTCTTCAAAGGTAGCAAATTCTTGGAACCATTGCTTCAAAATTTTAATCCGAACTCAACCTAAGCTTCTCCAATCGATCTCAATTTGTAACCAAAGACGCTCAACCAAAATTCGAACAAAACCCAATGATGAATTCAAGGAAGCTCATGTTGTCTTGTTCGCATAGTCAACTCTAATTTGTTCGATCTAACTTAATCAAAAGTTCACAAAATGCACTCAGATTTTACCCACAACTTCTGTACATTGATACGAACAAGACCTAACAAAAATTTAAGCAATAAGAGATGAGGTCAAGAAAAAAGGCTTAAAAAAATTTTGATCAAGTTATTGTCAAATTAAATCCAAATGCAGTCAAGTTTTTGATTCAGGTTCTATCAAGCTTTTACAACAAATTTAAAGCCCCACCAAGTGGATTTTGATTTAAAAACTTCAGAGCTGAAGTTTTGAACTAGGCTCAAAGCTGAGTCAATGGAGGTAGAAAGTCCTTTTTTTTTAATTCCTCCAGTAATGTTCAATCACGGATTTTAGCTCCCAATAATGATATTCGATAATAACATTGAATGATTTTCTGAATTTTGAATTCTGATTTGCACTTTTAGAAAAGGAATTCTAAGTCGTTTATTAAGAATGTCAAAAACATAGAGCGTATTTTTATTTTTGGAAGTTTTCAAGCAAAGGAATTTGTTCAGTTATTTAGTTGTTGGGAAGGGTCGGGTTATGAGTTTTTGGTATGGGTAATGGGTTGGGGCATAAGATGGCTCAGAATCCCTCCACGTGGTCCCTTCGTCAAATGAAAGGGTATATTTGATCAATAGTTATATGGTAGGGATATATTCGATGGAATAGTATAACGGAGGATATATTTAAACAATATTCAATAGTAGAGGGATATATTTGACCCTTTTTCGTATTTACATTTATTGCTTACATTTACTATGTTAGTTCTTCATCAGCTATCCATAGCTTAGTATCGAGGTCGACCTCGAGGCCCCGTATAACCTGTCTCGAGGCCCCGATTCTCAGCCACTCAGTTTTCTTAAACATACTGCTCTCAAGTTCTTAATTTAATTCCTAGTCTCATACTTAGCATCTATTACCTAACAACTAGCATAAAAACAGATCACGTACTTTTAGAACCACAAAATCTAATCTAATTGTAATTTTCATTTTCAAGGTAAACATGTCTAATTATATATTTTCTATTTTGGCAAATTTAGACTTACACAAGAGAACTATCAGTGAAGAACTTGGTTCATCAAGAGAACACGGTATGTTTTCTACATTCTGCATAATTTGAAATAATAATATTTGATACTGAGCATAGTCCTACCTAAGTCCAAATTCTTCTTAAACCTATCCAATTAATTTGAACCAGTTTCGTTCAAAACAGTCCTAACCAAATTAGATCACCTAGATTCTAAGGAAGACTCCAGCGTCTATTCAAAACTGACATTTTAGTTCAATTAGACTTCTAAAAGACTAATGAGCCTGCCGTTACCCATTAATTACCCCTCCCTTTATATTGATAATCATCATCTCTGCTTTCTCTTCACCATTCTCAAACCGTCGAAATTACTTTCCATCTTCTATCCTCTTCCAAAATTCAATCTACCTTTCTTCTTTCTTCCAAGAACCAAGCACAAAAAGACTAACCCCTATGATAACTCTGGCACTCCCCCACCATGCTCCTCATCTTGAACCACTCCTTAGCCTAAGAAAAGAAGAGTTATGATTCTTGCTCGCAAGAAAGTTGCTGGGACTGAATTATCAAAGAAATTAAACGCATAACTGAAAGCTATCCAAGCCCAAGAACCCCATAATTCTGGCGAATCCTTCAAGTCTTCTACTGAGGGGGAAGAAGCTGGGTCTTCTGATACTGAACAGGTAACTTCTGGCCCAAATACTACTACTGATGTCGTTTCTGAGTTGGCTAAAAATATGGAGAATAGGTTTATTTTGGTTTGTTCTGTGGTGGATGTAGAAACTTCTGAGTCCAAAAAGAGTGGTAGTAAAAATAAAAGGGAAAAAGAAAAAGAGAGTGAGGGTTTTCTATTTGTAGAATGACTATTTGTGAAACAGAATCAAATAACATAGAGGAAAGAGTCAAGAAAATAGGGGAAAGTGGGTCTGGCAAAGCCGCTGAAGGGCTGGTTAACCTTGGGAAAAAAATAGATGAACCCGGTTCACCAGTCGAAGAAACTCTCGCAGACCTATTGAAGAAATTAGGTGGTGGCTACAACCCCAAGAAGAAGAGAACTTTCATGGCTAAGACCCCTGGCACTGCTAGGGCTAACAAGAAATGGAAGGTTGCACCTTCTGACACTATTGAATTCTTCCCACAAGAGGAAGAGCCACAAGAAGTCAGCTGAAGCAGAATGAGGAAGAGCTGCAGAAAGCCTTAAGAGAAAGCAAAAAGAAAAGGATGGACAAAGGGAAGAAGAAGGTGGGAGAGCCTGTTTACGCTGTTGATGTGGATGGTATGGACCCGGTCCATCAAGATGAAGATGTAATTGCTTAAGTGGAGGTTCATACTCCCAAGCCAAAGAAATCCAAGACTACCACTAAGAAGTCTACTCCTATGTCAAAGTTTGCTGAACCATCCACCCTGGCAAAATGGACCAGGTCTACAGTGAAACCCAAACAAGTAAAAATTGCTGAAGAAGAGGAATGGAGTGGAGAAGAGGAAGATGAATCAGACAGTGAAAAGGACAAGACTACCAAGTTTGGCAAAAGAACTATTCTGAAGGGTAGACTCCTCAAGGATTTGGAGGATGAAGGGATGGTACTCATGTTGGTGAAATTAGAAGTGCAAGGCTAGAAGGACATGGTCCTTCAGATGGATGGCAGGTTGGCAAGGGATGAAATTGTTGAGTTTATACAAATGCAGCAATGAAGGATGGAAAGGTTACCAGCTTGGGGAAAGGGGTGCAAATCTCTTTCAATAAGAAGGAGTTGGGTGAAATTCTAGGTGTACCTGCTGAGGGGTACAATGACTACAAAAAGCTTAAGTGGCCAAGCCTAGAAAATATTCCTACTGCCCTTGCCATCACCAGAAAATTCAGTGATCATGAGGAGGAAAGAGAGCCAAAGGCTGTGTACAAGAGTGTGATGAAGACACTCTACAAGGTGTTGTTCGAATTCATTATCAAGTGTGTTCTACCAAGGCAAGAAAGGAGGCACATTGCAAGTTTTATGGATTTGGTCCTCACGGAGTGTTTAGACAGTGGGAGGCAGATTAATTGGCCTATATTTATAATCCAGCTTCTTGATAGGGTTATCAGTGGCACTAAGTCTCATTATATTCCCTATGGCTTCATTCTCACAACTGTGCTAGCACATTCTAATGTGCCTTTGAAGAAGTGGGAGCTGGCTACAAACAAAGATCACTTTGGGGCGAAAAATTTGATTGCTTGTGACTATGAGACTCTTGCCAGTCCTAATGAACCTGGTTCATCCAAAAAGGCACCAGTAAATAGCAAGGTCACAACTTTGTTGTAGGAGAGTGGGGCAAAGGATGCTGAGATAGCAAGGCTGAAGACATGGTTGTCTAGGTAGAGTCTGAGAGAGATGCTCTCAGAATTGAACTAGCAAGGGAAAAGGAGAAAAATGATGGAATTCTTCAAGACATGCTGAATCTTCTCCAATCAAATAACCCAGCACCTAGTTCTTCCAAGCCTTAAGATCCTAGCCTAGTGTAGTCCCTTCAATGACCCAGTTTGGGGTTTTTTTTGTTTGCTCATGTTTTCAGTATTTATATTTCCTTTTATGCTTTGTGGAATAATCATATCTGGTATCAATGAAATCAGCTGGTTTTTTCTCTAACTGTTTGTTTATATTTCTTTGATGGATAAAATTCTTAGCTTGATCGATGATGATTAATCCATGATTGCATTTGTGATAGCCCCAGCGGCCATGAGTAAGTTTTAAAATCTAAGAATCGCACATTATTTTATGAAACTTTTCGATGATGCCAAAAGGGGGAAAAAGGTTGTGACTTTATACTTTGAACAAGCGATGTTTATAACCTAATGAACCTGGTCCTTGATGATAAGTGATAAAAAGAAAAACTATTTCTAACATTGTGTTGATGTTTAGCTAAGTTGAAACAGGGTCTAATCTTATGAAAAAGCACAGTGTTTGTCATCGTCAAAAAGGAGGAATTTGTCGGCCCAAGTGAAGGTTAGTTTTGAAGATTGACAAAGAAAGCTTAGGCTTGAACCAAGTCCATACCTTGGATGCATAGAAACAGACAAATTCTTGTATGTGGGATGCACGTGAAGGAGATAAGCTTAACTTGGTATATTTGATATCCCCTGATCAAAAAAGGTTGCATAATTGATAAGGAGAAGGACTCCTTAATCAAAGAGAATATTATCAAAGATAGGGAAGTAGTTAGAAGTTGAGGTCAACTAGAACTCTTCCACCAAGGAAGAGTAGCATTATAACTCTAGTTATTTCTTCATCTACTAACTCTATATATTGTAGGATGTTCTCATTTACAGGTAATGCACAAATGTAAAAGTTAAACAGGAATTGAGAGCAAAATAGAAAGGCATTTTGCAAGCAGTTCGTGTGAGATTCAAGTGTGGAAACCTGAAGCTACATGAACCGGATAGAAGAACCAGTTCCAAGTATCTGTCTTTTATTCTAGTTCAATTGTAGTAGGTGTTTTCTTATTGTACCTTTCAGCTTTATCTAGAAGCAACTGTAATAGGTACTTAGAGTATTAAAGTTAGAATTAACTTGAAGTTGTCGCAACAGTTAGAGGTTGTTTTCTACAACGGGATTAGAGTTAGTCTTATGTTTACAAAAGTGTTTTTGTAAATGCAGTTTTTGGCTCAGTGATTTAGTGGCGAGTTTGGAAAAATCCTACTGGGAAGTAGGCCGTAGTTTTCTCACCTTTTAAGCCATGTGTTTTCCACGTAAAGTACTTGTGCTCTTTTCTTTTCGCATTTACTATTTCTGCAATAGTAGGTTAAGGAACACTTAGAAGAACCAGGTCCATCCATAATCAGTTTAAGTGAAAATTTGGATACCACATAAATCACCCCTCCCCTTGTGTGGTATTGAAGTTAAAACATCACGTCTAAATGAAAAGGGAATGTTACTTGAATTTTTGATCGGCTAGAGCTCATCCAATGCACTCACTGCCTGTCTATAAATCTCGGAAACGAAAGAAGTTTTTGAAGAAAAACTATATCAACACACATTATCTTTTTATTAAAGGAAACGTTTTGTTTTTCGACTAAAAAGCAATTAATGAATAGAGATCAAATGTGGATATTTAGTTACATAATAAAGGACATAACCTTTTAGAAAAGGCACTTAAAATTAAATTGGTTTTTTTATTAATAAATATGTAGATATTTAAGAAGGGCATTTCAGTAATGCCAAGTCATGTAGTAAATAGCATCAACATTATTTAAATAAATATCTCGGTATAATTATACATGAAAGAAAAAAGTACAAGTTTCTGTGAAATAATAAAAACAACTTTCAAGTTGACATAATTCTTTCAGAAAAATTACTTTATGTATATCATTCTTCAACTTCAAAGTATACTTCGAAGAAACTTAGAAATCTTAAGATATATCTCCATCAATGGATTTTAAATTGGTAATTAAATAATACAATTAATTATAACATTAATCAATATTATACATAAACACAATAAAGATGCATAGATCATCACATAAGAGATGTCTACCCATAAAGTTTATGAATTAATTTCATATACAGATGATTCTGTGACTTCTATTACATTGTTTATATCTTTGTCTAGTCACTTAAACCACCTATTCAATTGAACAACATGTTTCCTATATACATATTTTATGTTTTACTTTTTTCCTACTTTCTTATGTTCTTGTGAATTACATGGATCTTCTCCAAATGTCAATTCAGCCCAAATGATTGTTAATTAAGTTGTTATGGGATTACTAACCATGACGTAGAGAACATATAATTTTTCCACATAGGCTAGATTCTCCAAGACCTGTCCTAATTTTCTGAAAGATGAGTATATAAAGGTATTCTTTACATTAAATGTCCTACACGATCATCCAGTGCGTGTAGCTAGTTTGCAAACTACAGATGGAGTCTAGCAGAAGTTCTTTTAAAATCCCGTTTTTTAATTTCTAAAACACTTCAAGATAGCATTTGCGAAGCAAAACCAAGGTTGCTAACTGATGCAACCATTCAAGTATTGCATCTAAGTAATGTAGTTTGGGTTCTGGAGGAGGGAGAAGAAATATGAAATAATAATAATTGTGTATATTAAACAACAAAAGTACTTGATGGATCTACATTAAAATGGTGGCTGCTACTTTTCTAAATGGTTGTGATTGTTGTGAAGGGGTACCAAGATTTTGTAGACGTTAGCTTCTTTTGTTCTATTAATTATGGTATTTAGGTTAATAAGATAGGCATTTTAGTAATTTAATTTTTCACTTAAGATCTTCCCATTTTTAATATGATATAGATAGATAGATATAGATAGATTGCAAACATTCTCCACTTGACTTCTCCACTTTTCCTTCTAAAATTTAACATAAAATAAGAAAAAGTGGCTAGAAATATCCTCTGTACTGTCCTAAATTATCAATATGGAATTCCAGTATGTTTACATTCTGAGAATGCTTAGAAAAGAGAGACATTGCTTATCTAAGTGCTGTATTTTCAGGTCAAATTGGCAAGCGAGTATAAAGGTGTTTTACAAAAGGTAGTACTTCAAATACGGCAGGAGAGTAATGAAGTATGGTCTTATAGTTATATTTAATATTTTTGCATTAATCCGACCATTTTCCAGTGTAAGAACTTCATTTTATCAAAAGGAATACATCAAGTTTTGTGTGTGTAGTTATGTTTATCCAAAAGCTGGATAACAATTAAATTTATAATGTGGTTTTAAGGACACATGATTTCACTTAATACCAATTGATAAATGTGAAGAGCAATAATATATATAAACGATAATATAAAGCGAACCAGTATTTGAACAATGTTCAGCCCTCGAGTTTAATACCCTCGAACTGACCGATGCAAGAATAATTAAAAACATAGCAATCTGATGAACAAGAATATAAGATAGAAAGTATTGTATTGCTTTGATATGTGTGAATGTAAGTTGTTTACAAAATGATTAGGACCCTCAGAGAAATCCTATTTATGGTACAATTCTAATTATGGAAGTAAATCCCATGATTAGCTAATTAAATGCTTTTGATTTGATCCGTTCCGAGATTTTCGCCGTGATCTTCGACCGGTCACGGATATCCCATTTTTCTGTTATTGCGCTTTGCTCGAAGTCTGCCATATTTCGTCTCGATCGTTACTGGCCTCGATCTCGACGGGCACCTCGATCCCCGAACTAGATACCTTGTCTTCGTGCTCTGGACTGATCCACTACGAGGCTGGCCTTCGACGTAATTCCATGGCCTTGATCGAATAGTAAAATCGAGTAGACCCGATTTTAACCGTATACAAGTTATGTTACTTTTTGATTATGTTGATATTGTGACTACCTCATCTGAAATTATACTATCTTTAATAGAGATGATATGTCTCAAAAACTACCTCTTGCCTGCAATCTAATTCGTTTTTTTGGCCATTGAAATTCACAAAATGACAATAATTTAAAAACATAACGATTTAATAAAATGCGGATATAACTGGTTGTCTCTCAGAGTCTGAAGAACGATCCGAAGATGCTGCTCTTGCTCGTCTCGGCTGCGGGAGTAGATCGGGATATCATCAATAAAAACAATCATGAAGGAATCCAGATAGCGCTTGAACATCCGGTTCATCAAATTCATAAATTTTGCAGGGGCATTTGTCGACCCAAATGACATCACTAGAAACTCATAATGCCCGTACCGAGTCCGAAAAGTTGTCTTTGGGACATCAGATGCCCTAATCCTCATCTAATGGTAGCCAGATCTCAAAAAAATCTTCGAAAACACCTTGGCACTCTGAAGCTGATCAAATAAATCATCAATTCTCGGAATTGGATACTTGTTCTTGATGGTGACCTTGTTCAGCTGTCGATAGTCTATGCACATCCTCATCGATTCATCCTTCTTCTTCACAAACAACACCGGCCAAGGTGAGACACTAGGTCTAATAAAGCTCTTATCAAGCAAATCTTGCAACTGCTCCTTCAATTCTTTCAACTCTGGCGGGGCCATGAAGTATGGCGGAATAGAAATGGGTTGAGTGCCCGAAGCCAAATCAATACAAAAGTCAATATCCCTATCGGATGGCATCCCGGCAAGTCTGCAGGAAACAATTCTGGGAATTCCCGAACATCTGGTACATAACCCATGGAAGGAACCTCCGCACTAGAATCATGAACATAAGCCAAATAAGCCAAACACCCATTCTCGACCATACGCCGAGCCTTCATATAAGAGATAACCCTGCTGGTAGAATGACCAGGAGTCCCTCTCCACTCCAATCGAGGAAACCCCGTCAACGCTAAGGTCACGGTCTTGGCGTGACAGTCCAATATCGCATGATAAGGTGACAGCCAATCCATCCCCAAAATGATATCGAAATCAACCATATCGAGAAGTAGGAGATCTACACTAGTCTCAAGACCCCTAATAACAACCACACACGAGCGATAGACACGATCTACAACAATAGAATCCCCCACCAGTGTGGACACATATACGGGAGCACTCAAAGAATCATGAGCACAACCAGATATGAAGCAAAATAACAAGACACATAGGAGTATGTAGACTCTAGATCAAACAGAACTGAAGCATCTCTACTACAAACTGAAACAGTACCTGTGATAACAGCATCGGATGACTCAGCCTCAGGCCTATCTGGGAAAGCATAACATCGGGACTAGGCCCCATCACTCTGACCAATATCCCTGGGATGGCCTCCTGCTGGCTAGCCTCCACAACAAGCAGCCTGGTCTCCACCTCTAATGGCCTGACCTCAACCTCTAGCGAGCTGACCCCTACATCTGGCTCCCTGATCCCTACCTCTAGCTGGCTGGGCAGGCGGTGCCGGAATCATGGCACGAGGACTCTACTGCTGTGACTGAACACCCACTAATCTTGGACAAGTCCTCCGGACATGCCCATACTCACCACACTCAAAACATCCATCGGAATACTACGGCTGAGGAAATTGAGACTGACCCTGACGGGCCGGATGACCGCGATAATAACTCTAAAGAGGAGGTCCTCTGATACGAGCTAGCGGTGCACTATAAGTTGGCTGCCTTGAAGGAGGTACATAAGGACCAGGACCCCTCTAAGCTCTATGGGATGTCTGAAGTGATGAATGAAACGGCCTGAGATGATGGCCTCTACCAAAAGTACCTCGACCTCCATATGAGGCCCCACTGAATCCACAGGAGTGACGAGGCCTCTTGTCAGACCCCTGACCACTCTCTTGAGGTAAAACCATCTCAACTCGTCTGGCCATATTAGCTGCATTGTGGAAAGAAATCTCACTCCCTATCTCCTTAGCCATCTACAATCTGATTGCTGAGCAAGTCCCTCAATAAACCTCCTCACCCTCTCTCTCGGTGGGAAGTATAAGAAGAGCATGACGGGCCAAATCAACAAATCCGGTCTCGTACTGAGTGACGGTCATAGAACCCTACTAAAGGCGCTCAAACTGCCTCCGACAGTCCTCTCTCTAAGTGATATGAAGATACTTCTCCAAGAATAGCTGAGAGAATTGGTCTTAAGTGGGAGCTGGTGACCCAGCTGGTCTGGCCAAACAATAATCCCTCCACCATTTCTTGGCGGAACCTGATAGATGAAAAGCAGCAAAGTTGACCCCATTGGTCTCCACTATCCCTATGTTCCGTAATACATCGTGATAACTATCCAAATAGTCCTGGCGATCCTCTGAAGATGTACCGCCATAGGTAGTGGTGAAGATCTTGGTAAACCTATCCAATCTCCACAAGGCCTCAGAAGACATAGCTGATCCATCGCTGGTCTGTGCTACAACACCCAGCAAAACTACCCCAACTGGCTAAGCTCCTGGAGACTGAAACTGGGGAGCCATTTGCTCTTGAGTGTGAGTAGCGGGAGTCTGTGCTCCTCCCCCAGCCCGAGAGACGGCTAGTGCTACAGGAAATGTACCGTCCTGAGTACCACTCTCCATAAGACCCAGTAGACGGACCAAAGCATCCTGAAGTAACGGGTTAGCTATGAACCCTGCTGGAACCTGAGCTGGCCCTGCTAGAATGGTCTGGGCCGGAGCCTCCTCATCAAACTCTACCTGAGGCTCAGCCGCTGGTGCTGCTGCTCGAGTTCTAGGCTGAGCCCTTCCCCTGCCTCAGCCTCTAGTACAGCCTCGCCCTCTACCCCTCGTAGAAGCTGCCACTGGGGGCTCAGGATACTGATCAACTGATGAAGCGGAATGTGTTCTCGCTGCGAAGGAACAGAGTAGGGAGTTCAATTAGCATTAGGAAGATCAAATCGCACGATAAAGATGAAAAGAAGCGAAATTGTTCCTGACTCTGTAGCCTCTGAGGGATAAGCACAGACGTCTCCGTACCGATCCCTCGGACTCTAATAAGCTTGTTCGTGGATTGTGAGACATAGGCAACCTATTGCTCTAATACCAACTTGTCACGACCTGGATTTCCCACCACTGGGATCGTGATGGCGCCTAACCAAACGATTGCTAAGCAAGACAACATACAAAAACTAAATATGCTACATCTTTATGAAATTCACAAAATGGCAATAATTTAAAAACATAATGATTTAATGAAATGCGGAAGTTTATTACAATCTAAACACCAATACACGACAACCCAAAATTTGGGGTCACAATCCACAAACGTCTAAGAGTTACTACAAATACTGGTTCACAGAAAATACATTTGTTCTCGAAATAAAAGAAAATAGGGGAACTAAGATAAATGGAAGGGGACTCCAAGGTCTGCGAACGCCAGCAGAACTACCTTAGGTTTCCTGATGGACTGAAGGCAGCAACCCACTCTGATCAATACGGTCTAGCACCGAAATTTGCACAGAAAGCGCGGAGTGCAGTATCAGTACAACTGACCCCATGTACTGCTAAGTGCCGAGCCTAACCTAGATGAGGTAGTGACAAGGCAGCGAGCGGGCATAAACAATATAACCTGCAACATTATATAATAAAGCCAAAAGGAAATACAAAATGAATTGGAACAGTAACTTGTAACAAAGTAAATACGGAATCCAAACATCTTGCCGATACTAGGCTATAACCAATCCTTAAGAGAGTTACAACACTACCGTAACAAATCTCAGTAGAAGAAGAATACATACACAACAAATGATGCAGTGCGCAACCCGATCCCACCATATACTCAATAACAATACGAACATTCACCCTTATTACTCCTTGTTGTGGCGTGCAACCAGATCCCAGCAGTCCACCTTATTACTCCTCAATATATATCACCTTTATTCTTCTTGTTGCGGCATGCAACCCGATCCCACCTATCCACCCTTATTGCTCCTTGTTGCGACGCACAACCCGATCCCACCAGACAATCACAATTCACCCTTATTCCTCCTGTTGCGGCGTGCATCCTGATCCCACCATATCAGTACCAATCACAAAATAAGAACGGTATTTCACAATTTAGCTCAAAACCCTTCACAACATTTATACCTCAAACCAAAACAACGGGAAATCCAATTATGAAACTTCATCAGTTAATACTACACAGCGAGACCAACTAAATTGTACATGAAGCACCAATAACCAACTTGAACCAACAATGTAATATAGTGAAACTATGGAACAATTAACACCTTCAATAGAGAAAACAACATTTAAGAGGAAGTAATTAGACATGGAAGCATCAATAAGCAAGTAGCAGTTAAGACAGGAAAACAATATATTAGGAACGGGGAAGGGAACATGCTAAACAGATAATTTGGCGGCGGATAGGTACTCGTCACCACACATATATGCCACACACATGGAAATTCGCATAGAAATTAAGGCAGGGATCCCTAATCCCTCGAGTCAAGATTAAACCAAACACTTACCTCAAGCCAACGGGCAGTTCAAAGCTCAATTACCGCTTTACCTCTCGATTCCACCTCCAATACATTCGTATCTAGTCATAATCAACTTAATAACATCAATTACCGCTAAAGAAATCAATTACTATGCATAACCATAAGTTTCCCAACATTTTCCCCAAAAAGTCAAAAATCGACCCCGGGCCCACTTGGTCAAAACCCGAAATTGAACAAAAACCCGACTACCCATTCACCCCCGAGCTCGGATATACAATTGATTTTGGAATCCGACCTCAATTTGAGGTCCAAAACCCTAAATTTCCAAATTCCTATGAGTTACCCAAAACACCCAATTCCACCATGAAAACCCTAGATTCTAGAGTGAAATCTTGTAAAAAGAAGTAAAATATTGAAATGAATGAGTTAAGAATCATTTACCTATGATTTGGGGAAGAACTAGCCTTAGGAATATCGCCTCTTGAAGTTTAGGTTTTGAAAAATGGGAGAATGAATGAAAAATCCCGTCTAAGTCCAAACATATCAGCTGCAGATGTCACATTTACAACCTGATCTTCGCATTTGCGAAGCTCGCAAATGCGAACCCTTCGCATTTCTGCTGCCTTCGCAAATGCGAAGTCCCAGTCACAAATGTGAACAACGGACTTCCGCAAATGCGGCCTTTTTGTTCACAATTGCGAAGCACCCAGTTCCCTCTCATACTCGCAAATGCGAGGCTTGCTAGCCAGCCCTCGCATTTGAGAGATCAGCAGACCTGAATACACCAACAAATTTTCCTTAAGTCCAAAACACTTCGTAACCTATCCAAAACTCACCTGAGCCATCGGGCTCCAAACCGAACATGCACACAAGTCTTAAAAACACCATAAAAACTTGCTCGCGCGATCAAATCGCAAAAATAACACCTAGAACTACGAATTTAACGTCAAAACACATGAAATTTTCAAGATAGTTTCAAAACTTCTATTTTCTCAACCAAAGGTCTGCATCACATCAAATAAACTCTGTTTTTCACCATATTTCACACATTAATCAATTTCCTTAAATCCTTATAATTCATTTTTAACAATTTTCATCAAAAGTTCATTATTTGGGCTAGGGATCGCGGAATTCGATTTCGAGCATACGTTTACTCAAAATGTTGACCGAAGTCAACTAAAATTAACTTTTATAGGCAAAAATTATTATTATCTCAAATTTCCACATAAAGGGTTTTCGAAATCGTGCCCTGACTGTGCACGCAAATCGAGGAGAGATAAAATGAGATTTTTCAGGCCTCGGAACCTCGAATTGGGTTTTCAAACACTAGATGACCTTTTGGTTCATCACACTCTCCACCTCTAAGAAAACCGTTCATCCTCAAACGGACATAGAAAAGTACCTGAGCTAGGGAAAAGATGCCGCATATCGGACTCGGACTCCTAGGTAGCTGCCTCAACAGGCTGACCTCTCCACTGCACACAAACCGAAGGATAACTTTTCGATCTCAACTAACAAACCTGCCGGTCTAAAATAGCTACCAGCTCCTCCTCATATGTCAAATCCTTGTCCAATTGGACAGTGCTGAAATCGGACACGTGGGATGGATCGCCGTGATACTTTTCAAGCATGGACATATGAAACAATGGATGCACTGCTGATAAGCCTGGTGGCAACGCAAGTCTGTAAGCCACCTTTCCCACTCGATCAAGGATATCAAAAGGCTCGATGAACCTAGGGCTTAACTTGCCCTTCTTCCCGAATCTCATCACACCCTTCATGGGTAACACTCGAAGCAACACTCTCTCTCCGACCATTAATGCCATATCACAAACCTTACGGTCGGCATAACTCTTTTGCCTGGATTGAGCTGTACGAAGTCTATCCTGAATGATCATCACCTTATCTAAGGCATCATGTACTAAATCTGTACCCAATAACTGAGCCTCCCTCGGCTCAAACCACCCAACCGGCGATCGACACCGTCTACCATACAACGCCTCATAGGGATCCATCTAGATGCTCAACTGATAATTGTTGTTGTAGGCAAACTCCGCTAATGTGAGAAACCAGAGAAAGTCAGAGAGAGGAATCCACAGATTGTAGTTTGTGAGATAAATAGTAAGTGTGAGTAATATTGTAGTAAGGTATTTAAAATAAAGAGTGTTATTTCTTTCAAAGTTTTAGTAGTCTCTTGACACTACTTTGTTGTAAAATAATAGTGGTAATATTGCTCCGCTCGGGTATTATATTTTACCCCGTTAAAGATTTGGTGTCTTTGTTACTCTCTTGTGTTATTGTTATTTATCGTGGATATTATTCCTGAGCGGGATATATTATTATGTTTTCCCAAAAATGTGGTATCAAACCATGTTCAAATTGTGTTCCTCATCTGAAATTATATTATCATTAATAGAGATGAGATGTCTTAAAAAGTACCTCTAGCTGCAATCTAATTCGTTATTTTGGCCAAGCACGTGGATATACTATTTGATAACAAATGGTGGTGAGACGTGAACATTGAATATGTGCCTACTCTAATAGCATGTTCAAATTGTGTTCCTCATGGGCGTCACAGTGACGCTTTCATTCAAAACCAACTAGTCCTAACACCAGATAATAGATAACATGCGGTCATCGGTGAAATAAAATCCTTGTCTAACTTAAGCTAGATAAAGGCAAGAAATCGCGAAATATTATTTCTACTTCTTCCTAACGTTAAATCCATATGGAAGCCCTAATACTATCCATGTGGGATATTTATATCATGCAACACCTCTCGTACGCGTTACAACCAGTTTTTTGATTCAGACATAGTATCAGAATGACTAACTAAATATTGGCTCTGATACCATGTAAAAATTGTGTGACCACTTAATCTAAAAGCATAAACAGTTGGGGAGGGGATATTTTTTCTTATTAAATTATGTCTTAACAGTTGGACAATGTTGATTAAGTACAAGATCTGCGTCACTAATTATATGCTCCATGTATTATTAAGTTTGAATCTTACCTGGGTTCTATTTTGTTTAGTTATTGCTGACATGTATTTGATTAGTCATGTTCCTCTGGAAATACTAAGATCCCTTTCTCCGCTTATGGCTTTTGCTATTTCTCAAACTTGCAGATAAAAATAATGATCTCTAATTGGATAATCAGTTATCTGAATAATAAGAAATAATCTCCATCATCCAAATCAAATATCACCTAAATTGTATGATCGTAGTTTTTTCGAGTTAACATAGGTACAGTTTCCCATTGTCTGATCCGTCTAATCCTCCATTGTTTCTGCTGTTATGGAGCTGCCAAATGATTCGTAGTTTAGGCTCTAATTTTCTTAGATCCTACATTTTACCATGTTATTATTTTATATCGTGAATGCTACTCTTTTTCCTTTTTGGTGATGAAGCTAGAGTATGTCGAGAGCATTTGATTCTTTACCCCCCAGATGGGCATGTATCTGTATAAATGATTAGTTTGCAAGCTGACACTTCAATTAAATGTCTTGTGTGTATTAAAGAATTGTTTAAGGCACTGCCCCTGATCTTTCTTTAAGTTTCAAATCTGCCCCTAATCTTTGTTCAAAATTTCAAATCGGGTTGTGCATATAAACTAAGATCTTATCCAACACAATCTTGGTACCTCCCATTTCTTCCTTTGTCTCACGAGCAATTTATGACCTGCATTTGTACTACTTTATTTGATGTAAAGAGAGACCAAGTGTCCTTTTTTCAGTATTGTCATTTACTCATTTATGGAATTATACATTTGTTCTTATCTGTTCATGTGAAAGAATTTGAGTATAAAGTCAATTAAGGCAATAACTCAGTAGCCTGATTGTATACGGTTAAAACTGGCCTACCTAATTTTACTATTTGATCGATCAGGGAGTTGCATCGAAGGCCGGCCTCGTAGGGGATCAGACCAAATCACGAGGATAATGTACCGAGTTCGAGAATCGAGGTGCCTATCGAGATCGAGGCCAGTAGCGATCGAGACCCAATAGGGCAGACTTCGAGCAAAGCGCAATAACAAAAAAGCGAGATATCCGTGATTGTTCGATGATCGTGGCGGAAATCTAGGAACAGATCAAATTAAGGCGGTTGTTTAGGCTAATCATGGGATTCACTTTCGTAATTAGAATTTTACCATAAATAGGATTCCTCTACTATTAAAGAGGGTTCTAATCATTTTGTAAGCACCTGACATTTACACATATCAAAGCAATACAATACTTTCTGTCTAGCTTATGTCCATGTTCATCAGTCTGCTTATTTCTTAACTATTCGGGTACCGTCAGGTTCGAGGGCACTCAAGCTCGAGGGCTGAATTACGTTTCAACACTGGTTTGCTTTATCTCATTGTTAATTTCCATTATTGATCTTCATATTCATCAATTTGTAGGTGAAATCACGTGTCCTTAGAACAACATTATAAGTTTAATTGTTATCCATTTTTTAGGGTAAACAGTTTGCCGCCCACCGTGGGGCTAAGGATAATAGTGATTGCTTGATATTATTCTCGTAACACAACTGCTTTACGCTTGTTCTCGTGAGTGTATTCGATTTCAGGAATCAACATGTCAAACTCTCAAGAAGCACCCACTCACGCGGATAACGGCCTTAGTCTCCATGGAGAGAATGAAAACGTTGCCGCCCTGGGAAACGGATTTCCCCCAGTCAACCTTGACGGACCGTCGGCCGTAGACCCGATGTCAGCTCCCGCGTTGCCATTAATGGGAATTTGGATGTTGACCCTGAGAATAGCATCCGCAGGGATGCTCGAGCAGTCGATCAAAATGCACAGAGCGGTGAAGAAGGCAGAATTAGCCTTCAAATTTTTAGATGTTGCAGACTCAACAAGCTGCGATAGCACAACTCCAAAATCTGAATCGAGCACCAAGCAGAATTGAGCTCAACACATCACAAGAAGTTATTCATAGAGCCGAACCTGTACCGGATAGACCTAACACCAATGAATCGGGGGCTGACCCCACCATTATGAAAATGCTCGAGGTCTCACTAAATGGATTGAATCATGTGAAAAGAAAATCGAGGCTATTGACAAAAATGAAGAAATGTACAACTCTCGGGTTGACCAAACGCCGGGGGCACGTCCGATTCTAAAGGGTTTGGATTTGAAAAAGTTCGTACAGAAGCCTTTCCTCCAAGTGCGGCTCTGAAGCCCATCCTGAAGAAATTCGGTATGCCAGAAATTCCCAAATACAATGGGACCACCGACCCTAATGAGCATGTCACTTCTTTTACATGCGCAATAAAGGGGAATGACATAGAAGATGATGAGATTGAGTCCGTTCTATTGAAAGAAATTAGAGAAACTTTATTGAAAGGTGCGATGATATGGTACCACGATTTGCCACTCAATTCCATCGGTTCCTTCTCCATGCTTGCAGATTCCTTCGTAAAGGCACACGCCGGAACGATAAAGGTTGTGACTAGGAAGTCGGACCTCTTTAAAGTGAGACAAATGGACAACGAAGTGTTAAGGGAATTCGTATCTTAGTTCCATATGGAACGCATGGACCTAACCCCGATCACAGATGATTGGGTTATTCGAGCCTTCGCTCGAGGTTTGAACGAACGAAGTTTGATAGTGTCACAACAACTAAAGCAAAACTCAATTAAATATCCAGCTGTGACCTGGGCCAATGTACATAATCGATACCAGTCGAAGATCAGGGTCGAGGATGATCAATTGGGAACCTCTTCTGGTTCTGTTTATTCTAGTAGGCCCATTGGCAGAATTCAAAGGGACATCAACAGAGAACCCCGATCGAACAGAGATCGGTACCAACCATACAACGCAGATCGTAAAAACAGCGCCCTAGATCGTAATCCCGTTTGACATGATCGAAGAATGATCGAGGATAGAGCTCCTAAGGGCTCGTGAGTAAAAGTGGTTTTGATAAACATGTCGAGCCCACAGAAGTACCATGACTATTAGAACACAACTTCAGCATCGATGCATCGGGTATTGTATCAGCCATTGGACGGATCAAGGATACCAGATGGCCCAGACCCACACAGAGTGATCCAGCTCAAAGGAACCCTAATAAGATATACAAATACCATGGCACCGATGGACACAAAATCGAAGACTGCAGATAGTTGAGGGAGGAGGTAGCTCGTTTATTCAACGAGGGTCACCTTTGAGAGTTCTCAAGTTATCCTGCCAAGAATCACTTCAAAAATAGAGATTCGAACAGGAAGAACGAGCAGGAAGAGCCACAGCACGTGATTCATATGATTGTTAGAGGGGTCAATATTCCTCAGGGGCCGATATTTAAATGCACCAAGGTGATGATCACAAGGGAATAGCAAACTTGGGACTACTTACCGGAAGAAACCTTGTCTTTCAACGACGACGATGCAGAAGGGATCGAACAGCTTCACAATGACGCATTGGAAATATCTATCCTTATGAATAAAATTCAAGTTAGATGTGTGTTGATTGATCCATGTAGCTCGGCAAACATTATTCGATCAAAGGTTGTAGAACAACTCAGTCTCCAAGATCAAATCGTGCTCGCAGCTCGAGTACTCAACAGCTTCAACATGGCTAGTGAAACCACCAAAGGGGAAATATTTTTTCCAGTAAATATGGCCGGGATTATCCAACAAACAAAGTTCCATGTGATCGAAGGTGACATGAGGTATAACGCGCTACTCGGAAGGCCTTGGATTCATTAAATGAGAGCAGTGCCCTCAACGCTTTATCAAGTGTTGAAATTCCCAACATCAGAAGGAATCAAAACGATGTACGGTGAACAACCCGCCACCAAAGAAATGTTGCAATCGTTGAGGCAATACCAGTATCGGCACTGTCATCAACAAAGCGATCAGAGTCAAAGGGAAAGCAAGAAGTCAAATAGCAACCATAGCCACCGACCTCGGCCTGATCAGAGGAGTAGGAAAGTTTCGAGGATGATGATTATATGATACCTCAAACCTTTATAATCCCCAATGATTCTGA
Organism: Nicotiana attenuata; assembly: GCF_001879085.1. NCBI lineage: Eukaryota > Viridiplantae > Streptophyta > Magnoliopsida > Solanales > Solanaceae > Nicotiana > Nicotiana attenuata. Next base: position 26,136,837 of record NC_031999.1, read on the forward strand.
TGCAACGAAGTCAACAGACGAATAGCTGGAACAAATTGTACTGATCGAGCATCTTCCCGATCGAAAGGATACCTAGGCACGGGGTTAACTCCCGAGCTCAGGAAAAAACTCGTTCAATTCCTTTTAAAAAACATCGATTGTTTTGATTGTTCCCACCTAGATATGACAGGGATCCACTTGAGATCACTATGCATCAACTGAGCTTGGACTCGAAGTTTCGCCCGGTAAAGCAAAAAGAGAAGTCCCAGTCCGAGGTAAAACATGCATTCATTAAGGACGAGATAACGAAACTTCTCAAATAGGATACATTCGGGAGGTAAAATATCCCAAATGGTTAGCAAACGTAGTTGTAGTCCCTAAAAAGGGAAACAAACTTAGAATGTGCGTGGACTATAAGGATTTAAACAAGGCACGCCCTAAAGATTCCTTTCCTCTGCCAAATATCGATCGCATGATCAATGCCACGGCCGGCCATGAGATCCTTAGTTTTCTCGATACCTACTTCGGGTACAATCAAATACAAATGAACCCAGAAGATCAAGAAAAGACTTCATTTATCACTAAATACGGCACCTATTGCTAAAATGTAATGTCGTTCGTTCTAAAAATGCTGGTGCCACTTATCAACGCCTAGTAAATCGAATGTTCAAAGAACAAATAGGTAAATCAATAGAGGTTTATATTGATGATATGCTAGTTATGTCCCTACGAGCAGAGGACCATTTAAAACATTTGCATGAGACCTTCGACATACTGAGAAAGTACAACATGAAGCTTGAAGAAATGTGCATTCGGGGTCAGTTTGGGCAAGTTCCTTGGCTTTATGGTATCAAATCGGGGAACCGAAATCAACCATGATAAAATCAAGGCAATCGAAGACATCACATTTGTTGATAATGTCAAGGTTTTACAAAGGTTAACAGGACGTGTAGCCGCCCTGGGTCGATTTATTTCGATGTCCTCAGATAGGAGCCACCGTTTGTTCTCACTACTTAAGAAAAGGAGCAATTTCGTATAGACCTCGGAATGTCAACAAGCCTTGGAGGAAATCAAATGATACCTGTCAAGCCCGCCATTGCTTCACACCCCGAAGGAGGACGAGCAACTTTACCTATACCTAGCCGTCTCGGAGATAGCGGTAAGTTGAGTCTTAGTTCGAGAAGAGCAAGGTACGCAATTTCCTATCTATTATGTTAGTCGGACCTTAAGTGAAGCCGAGACCCGGTACCCACACTTAGAAAAAATAGCGCTTGCTTCAATAAGCACCTCTATGAAATTGAAACCGTATTTTTCAATGTAACCAAATTTGTGTTGTAACCACCTACCCCCTTTGCAACATTTTGCACAAGCCCGAACTCTCGGGTCGATTGGCCAAATGGGCCGTCGAGATCAGCGGGTACGATATCGAGTATCAACCCCGAACGGCCATCAAGTCTCACATCCTGGCAGACTTCGTGGCCGACTTCACGCCAGCTCTCGTACCTGAGGTCGAACAGGAACTATTATTAAAATTGGGTACTTCATCGGGGGTGTGGACCCTCTTCACAGACGGCGCTTCGAACGTGAAGGGGTTCGGGCTAAGCATCAGTTTGAAGCCACCCACATGTAATACAATTAGACATTCTATCAAAACTTTGAAATTAACTATCAATGAGGCTGAGTATGAGGCGATGATTGGAGGTCTCGAGCTAGCTAAGAGCTTGGGAGCGGAGATCATCGAGGCCAAGTGTGACTCCCAACTTGTGGTAAATCAAGTCAACAAAACTTCGAGGTTCGAGAAGATCGAATGCAGAGGTACTTGGACAAACTACAAGTGTCTCTACATCGATTTAAAGAATGCACCCTACAACACGTACCTCGAGAACAAAATAGCGAGGCCGATGCCCTTGCAAATTTGGGGTCGTCGATCGAAGATGATGAACTTAGATCGGAGACTGTCATACATCTTTCAAGGTTGGTAATCGAAGGGCGCACTGAAATAAACTCCACAAGTCTAACCTCGGATTGGAGGAATAAGTACATCGAATACCTAAAGAATAGGAACCTGCCATCGGATCCTAAAGAATCGAGGACTCTACGCACGAAGGCCGAATGTTTCACATTGGCCAAGGATGGAACACTATATAGGAGAACGTGCGATGGACAATTAGCAAAATGTTTGGGACCAGGAGACACCGAATATGTTCTACGAGAAATTCATGAGGGCACTTTCGGCAATCATTCCGGTGATGAGTCATTGGTTCACAAAGTCATCACCGCAAGATACTATTGGGCCGATATGGAAAAGGACACTAAAGAGTTTGTTCAAAAGTGCAACAAATGTCAAAGGCATGCGCCGGTGATCCACCAGCCCGGAGAGCAACTCCACTTAGTCATATCCCCATGGTCGTTCATGAAATGGGGGATGGATATCGCCGTCCCTCTACCATCGGCCCTGGGTAAAGTTAAATTCATTTTATTTATGATTGACTATTTCTCTAAGTGGGTTTAAGCACAAGCCTTCGAGAAAGTCAGACAAAAGAAAGTCATAGACTTCATCTGGGACCGCATTATATGCCGATTCGGAATGCTTGTCAAGATCGTATTCGAAAATGGAAAGCAATTCATCAGAAGCAAAGTGAAAAAGTATTTTGAAGATCACAAAATAAAAGGGATCCAATCAACATTGTATCATCCTAGTGGGGACGAATAGGCCGATCGACAAAAAAGACCGTCATCCAAAATCCGAAGAAAAGATTGAACGAATATAAAGGAAAATGGAGAGAAATATTGCCTGAGGTCCTTTGGGCATATTGAACAACGTCGAAATCTAGTACAGGGGCAACACCATTCTATTTATTCTACAGTGTCGAAGCTCTGATCCTGGTCGAAGTCGGGGAACCTAGCTTCAGGTTTCTATATGCAACAGAAGAGTCAAAATGATAAATCTATGAATATGAGCCTCGAGTTGCTAGATGAAAGACGGGAAGCTGGTCGCCCAAACTCACACCACAATAAGGTAGTGAAGCGGTTGAAGCAATAATAAATCCCAGCACAGGTCGGGGTCAATTCCTCAATGAGTTAGATATGGGATTAGGTATATAACTAAGTAAGTGTATAATGTGCCTCAATTTCTACTTCCACATATTCATTGGTTGTTTCTATTTCTACTTTTAGCTAATGATTGCAAATAATAAACTAGAAGATAATATTTTTGGTTTTGGTTGTTTTTCAAATGATAAAGGGTCTAGGGTCGTGACTTCCACCTAGGTGGCTACCTAACGGGTTGTAAACTATAGGGAAAGTTTGATTAGTTGAGGTCATGATATAGCAATCACACGCAATTACCCACTCTATACCTCTCGGTAGTTTGAGTGATTTTTCCCAATTCTCGCTTTCTCAAGTCCAAATGGATAGTGCACAAATCAAGTGATATATACTCAAGTCGGGTCTTACTATCTCTAGGTTTGACCCTTTAATTGGGGCTATCAATTTCGTTAGTTCACCCCAATTCCTTGTTCACTAAGTTTTCCTAAACTTAGTCTCTCTTTCTCAAGTAAAGACTAGGTCAAATAGGCATGAATCAATGTTTGCAGCCATTAATTCTAGAATTCAAGTATAAACAAGGCTAAATATCACTAACCCAATCACAAACAAGCCCTAAAATTAAATACCCATTAAGTACTCACACTAGGGTTGGGTCAAAACCCTAGCTAAAGATTTAGCTACTCATGGAAAATAAAGAAATACAAGAAGAAACTGAATTTGAATGCATAATCATTGATTAGACAAAGAAAATCTAATGTTTGGAAGTTAATCTAATACAAAATTACTCAAAGAAGTAAAGAAAACGGCTCAGGTGCACTTCGGGAAACTGAACTTAACCTAAAAAGTACTATTTATCGGGAAAAATGCCCCTGCGAAGGTTTTGCGGCCGCATAATTTTTGGTGTGGTCCACACAATGGGCTTCTGCGGCCGCACAATTATCGTGCGGTCCGCAGTCTTGGGAAATTGGGCTTGGAACTTCATGCTTCTGTAATCCGCATAAAAGTGGGTGCAGCCACACTTCTGATTATTCGGCCGCACAAAAGTGATGCGGTCCGCACTCTTCTGCTTTTGGATTTGAAACAACTCTCTGAATCATCAATCTTGCGGTCCGCTTATTAATGACTGCTGACGCACTTGACCTCCTACGGTCGCACAATTTCGGTGTGGTAAACACTCCCTGAGCTGCCAAAACCACAACTCTCCGATTCTTCATTTTGCGGTTGCACTAGAATTGTGCAGTCCGCACTGCTAGCCTTTTTGCCCGATTTTGGTTCTTGTTCACTTTTGAATCCTTTTTGAGTTGATTTTGTCTTCTTTGGCTCGTTTCCCAATATTACTGCAAGTAAGCACATTTTGTTAGTTTACGGGAATACCTTTAAGCATTATTTTTAGCTAAAACGCAAGTAAAAGAGAGCAGATAAGCTGTCAAAATCCCTACTTATCAACTCCCCCAAACTTAATATTTTGGTTCTCCTCGAGCAATTAAGGCAATTCCCACCTCCTCTAGAAAAGGGATGTTTTAGATGGCCTACGGTAAATCAATCACGCGTCAATTGGGACCAACAATTACCCACAACATATATGAATTATCAACACCAAAAGGATATGACTTTTTGAGTACCATAGTTCTAATGTGACACTAGAGCATCAAGAGTTGACTCTATTCATCAAGGAAGCTCACTCTTTCATGTAGGTCGATGTGGATCCCAAACTCCTCCTCCTCTACTGTCCATTAGCAAATCTCACTTTAGAATGCAACACTCGAAGAAAGGATTGTGAAAAGTTTGCTCATCTCTCTCAAAAGAACGTAACAAGTCCGGCTTTAAGTACCATAAGCTTGCCCCTCATATAAATCACCACCAATGTAAGCTCACTCAACCTGAAATCATGTAGGGCTTTTGCAGGATGTAATGAAGGCTTTTTTTAATCATTGTAGGACTTGTTGGAATAGAATGGTTTCATCTTTTCTTAAGCAATCCATTTTCTCTTTTCGGCTCATACTTTCTCGACTCTTTGAGTCATTTTCTTCTTCCTCGGGGGAACTAGAGAGACGTAACATCACTCTTTCTTGAGCATGACATTCATTTTTCTTCTTTTCTATTTACTTCAGCCTTTCCTCCTTATATTTTTTTGGATTCCCTTCAACTCTTCACTTTATTCACTTTCTTTTTGGCATTTTTCTTTTTGTTCTTTCTTTCTTTTCTTTGCCTTCCCTTTTCTTCATTTCTTTCTCTTCTTTGTACCTTATATCACTTCAAAATCCTCGTCTCTTCCCCCAAACATACGTTTTTTCCAATTGCATCTCGAGAATTCTAAGAAAAGATTGGGTGCCAAGAGAGGATCATTACAAAATGGATAAAGGCTTGTAACGTGGTTATTGAAAGAAAAAGGGTTGCGGCTCAAAGGGGTTGACTAAGGATATCACATTGGTAGGCTATGGAAGATTTCAAATTTCAATTTGAATCAAGGATAGCTTACAATCACTTCTCAAGCCAAGCTACACTTAGAATTTCGTCTAGACAAATATTCGGAGCAAGTTCTAGACCATTAGCATGGTACTTTGACTTCTAACTGAATATCTCACCTCTCACGCTTCAGGATTGCTAAAGAGAATAGAATCCAAGGCCCACAACAACCCTAGCTAAGATTGAGAATCACAAATTGCTCGATTCCAACCACTCGATGACTGCTTAAGTCAACACAAGAGCCAAGATAGTCACAACTAGAGATATTTTCTGCCAACAACTTGTTTTTAGCTATACGATCATAGGTAAATGTGTTGGTACCAAGTGAAGCATGCTTGAGACCCCTTTGTTCATTACTACAATATTTACCAAGACATAAAAGAAAACGGACTCAATTCCTTAAGATGGTTGTTACGCCATCCATCGTTGGAAAGAGCCACCCGATTCAGACAAAAATCTACCGAAAGAACCGTGGCATTAAGAAAACCAAAGTCTTATTGTTCACTCAAAATTTAAAAAGAAGCTAGCAAATTAAAAAGAAGATACTAAAGGAAATAAGAAGCTATACTCTAAGGAAAAGCAAACTAGAGAAGTTATGAAATAAACTAAGAAAAGCGAGATAAATGAATATACAAACCAAAATCACATGAATATATACATAAGGGAAATGAATATCTACATCAAATGGGGAAAATATATACATACCAAAGGAAAATAAAGATGAAAGAAAAAATAATACCAGAGTTATTATAGACCAAATGTCAAATAATCAAAATAGACCACTTCCCCCCCCCCCCCCCAAATGAAAAATAAGCATTATCCCCAATGCTTAACAAAAATAAGGATATAGAAAGGGGTAGAGAGTTAAGAGAACTCCTATGTGGTCTCAGTCTCCATAGGATCATCAGCAACCTCGACCTCAAGCTGTATCTCATCATCACCTGGCTGAGGGACAACCGGGTTGATGAGCATCTGGATCATCTCCTCAGCAGTGTGGGAAGTGGAAACCGGCTCCTCAGACTAGTCGGCTACTGACTCTGGTGTTGCCTGTGCTACTAGGAATGAAGGCTCCATAAGCAGGTCCAATGGAAGATCTCCAGCAGATATAAACTTGGTGACCTTCTTTCTCAATTTGTCCACTAACCTCTTCGATGCTTGAGACTTCTTCATATTTTTGGCTTTCTTGCTCAAGTCCTCAATGACCTTCCCAGGTGCCACAAGAGTATCCGTAACGGTCTTCTAGTTTTCCAGTATCTTCTTCAATGTTTCCTCGACTGACAGAGCTACCTGTGGCTCTGTTGGGGCTGAGGACTGTGCTGCAACAGCATTGGATATAGCAGTTAGCTTTGTAGTAGCTACCTGCATCTAGTTGTCGAGGCTCGCCAATGTCTGGTAGACTTGCAGCGCAGTCTGAGGATATGTAGATGAAGCCAACACTTGCAATGGCATTGATAGACTAGCAGAAGCAGGTGGTCCGATTGATGAAGATGGTGGCATGGTTGCTATCCTGGTAGAAGTACCGGCTGCTAGGGAAGGCTCGACAGTTGAATTAATAACCACTACTGCTGGCTCTTCAGACTGGCCAGTGGAGGTAGTAACTTTACCCTTGGATTTCGGGTTATCAACTCCCTGAAGATGGTACCAAGAGAAAGGCTTCTTGGCCTTCACTTCTGTATCATAATGCTTCGACTATACCCTTTGATCCTTGAAGTATTCAGTGAGGAAGTTTGGGTATGGATAGAATCTTTCATCCTTCTGGACGCTAGAGTGATTTTGGTGGACATGATGGCACCAACATTTATTGGGTACCCGGCCATAATCGAACCCACCAAGACTGCACGGGGAAGTGGGAGCATGTTTTCATTGAGACATTGGTCAATGCGGCTGCATACGAACGTCTGCCACCCTTTTGCTTTAAAGTTCAGGGTGGCCTGGACAATTGGAACCCCTGTTGTGAGCCACGGAGGTGTTGGCCCTCGGATAGCCAGAATCTCAACTAACCATGGGCGAGGTGCATCACCCATAGCTAGCTTTTCAATGTATTGAACTGCTTCTACTTCTTCAAACCCCACATATTTGTTCAGCGCACAAGGGTCAAACAGATTTTCAGATTCCGCACTTTTGTCACCTTAGTACCCTCTTTATGTGAGCAACATTTGCGTAGAATTCCTTTACCAGGTACTCATTTGCATCTAGGACGGTGTTGGTGAATCATTTCCTGCCTGTCCGCTCCTCGAACTGCCTAAGGACATCGGGGTTGTGCTTGTTCAAATCTTTCCTCAAAAATTGTCGCTTAAGAGTGAGCGACCTCTGTGGCCACCATTCCCTAAATTTGGCAAATTCATTGGCACTAACAAATCTATCCTCGCATATCTCTGGCCTCCTTGATCTTTCTAACCCGGCCACTGCAGTATCGCCCCCCTCTCCCATCATCTGGAACATCATCATCATCTAAATTTATTGGAGCAGGGGAGCATGTGAGAAACAGGGCTCAAAATCTTGACTACCCTCTTCCGAGCCTTCAGATGAACTGGCAGCTGAAGAAGACTCATCGACCAAATGGAATCTCCCCGGGAGTTGTTGTGATTGGGCTTCCGGCCGTGCTTGCACGGAGTTACCCTCAGAAGATTCGCCGAATGGGACATACTCAGTGGTATCTGAGGTATTAGGGGATCTGCTTGTGTTCGGTTTCTTGGTTATGATTCTTTGAGGTGCTAGATGAGGGTTGCTTTTACCTCGACCCCAGCATCGGGAGGGTTCTGCCCTCCCTTTTGCTATATCACCATTGCCACGTTATTGAACCATTGTCACCAACACATAAGAACTAGAAATCAGTTTCAATTGAGGCTCATAATGCATACATGAACATGATTGATAGTTGCAGCAAAACATTCTCAGAAAGGGCAGTGCGGACCGCACAAAAGTGAGTGCGGCCGTAAACTGCCTAGTGCGGACTACACAAAAATGAGTGCGGTCGCATAACCAAGAGAGCGGATCGCACAATTTTTTCGCGGTCGCACAACCCCAGGTTTAGACTACTGGGGTCTCTGAAGTTGTATCACTACGGACAGCACAAAAATGAGTGCGGCCGCATAAGTCCATTACGGACCGCACAATTTTTAGTGCGGCTGCACAAGTCAAGAACACCATTATCCAAACTCAGAGGACTGCGGACCGCACAAAAGTGTGTGCGGCCGTATAGCCTCTACTGCGGACCATACAAAAATATGTGCGGCCGTATAATTCAAATTTCACTGTCACGAGTTTATGTAATTTTTGCTCTCAAATTGACATTGTTTCAGCAATCAAACCTCATTAGCTAATTACCCAGACCCCAATTAACGTTCAACAAGCTACCCACATGATACTAAGCAAAAACAACTAAACATTGACATTTTTAAGCATGTAATTAAACCTAAATCTATGAACAAAACAAACAAAAGATGAAGAATCTAATTAAGACATTAACATACCAGTAATGAAATGCAAGTGATGAAATGAGGGAAAAATTTGAGATGCAAATGGGATGTTTACTGTGCAAGCTTAGCCTCAAGGCTCAAAAAGGTAGAAAAGTGTAATCAGCTGAGAAAAAACCTATTTATACTGTTACTCGTGGGACCAGTCTTTTACCTGAGTGCGGCCACATAATTTTGATGCGGACCTCACTCTTACCTGCCCTTGTGATGAGTGGTTGCAGAACACACAAAAATGTGTGCGGCCGCAATTCCTTAAGCAATTTTGACAGGCCAACTTCAGAGACTATGCATTTTTACACTTAGCCAAATTTTTCTTGCACAGTCCCTGCCATGCACACTCATTCCTGCATACACATCAAAACTGGTTAGCACAAGAGAATAATGAAAATAAAGAAAGAAAAGACATGGGTTGCCTCCCAAGAAGCTCCTGATTTAATGTCGTAGCACAACGCAGATTACCAATCACTTGAAATGAAGAACCACCACAATGTGGCCAACATCAATCTTGCCAATATAATGTTTAACCTGGTGCCCATTGACTCTAAAAATCTCATCATTCTTATTTTTTAAATCTATAGCACCAAAGGGGGTTACATGCACTAATCCAAAGGGCCCACTCCATTTTGATTTCAACTTGCCCGGGAACATCCTTAACCAGGAATTGAACAATAGCACAAGATCACCTTCTTTTGAACTCCTTATTGTGGATGTACTTGACAGGGAGGTACTTCATCTTCTCCTTGTAAAGGGACGGACTTGTGTAGGCATGATACCGGAATTCATCAAGCTCATTCAATTATGACACCCTTAGGTTTGCTGCGACATCCCATTAAAGGTTCAACTTTTTTGAAGCCCGCATGGCTTTATGCTCGAGTTCTACCGGAAGATGGAATGCCTTCCCAAACACCAATCGATAAGGAGACATCCCAATCGGCGTCTTGTAGGTCGTCTTATAAGCCCAAAGAGCATCATCAAGTTTTCTTGACCAATCCGTCCGGTTGGCATTGACAGCCTTTGACAAAATACTCTTGATCTCCTGGTTGGAGACTTCAACTTGTCCGCTTGCTTGAGGATGGTAGGGGGTCTATACTTTGTGAGTGACACCATACTTTGTGAGTAAGGTATCAAAAGATCGGTTGCAAAAATGCGAACCCCCATCACTAATAATGGCCCTCGGAGTAACAAACCTTGTAAGGATGCTTTTCTTCAAGAATGCCTAAGGATGCTTTTCTTCAAGAATGCCACCACACTCCTCGCTTCATTGTTGGGAAAAGCAACGGCCTCGACCCACTTAGAAACATAATCAATCGCAACTAGAATGTAGGTGTTCCCACAAGAACTAACAAACGGACCTATGAAATCAATACCCCACACGTCAAAGATGTCTATCTCCAAAATGGTGGTGATAGGCATTTCATTCTTCAAAGAAATCCCAGCGGCCCTTTGGCACTCATCACAACGCTTGACAAGCTCACTAGCATTCTTGTAGAGCGTTGGCCAATAGAATCCACAACTCAAATCTTTTGTCGCCGTTATTTTTTTTTTTTTGATAAAACTAACATTTTATTTCATCAAAAACTGTCATTACACATCCAGATTAATGCTGACCATTAATCTCCTATATCTATTTACATGTACTTTCAACTAACACTATGTCATATATACTAACTGTTCTAAGGAAAATTGTTTAAGCTCTCCAATTTCTTTTGCCATTTTGCTTTTTTCCTCCCGTGAATGTGTATGTGTATAGCCATTTCCTTGCATACTTCATCTATATTGTATCTGCCTTTGTTGAATCTAATCGAATTCCTTTTGCGCCAAATGCAATAGACAACCATCGCAAATGTTGCTGTAGTTACTTCTGCTTTCTAGTTTTTGCTTCTTGACTGATTGCTGATCCACAGTATCTCATTCTGCCAACTTCCTATCTGCCTTGTGAATCCAAGCCATCTCAACATTCTGTCCCATAACTATTTGTTTTTGGACAACCAAAATACAAGTGATCAAAATCTTCCATGCTAGCTGAACAGAACACACAGTCTAGTGGAACTTGTATTCCAAAAGTCATGAGCCTGTCCACTGTTGCTAACCTTTGATGAATAGCCAGCCACAGGTGGAATTTGAATCTAGGATGAACATATGTGTGTAGATGGAGACTTTTCCACATAACTTTTGGCAATGTAGGCTGCATCTGAACATAAGCTTTGTGGATTTGAAATTTGCCCTGTCTTGTTAGTGTCTCCAATGTGGCTGTAATATGCTGTCCTAGTTTCATCTGCTTCACATCCTCTCTTGCCTCAATAATTTTCCTAATCACCCAAGCTGCTGCTTTGGGTACTTCCATTTCCACAATATCCCTATTCTTTATATAATAAGTATGGGCCCATTTGATCCACATTACATCCTTTTTCATAGCCAATGCCCAAAAGTGCTTCATCAGTGCTGCTTTATTCCATAGTCCCATGTTTATGATATTAAGACCTCCTGCAGCTTTAGGTTGACATAGTTTGTCCCATGCAATCAAAGCTTTCCTTGAGCATTCTGTTGAGCCAGTCGAGAGAAAAGTTCTACAGATTGCTTCTATCATTTTCATGATCTTCTTTGGCAATAAGAAAATTTGAGCCCAATATGTTTGTATACCAAACAACACAGACTTGATCAACTGGAGTCTTCCTGAGTATGAAAGCAATCTAACTGACCAGCATCTTACTCTTTCAGTGATCCTTTCTACCAGTGGCAAACATTGATGGATGTTCAGCTTCCTTGTCGACATTGGCACTCCCAGATACTTAAAGGGTAAGGACCCTTCTGTATATCCAGTATGTTCTAGCAAGTGTTCCTTTATGTGCTGTGCCACTCCAGTAAAATATATTGAGCTTTTTTCTGCATTTGCTTGCAATCCAGAAGCAGCTGAAAATTTATTGAAAGCCTCCTGAATTTTAGTAATTGAGTTAACATCACCCCTGCAAAACATTAACAAATCGTCAGCAAAACATATGTGAGTTGCTCCCAGCTTCTTGCACTTTGGATGGAACTTGAATTCCTTTTGAGTTTCCAGTTGTTTCATCTCCCTTTGTAGATATTCCATGGCAATCACAAAAAGGTAAGGGGACATTGGATCTCCTTGTCTTATTCCTCTCTTAGCTGGGAAAGGTTTGGTCAATCCTCCATTTAGTACCAAGGAATAGGACAATGTTGTCACACATTCCATTATCCATAGAATGAATTTATGGGGGAAGCCAAGGTCAGCAAGCATGTATTTGAGGAACTGCCAGTCTAAGGAATCATAGGCTTTCCTTAGGTCCACTTTGAGCACACATCTAGGAGACAAACCTTTCCTATTATAGCCATTGAAGAGTTCATGACTAAATAGGATATTATCAATAATACTTCTCCCTTCAATAAAAGCAGATTGTGCTTTCCCTATTATGGATTCAATCACCCTTTTAATTCTTTTAGTCAGAATCTTCGCTACAATTTTGTACACAGTAGTGCATCAAGCAATGGGTCTGTAGTCTTTCACTGTTGTAGGAGCTGGCACTTTTAGGATCAAGGTTATAGCAGTACAGTTCCATGCTGGTTTCATCTTGCCTATTTGGAAGAAGAATTTCACAGCATCATATATATCCTGTCTGATTTCCTGCCAATGTTTTGTAAAGAATTCTATTGGGAAGCCATCAACTCCAGGGGCTTTATCATTTGGCATGTCTTTCACTGCTTCATCAATTTCTGCATATGTGATTTCCTGAATTAGATCCTGCTGTTGTTGCAATGAGAGGCAGTTTCCATCTTTCATGACTTTAGTATTTGGGCATGGCTTTAGACCAGTCTCTTTCCCCATAAGTTGTTTGAAGAAGCATATGAATTCCTCCTCTACAGCTTTAGGGTCAGTGATTTTAGCTCCCATTTCATTGTATACAGAAGTAATGGTATTCTTGCTGGCTCTGATCTTCAGTTGTGTATAAAAGTATTTGGAATTTGAGTCCCCATAGTCAATTCAATTTACTCTAGCCTTCTGTCGTAGGATTCTTTCCTCTATAGTACTCCACTTTTCTAGATCCTGGAGAGTTTGCTTTTCCTGATCTATCCAAACCCGATTAAAGGGATCCAATATCAGGTTTGCCTGTGTACATTCCAGCTTCTGTCTGATTTGGGTCAATCTCTGAGTATATCTTGCCGTCTCCTTGTTCAAGCTTCTAGTCTTTCCTTTCAGTTTTTGTAACTTCAGCCATATACCAGCCATAGGATCATTCCCCATCTTCTGCTTCCAAATCCTTTCTACAGCAGGTTTAAAATCCTTATGCTCCATAGTTACCATATACAATTTGAATGGTTTGGGGTGCAAGCTCCTTCTTTCCCATATTTGGATCACTAAAGGTGAGTGATCAGATACCCCAGGCTCCAAACAATCAACTTCCACATGCCCATACACTTTAGTCCATTCAAAATTCCCAAATTCCCAATCTATCTAACTATACACTCTATCATCTGCACTTTGCTTGTTACACCAAGTAAAGAACAACCCTTTGTTCTCA
>NC_031999.1:26158603-26162960 GCF_001879085.1 Nicotiana attenuata
TTTAGCTTTTCCAAATGACTTAAGGTTTCTTTTAGTGATTTAAAGTTGTATGCCATGGAGTTCTTCATGAAATGAATCTCTAAGTGTTTCATTTTTCCCATTCATAGCATAGCTTGTATGTTGTGCATGTAGTAACTTTGTGATCAATCATTTAGATTCACTTGGAACGTTTGTTGTTCATCCTTATTTGAGCACGATGCGGAATCGATGCCGAGTCTCATTAGTAATGGTTCTGAAGTTTTAAGGACTTCGGGCCTTTTGCTTGGGCTCAACTTGAGCCTGTGATTTTAAAACCAACGAAATTAAAAGGAGTGGCCCTGCTGCATACACTTTCTTGGATTCAAAACAGAACCCTTGGTGAGGATTGAGGATGATACAATTTTGTTCTAAGATGGGCCTTGTTGCCTAAATCAACTGCGTTTAGATTCTTTAAAATGGGTAGCCATACCTGTTGAACGAGCAATTGCGAGCTCTTTAATTTGGTAGTTGTTGATTAGTAATGTGTGATTCTTCTTGAATAAGCGAAATCTTGCGAGCTTTCTTAGTTGATTAATGGTGGTTCTAAATAGATTAGTGGAGGCGAGCTACTAAGTAAAACAAGTAGTTCAGGGCCCTCCGAGCCTCTAGTTTGAATAACCTATTAATTTATAATTGAGGTGTGCCATGCCAAACAAAAATGACAATTGCGTGGCCCCCGTTTTAATTAGCTTTAACTCAACCTTAGAATCCGAGGCGTGCCATTTAGCAAAAAATTTCATGGCCCTCGCAAAGCTAAAATGCGTAGTTGCTTTAGGCGCGTATTTTAATAATATTACTTTCCTAAATTCGGGTGCACATTTATGTGACCCAAATCCAAATCCCAACGGAGTCGAAATGCGTCAAAAGCCACGGGTACACTGGTGTAACGTGGTTCGAGATACATTTTCACGACGTTGCAATTCTTATTAAAAAGACATCAAGTAAAAGTGGTTAAAATAATGGCACATAGGTAAGAAATATGTTTAAAAATCAGATAACTTAAGCCAAACATAACAGTTAAGCGACCGTGCTAAAACCACGGAACCCGGGAATGCCTAACACCTTCTCCCGGGTTAACAGAATTCCTTACTCGGGGTTCTGGTTTGCGGACTGTTAACAGAGTCATAATTTCCTCGGTTTGGGATTCAAGATAAACCGGTGACTTGGGACACCAAAAGCCAAACTTATCCCAAGTGGCGACTCTGATTTTTTTTAAAATAAATCCCGTTTCGATTGTCACTTCAAGTTGGAAATAACTCCCTTTATTATACCCTATTTCGGGGGTGTAGTGAAAAAAGGAGGTGTGACAGCTCTGGCGACTCTGCTGGGGACGAGAACCCAGAACTTTGGTTCAGGTTCAGAATTCGAGCTTAGATATATTGTATTTGGCTTTATCTGATTTTCCCACATGTTTCATGCTAAATGTGCAAAATATTGCTTTTTACCGCTTTGATATTATCTGAACTGTATATAAACTGTGCCGAAACCCTTCTCTTCCCACCTCCGGGGATGTGCTTACTGGTTGAGACTCCCTATTCTGTTAGTGTCAATACCCTGAAATAAGAAAGAGGCCGGACAAGTTACTAAGCCGGATGGCCCTTTGGTTCCCGGTACATAGCCCCCTCCTCGACTCGAGTTGTCCGCTCGGGTACACAGTCTAGAACACTTACCCAGGTTTTGAACCTAGAAGAACTTGACTTCATGCCGGATCCCTAGTAGGACGTTTATCTGCATCACGTGCATATGACTTAGGGGACTCAACACAGGGGTTGGGTCCGTCTAGGACAGGTGTACCCGGAATAATGGACCATCCTGATACATCCTACTTGTGCATTTATCTGTTTGGACTCGCATGCTGACCGGCTTTGAATATCTGGAAAAATTGCAAAACAAAAAAAAAAGAAAAGAAAAATAGCAGTGTAGAGAGTTAATTACCTATATTAGAAAAACCAATGTCCAAGTAGTGCCGAAATTCCGCCGGATTTTCGAGAAAAATGAAAGAAAAAGAAAAAGAAGAAAAGTAGTTTTTTTTTAGTTTGTTTTGTTTGCCAATGGAAAAGAAAAACAAAAAGAGTTTTATTTTCTAATTAGTTTGTTTTATTTGCCACTGAAAAAGAAAATACAAAAAAGAGTCTTGCTTTCAGAAATAGTGTATTTGCCAACAAAAAACAAAAAGAGTTTAGTTTTCGAAAATAGTTAGATTTATTTGCCCGAACTACGCTGGTTTGATTCTCACCGGACGTGAGATACGTAGGCAACCCTCATCGGGTCCAACCTCCCCTTTTCAAAAAAAAATAGCCAAAAATACCAAAATTTTTAATTTCGTTATGAATAAGTCGGGTGATGCCATTCTTGTCAAAAATAAGCCAAATGTCCCCCCAAAAGGGCGCCGGAAGGCTGTTTTTGCAAGGACAGCCACCCTGAGTCATCTTCTAAACGGTTAGCAGGCACAGCCTTAAAATCTTCCTTATGAAGTGCTGAAAGGCCGTATCTGCAATACCGGCTGTTTGTTTAAATTGGCAATTTGAACAAGGATTGTGCCATTTTTCTCTTTTAGGTCAAAATAAGTGATTAAAATCACCTTAATAAATGTGCAGGATGAGCACGATTCAAAATGAATTATTTTCAATCATGCATAAAATCCCTTTGGAGTTACGTCTGTGGTGGAACGATTTAGGCGGAGAAGGGCAAGATGCAGTCAAGAAACATTTGAAAGGGCTTACCGGTTTGCTCGATATTGCGCCTCGGGGAGATATTATTAGAGCACTGGTTACATGTTGGGACCCAGCACATAATGTGTTCCATTTTTCGGACTTCGAGCTTACCCCGACATTAGAGGAAATAGCTGGCTACATTGGAAAGGATGAGGTTCCATTGAGGCACAAATATTTGGTTGCCCCCAGAGTTGTAGCTGTACACAGATTTCTAGACTCTTTGAAGATAGTCAGAGCCGTCAATAACACAGATTTGGCAAATGGCTTTTGTACTCTAAGTTTCATATATCAGCGATACGGCCATATTGGGGGGTTCAACAACCCAGAAAGTAAGATATGTAGCAAAGGAAACCGCCAAAAGTGGGAAGAGCATCGACGTTTCGCCTTTATGGTAGCTTTCCTGGGGCTTCTGGCATTTCCAAGGAAGGATGCGAACATTGACATAAAAATAGCTGGGGTCGTCAGCACATTAATTACTCAAGCCAAAAGTACACTGGCACCTATGATATTGGCCGACATCTTCCGTGCTCTTACAGCTTGCAAGGCCGGGGAATCTTTCTTCGAAGGGTGCAATCTATTGTTACAAATGTGGATTATCGAGCACCTGTGTCATCGCCCTCAGTTTTTGAGCTATGGGTCTCCAGACAAAACATGCATAGAAGAGTTTTACACGAGGATTAAAGGGGTTGAGTTGCCAGAAGGGGTCACAGGTTGGACAACATATTTTCGGTCCCTCACTGCTAGCCAAATAGAGTGGACACTGGGATGGTTACCCATTGATGAAATCGTATACATGCCGGCAGCCCGACCACATTTCCTTCTGATGGGGCTTAGAAGCATTCAGCCTTACGCACCGTATCGAGTGTTGAGGCAGCTGGGGAGATGCCAGATAGTACCCAAGGATGATGATCTCAGTTTGCAAGTGGTTGAGATTGGCCTTGATGGCCAGTTTCCTGAAGCAACGGTCCGCCAGATCTGGAGCGAATGTCAATATTTGACGGCAAACACTTGTGTTCGGGATCGAGCCAAAAGAGAAGTGTCGCCTGACTATCAGGCTTGGTATAGAAGGGACGTTGCATTCGGAAGACCGGCCAAACGACCTCACATCCAGGAATTTGCCGAATCAGCACGAGAACAGTGGGATTGGTTAACTAAAGAAAATGAGTATAGGGCCCGCATAGGAGCATTGGAGAAACAGGTCCAAAACCTCCGATTTGAAAATAGCTTGCAAGCCGCGGCCGATGAAGGTGAGAAAAAACACTTGGCCAAAGAGAATGATGCCTTGCGAGCCCAAATCCAGAAAATGAAGTTAGAGGCCAATAATCCTGTCAGAAGTGCCAAGGATGCAAAGCTTATAGCAAATCTAAGGCAAAAGGTGAACGACTACAGTTTTGACCGCAACAAGGCAGAAAAGGAATTAGCTGGGGTACGAAAACAATTGGCTAAAAACGCAGAAGAACGGGACCCGCATGGTTAAACAGTTAAAAGAAGAATATGACAATGAGGTCACGGGATTAAAGAAAAAGGTTATTGCCACAGAAAACCGTATGATCAAGCAGGCAAAAGAGTTCAAAGTCGAAAGAGAACATTGTTACATGGCTATTGGCACAGTTACAAAGGGACTT
>NC_031999.1:26166116-26171278 GCF_001879085.1 Nicotiana attenuata
TCCACGGAGCCGTCATCCGTATTATCACCAACCTCGCCCTCACCCCCCAAGCTTACCCACATACTCCATATGGCCCACCACAGCATTACTACCCGCCTCTTACTCCCCATTCTCCGTCCATCATGCCCAGACATACCCCCAACCCCCTACCCATGCACAATGGCGCGCACCTACTCCCCAAAATACCTTCCCATCTCAAAACGCTTACCCACCCCCAAGAACCAACAGAAATGCCGCCGGAACTAGTTACCAACCCAATTCCGCATTTAAAAATGATAGGTTGCAAAAGAAGAAGACTTTTACTCCCTTGGGTGAATCTTATACCAGCCTGTACCACAGATTAAGGCAGTTAGGCATGTTGAACCCGATCGAACCCAAATTACCAAACCCTCCCCCGAGGATCCTGAACCATTCAGTAAGCTGTGAGTATTGCTCTGGAGCGCCTGGACATGACACGGAGAAATGTTGGCATCTGAAAACCGCCATTCAGGAACTCATTGATACACGGAGAATTGAGGTGCAGGCTCCAGAGACTCCCAATATCACGAAGAATCCGCTACCAATTCATCATGAGGCTCACATGATCGAGTTAGTGCAGAAGGGAGAATACAAAAAGCCGTCACAAACTGTGATGATGATTAAGGCAAGTGAAACTAAAGCAAATGAGAAGTTGGTTGATGGGAAAGCCCTGGTCGCAGTGGACCGGACGGTCAGAGAACCAGTGATGATAATAGAACCAGAGCCTGTTAAGGTGACGATACCAGGAGCAGTTATTAAGCCTGTGTTGGTTGTAAAAGGCGCTCGAACAGAGCCAGTTATCATTAAACCAGTGACCCAGTTGCCTGTGGTTAGTGAGAAAGCTGTCCCATGGAACTATGATAGAGTGACTGTGATGTACCAAGGAAAGGAAGTTAAAGAAGAAGTGTGTGAAACTCATGGGTTGACTAGATCAGGGAGGTGCTTTGTCCCTGAAGAATTGAGAAGGGTTAAAGCAGCTAAAGACAATCTGGCACCGACAAAGAGGGCTGTTACTGAAGAAGAAGCTGAAGAGTTCCTGAAAAAGATGAAGGCTCAGGACTATTCGATTGTGGAACAATTGAGAAAAACCCCGGCACAGATCTCACTATTGTCCTTATTGATCCATTCGGATGAACACCGCCGGGCGTTGATGAAGATTCTAAACGAAGCTCATGTGCCAGATAAAATCACTGTGAATCATCTTGAGAAGATTGCAAACAAAATTTTTGAGGTGAACAGGGTAACATTTTCTGATGATGAGTTGCCATTGGAAGGAACTGAACACAATAGAGCTCTTTACCTCATAGTGAAGTGTGAAGATTCCGTGGTAACTCGTGTGCTAATTGATAATGGGTCTAGCGCAAACATTTGCCCTCTTTCCACCCTAGAAAAGTTGAAAGTTGACAAGGAAAGAATTCATGAAAATAGTATCTGTGTAAGGGGATTTTGACGGCGGAGGAAAAGACACAGTGGGAGATATTGTGTTGGAGCTAACAATAGGACCTGTGGAGTTCACTATGGAGTTTCAAGTGCTTGATGTCAGCGTTTCTTACAATCTTTTATTGGGACGGCCCTGGATTCATGCCGCAAAGGCGGTACCGGCTACTTTGCATCAAATGGTTAAATTTGAATGGGATCGGCAGGAGATCGTGGTCCATGGAGAGGACAATTCTTGTAATGCTATTACATCCTTCGAGGAAGTTGAAAATGACAAAGGCCCGTGGGTGTACCAAGTCATGGACGCAGTGTCAGTTGATAAAATCTCGGAAGGGGAGTGTGTTCCTATGCCCAAGATAGCTGCCGCATCTGTTATGGTAGCTTCAGAGATGATAAGGAATGGATTCTTGCCCTGAAAGGGGTTGGGCGCTTCACTGCAGGGAATCATACAGCCAGTGTCTCTTCCCGGAAATCTGGACACTTTCGGGCTAGGTTTCAAACCCACTGCTGCTGACATAAGGAGAGCCAAAAAGATGAAAAAGAGAGCCTGGACCCTACCAAAACCCATGCCTTGCCTTTCCCGTTCCTTCGTCCGGCCTGGTACTAAACAACGCCCAGCAACAGCACTACCAAATTCTATGGTGATAGAACCTGACAAAGAGTTGATCGAAAAGTTTGAAAGGGTGTTCGATGAAGTGAATATGGTAGAGCCAGGCAAAGGTCCAAGTAAAGTCGATGTGCAGTTCGTGGGGTCTTAGGCCAAGCTCAATAACTGGGAAGCTACTCCTCTTCCAACTCGGAAGGAGTCGTGGTAGTTAGCTTTGGATTTTTCTTTGAGTATTAGTTCTGGATTATTTCCAGGGTTGTAATTCAGATTTCTATGTTCCGTCCATTTGGATGAGTTAAACTTTGTGATTTTTACAATTTTAATGAAATGCAATTTCCTTTTCTCTTCACTTCTGATAGCCTTCATTTTGTTTTCTTTTCTCTCTTGTACAGTCCCTTTTATGCTGGTTTCAATGATGTGTCATGCATGAGGAGTCTCCGGCCTAGTCTTGATATTCCATATGAAATAGTAATACAAGAAATTGAGTGTGATGGCGAGGGTGAATACAATGACGAGGAAGCTTTGGAAGAAATCAGTAAAGAGTTATATCAATTTGAGCAAAAACCCAAACCTAACTTGAATGACACATAGGCAATCAATCTAGGGGATCAGGAAAATGTTCGAGAAACAAAAATAAGTGTCCATTTGGAAGCCCCGCTCAGAGAGGAGATAATTAAATTGTTGTGTGAGTACAAAGATGTGTTTGCATGGTCATATGATGATATGCCGGGTCTAAGCACCGATCTAGTAGTCCACAAATTGCCCATTCATCCGGAATGCCCCCCTGTCAAGCAGAAGTTGAGGAAATTCAAAACAGATATCAGTGTGAAAATTAAGGAAGAGGTTACTAAGCAATTTGAGGCGAAGGTCATACGGGTTACTCGGTATCCTACCTGGTTAGCTAATGTGGTGCCAGTGCCAAAGAAGGATGGGAAGACCAGAGTATGTGTTGATTACCGTGATCTCAATAAGGCGAGCCCAAAGGACAACTTCCCACTCCCAAACATCCATATATTGATTGATAATTGTGCCAAACATGAGATTGGTTCCTTCGTGGATTGTTATGCGGGCTATCATCAGATCTTGATGGATGAGGAGGATGCGGAAAAGACGGCCTTCATCACGCCATGGGGAACCTATTGTTACAGGGTCATGCCATTTGGGTTGAAGAACGCAGGGGCAACGTATATGAGGGCAATGACTACCATGTTCCATGACATGATACATCAGGAAATCGAGGTCTATGTGGACGACGTGATCATAAAGTCGAAGAAACAATGTGACCATGTTAGGGATTTGAGGAAATTCTTCCAGAGGCTCCGCAGGTACAACCTCAAGCTTAATCCAGCAAAGTGTGCGTTTAGAGTCCCGTCGGGGAAGTTGTTGGGATTTGTGGTGAATCGGCGTGGTATTGAATTAGACCCGTCTAAGATTAAAGCCATCCAGGAGCTACCGCCACCAAGGAACAAGAAGGATGTGATGAGTTTGCTTGGCAGGTTGAATTACATCAGCAGGTTCATTGCTCAGCTTACTACTACTTGTGAGCCCATTTTCAAGCTGCTAAAGAAAGATGCTGCGGTCAGATGGACAGACGAATGTCAAGCAGCATTTGACAAGATTAAGAAGTATTTGGCTAGTCCACCTGTGTTGGTCCCGCCAGAGCCAGGAAGGCCTTTGATCCTTTACTTGACTGTGTTGGACAATTCTTTTGGTTGTGTACTGGGGCAGCATGACATCACAGGAAGGAAGGAGCAGGCGATTTACTACCTCAGCAAAAAGTTCACATCATATGAGGTAAAATACTCTCAACTCGAGAGGACGTGTTGTGCTTTAACTTGGGTAGCGCAAAAGTTAAAATATTACTTGTCAGCATATACTACCTATCTCATCTCTCGATTGGACCCTTTGAAGTATATTTTTCAAAAGCCCATGCCCACAGGGAAGCTAGCGAAATGGCAAATCCTGCTTACGGAATTTGATATTGTCTACGTGACTCGGACTGCAATGAAAGCACAAGCGCTGGCTGATCATCTAGCTGAGAATCCCGTTGATGATGAATATGAGCCTTTGAAAACATACTTCCCTGACGAGGAGATAATGCATGTTGAAGAATTAGGACAGGTCGAGAATCCTGGATGGAAACTTTTCTTTGATGGAGCTGCCAATGCCAAGGGTGTCGGAATAGGAGCAGTACTGATTTCTGAGACAGGGCAACATTACCCCGTCACTGCTCAACTTCGTTTCTATTGCACCAACAACATGGCTGAGTACGAAGCATGTATCCTGGGATTGAGGTTGGCTATAAACATGGGTGTCCAGGAAATCTTGGTCATGGGTGACTCGGACCTTCTTGTACACCAGATTCAGGGGGAGTGGGAAACACGAGATTTGAAGCTCATACCATACCGGCAGTGTTTGCATGAACTTCGTCAGCGGTTTCAATCAATAGATTTCAAACACATTCCAAGGATGCACAATGAGGTTGCCGACGCTTTGGCCACTTTGGCATCAATGTTGCATCATCCGGACAAGGCTTACGTGGATCCGTTACAGATTCAGGTTCGAGATCAGCATGCCTATTGTAATGTGGTGGAGGAAGAGTTTGATGGTGAGCCATGGTTCCATGATATAAAAGAATACCTCCGGATGGGAGTATACCCGACACAAGCTACAGGGGATCAAAAGAGAGCAATTCGACGCTTGGCAAGCGGATTTTTCTTCAGTGGAGGAGTGTTGTACAAGAGAACTCCAGATCTTGGGTTATTGAGATGCATAGATGCCAAACAGGCTACAGTTATCATGTCTGAGGTACATGCGGGAGTTTGTGGACCTCATATGAGTGGATATATATTGGCAAAGAAGATCCTCCGAGCAGGTTATTATTGGCTTACTATGGAACGGGATTGCATCAGTTTCGTGCGCAAATGTCATCAATGTCAGATACACGGAGATTTGATTCATTCTCCACCATCTGAATTGCATACAATGTCAGCACCATGGTCGTTCGTTGCCTGGGGAATGGATGTTATTGGTCCGATTGAGCCAGCAGCCTCAAATGGGCATAGATTCATTTTGGTAGCTATTGATTATTTCTTACCAA
>NC_031999.1:26171378-26269259 GCF_001879085.1 Nicotiana attenuata
ATCTAAGTTAGAGTTGCGTAATTGTTCCTAATTGCACTTCTAAAAGTTTTCGATTTTTGATTTAACTTCTAAATTTGTACTACCAAGATGCTAAATTGAGCGTTAAGCTAAGAGAAGACTATTGAAGATGTTCTAATTAGTTAAAAGGCACTAGGGGAGTGACTTTCGCCTAGGTGGATAGTTATCGGGTTCTCGTGTCTAAGGCTAGGTTGTCATATTTGGGGATTACGATATAACCATTGCACGATTCTACTCACTCTATACCTCTCGCTACTAATTGACTTTCTCAAGATCAATTCGGTATGATCATTTGTGCAAGCAATTGAGGTTCAAGTCGGGTACTACGATCTCTCGGTTTAACCCTTTAATTGGGTCTATCAATTATCTTGAGTACGCCCTAATTCCTTGTTGGACTAATTCTAGAGACATAGGCCCTCTTTCTCAAGAAGAGCCAAAATCTACAAAGCATAAACTAGTGTTTTCAACCACTAATTCAACAATAAAACCAAATATTAGTCCAAATATCAAACACCCATCGACAATTAAACCTTAAAACACAAGACCCATCAATTACCCACACTAGGGTTGAGCTACAACCCTAGCTGATGAGTCTAGCTACTCATGATAATAGAGAAAAACGAAGAAATAGATGAAGATAAACCCAAAAAATTAAATTACTAATTAAAACTTGAAGATTCAATGGTAAAACTATTGTAGAATTACTCCAAATGGCAAGAAAGCACTATTCACGCGCGCAGCTCAGTTGTAGAATCTAACTGATGACCTAAAAATAGGAAAAGAAACTACTTATACTATGCTAAAAATTCTGGACAAAAATACCCGTGCGGGGCTAGTGCGGACCGCACAAAATCGAGTGCGGCCGCACCAAGGCTCTTAACTAAAAATCTTGCTCTCTGAACATGGCCACCACGGGCCGCACAAAATGCACCGCGGCCGCAGTGGCTCCTATTCCGGTACGCACAAAATGGAACGCAGACCGCATTGGCAATAATTCTCCCATTTTACAACTCTCGAAGTTGAGCTCTGCGAACCTCACAGAATCAAGTGCGGCCACAATGAAGTCAATGCGAAATGCACATAATGCAGTGCGGCCGCATCACTTGGCTGCCTGGATTTGAGCACTATCTGAATCTCTTCATTGCGGACCGCACAGAATAGAGTGCAGCCGCATTGCTTTTCTTCCTGAGATGAGTACTCTCTGAAATTCTCCTTTGCGGACCGCACAGAATGGAGTGCAACCGCATTGGTCCTATTTTCTAAGCTTGAACTTGTTCTTGGTACTTGTGCATGTTTCACTCCTTTTTGAGCTAGTTTTTGACGAATAGTCACCTTGTTGTTCGAACCTTGCAATCAAGTACACCACGTAAGCCTTTGGGACTATTTTGTACACATATCTATTCAAAACTCAAGTAAGAAGGAGTGTAAAATGCATCGAAATCCCTCAGTATGAATAGCCTCAAGGCGTTACAGATAGATCACGGGCGAAGGTTCGCCCGGATTCGGATAGCCCCTTGATTAAAGTAACCGAGAGGGCATTTAACTTGATCTGAAAGCGAAAGATAGCCCTCAGGATTTATTGGTAGTTTTTGAGTGGAAGTTCGCTCGATCTTAGGTAGCTCGAGGGCCGGAGGATCGGGTAACTGACCCGCACTTCCAATAGCAGAAATCCTCGGGGTAGGGTACCACCTCGAGATCAAGCCCATATGAGTAGGTTTTTAGAGCTTATCTTCTTTTTGATAGAGGACCTCGAGATTGGGTACCATCTCGAGGCTTGTATCGATATCAATGGCTCCTTAGAGCCTATCTTCTTCTTGACAGAGGTCCTCGAGATCGGGTACTATCTCGAGGCTTGTAATGATGCGGGGGGGTTTTATCCCTGAAATGTCGTATGGCAACATTAATTGTATGACATGATTATGAAACGACCAAGGCAATCGCGCCAATATATATTCCCAAAGTGGTCGTGGCTTATTCAATATTTCTAATTGGCCTTTTGAGGCGGGTGGATAGTTACCGCTTTCTCTATTATATATAGGTTTTCCTTCACTCCTTTGAAGATCCCGTTATTCTGAGTAGCTATCCTCCCTCATAGAGTTCTTCTTTTCCGTGTTAGGTCCTTCACCATTTTAACTTTGAAGCCCTTGCTCAAATTCCCGCTCTAATTCCCTGATTTTACTACAGTTATGGATGCTATGCCATGATCCATTTGGCAGGGAGGAGAAAGTTCCACTTCTGGCTCTTGCATGGTTGGTGGAGCGGCGCTGATGCAACGCGAGCTAACCTCCGGACATTTTGCTTCGAGGGGGGACATTTCGCTAGAAAAACCTCCCGATGTTCAGGGTCATCGGGAGTATACCTCGAAGTTTATTTCTTTAATAGAAGAGGGGCACCTTGAGTCAGAGAGGAAAGATTGTGGGTGGGGGGAAAAGGTAATACTGTAGGTACCTTCCCTGGAAGAGAGCATTATGGATCATGTCGAGGGGTTTTTGAGCGTGTACACGTACCCCTTTACGCTGGGTGCCCTTGATAGGGTTGTACTTGACTTCTATCAAAAGTATCGGGCTACCTTAGCACAGGTTCACCCGTCATTTTGGAGGACAGTACTGATAATGAGATTTTTCGCAAATGAAGCAGGGCTTGAGTTCACCCTTAGTCATCTCATCAGGCTATACCGGCCTTTTCACCACCGAGGCCTGCTAACGTTTCGATGCGGATTCCCCAGGCCCTTCGTTGTCGATGATGAAGAAGATGGGGATCCAGGATGGATGATCCAATTCGTCCAAATACAGACTGTTGATATTATCCCCGCCGAGTTTCTGCCATTTCCCAAGGAATAGAATTTTACACGTAAGTAGTACACTTGTGCATTCATTTTTTTGTTTTCGATGGAGAATTTCACACGTAAGTCGTATGCTTGTCCCCTTCCTACAGCGATTCCATGGATGCCATACGAGGTCCCCGACTTGACGAATTGGGCTCGGAAATTGGTGACCCACTCGACTCATAATGAACGTAAGTGGCATGATTTGTCTAAGGGTAGATGGGAGGCGAAACACCATGGTATGTGTTATATGATTTGCTCCTTTTTT
Organism: Nicotiana attenuata; assembly: GCF_001879085.1. Taxonomy (NCBI): domain Eukaryota; kingdom Viridiplantae; phylum Streptophyta; class Magnoliopsida; order Solanales; family Solanaceae; genus Nicotiana; species Nicotiana attenuata. The sequence continues at coordinate 26,174,489 of NC_031999.1, forward strand.
GAATGGCGCTTTCTTTTCATGCGTACTAACTTCGTCATCATAGGCATTGGGGAGTCTTTTGAAGTGAGACCGTGCCCTCTCGGAGAGGAAGAAGGATTGCCAGCTTCTAGGCTAAGGAGTGATAATAATAAGGAAAAAGGGCCTTCAGAGGGCGTCGGTGCTTGTAGCAAGACGGATCCAGGCCGGGGGCTCGGAGAGGATGTATCGGCTGAGCCTGCTGCGCCCGATATCTCTGGCTTTAGAAATATGGTTCCTTCTCCGCTGCCATCTTCTTTTCTCGTTGAAGGTACTACGAGGAATGAGGGTTCTCTGCCGCCGATTTCTTCTCCCATCGAAGGTACTTTGAGGGATGTTCGAAGCCAGGGGCTGTATACACCAAGCGACCGTGTCCCAATCGGGATTGGTTCTACTGGGGTTGAGGGAGCTAGACTAGTAGATGTGCACTCGACCTTTGAGGAAGCTCAGTGGCTCTAATCTGCGGTGAGTTTTCGTAGTCGGTACAGGCTCTTTAGTTTTGTGCCTTCCCTTTCTTATTGAGCTCCCTTTTCGCTGGCCTTCGATAAGCTCAAGTTCGAGTTGCTTCGTCATGAAGCCAGTTTGCGCAAAGCTTTGGATGGGGAGAATTCCCAGGCTTCTTTGTAATGAAATGGAGGTCGAGTTGGCACACTTGCAGTGTGAGGCGAGTCGAAGCCTGAATTATGAAAGCTACCTGGAAGAGCAAGTAATTTTTTTCTGAGGGAGTGTGTGTTTCTTCTTCTATCTCCTGAAGCTAATGTTTTGTTTACTTCAGTTGTAGAAAAAGACGGGGGACCTGGAACGCCATTGGAGCTAAGTTCGTTAGGCCAAGTGTGAGTGTGATGAGTTAAAAGCTCAGGTGGACGCCCAGGTTGCGGCTCGGAAGGATGCTTTGGCCAAGTCTTCTACACTCGAAGCACAACTTCGCAGCGCTCATGAGAATAGCTTGGTTAGAACGAACAGGTTTACAAGGCTCGAGTCTGAGCCTCTGCTGTTTACAAGTTGTCGATGCCCAGGCCGAAGCCGAAGCAGTCCAAACTAAGGCTGATAAGAAAGTGGTGGTCTATTTAAAGGACACTGCTGACGCTCGAGCTGAATTGAGAGGGGCTCTTGACCGTGAGGGCAGAAGCAAGGAGTATGCTCGGTGAAAATCATGAAAGGAACCCCAAGGAGATCCACGCTAGGGGATTTAATCTCTCGGAAGAGATAAAGTAAGCAAAGGCGGACGAATATGATGCTAAGTTTGTTCTGCCCGATGCCGAAGATAGTGAGAAAGATAGCGACGGGCAATAGTCCCCGAGGGGGACGTAGATTAGGCCTTTCTTTTATGATTTTGTGCATAGTGATTTCAAAATACATTGTAAATGGGGCTTGCGTTTTCTCACACATAAGTATAAAAGGAAGCCTTGCGGTTTCATTTTTCATGCACTTCCCTTTGCCTTGATGTTTGTCAGCCGTTAGCTAGATGAACTAGGCTTTGAGTTAAAAGAACGCTTAGGTTTATAGTCCGGCCCTAGGGCTCGGTGGGCTGGCCCGTAGGCTCTTACACATTTGGTTGGTATGACATTTTAGTATAAGCCGGTGTTTAAGCTCTTATGCTTTTGCTCTTAGGCATATTCAGTTAACTGCTTCAAGTTCAGTCTCCAAGTCAGGTTTCGACTCAAGCTCATTGACCCTTAAATTTTTGAATTTACATCTGGCCCTTAGGCTCTAACACGTTTGGTCGGTACGACCTTTAATATGGGTTGGCGACAGTGGCTCTTACACATTGGGTCGGTATGACCTTTTATATAGGCTGGCGGCAGTGGCTCTTACGCATTGGGTCTGTATGACCCTTTATATATGCTGGCGGCACTGGGCTGGCGGCAGTGGCTCTTACGTATTGGGTCGGTATGACCCTTTATATGGGCTGGCGGTAGTGGCCCTTATGCAGTGGGTCGGTATGACCCTTTATATGGGCTGGCAGCAGTGGCTCTTACGCATTGGGTCGGTATGACCTTTTATAGGTTTTATTTTTCCCTCGTTAAGGACTTTTTGAAATTGTGTTTGCCTGACTCTTCGACGATTTGGTAAAAACCTCGATTGTGAGTCGTTATATGGTGATGCATGAGCACCTTGGGAGGTTTGGCTCGGTGGCGTAGTATCTCGAAGCCTATAGTTTGGAGCTGACATGGTTGAAGCTCTTTTGCCTATGTCGAGGGTAGCCTGTTTAACCTGTTCTTTTCGAAGTACATTCGAAGTAATTGAAGGTCTGTGATTTTATAGCAGCGCCGGGCATCCCCGAGTCGTGTTAGTTTGGCTGGTACAACCTTGTGACCGTAGTCGTTGTGTTTGGACGGAGCATTTCAGTCCCCGAGTGAAGTAGTTTCGGTGTCTACATCAAGGGTATGCCTTTTTAGGGGTCTTAAAAGTTCGATATATAGCCTTAACATTAAGATCGGGATAATGCCTTTTATAAGGTCTTATATATTCTTACATGCCTTTGAGGTCTTACAGTTTTGGTTACTTGGTACAAGTATGGTTCATGCCTTGCTTGAGGTCTTACAGTTTTTGTTGTTGCCCTGTATAGGTCTTACAAGATCGAGGCTGCCCACATGGGGTCTTATGGCCTTGGGTTTTTGACAAGTCGATGAAGTGGTGGTTGGTGATAAACCTCGAGATATTGGAGGTTTCTTGACGCCAGTCCCCCGGTGTTCTGAATACCGGTCCCTAAATGTTCGAGAGGCTTTTGATTCAGGGGCCATTTTTTAAACTTGATATTGCCTCATTGAGGGCTTACGAGTTTGAAGCTCCGACCCGGAGGTCATACGGCTTCGAGTTATTGATGCCAGTCTCCGAGTTTTCGGGACATTTTTGGCTCTGGAGCCGTTTTGTGAACTTGATGTTGCCTCATTGAGGGCTTACGGGTTTGAAGCTCCGACCCGGAGGTCATATGGCTTCGAGTTGTTGACGCTAGTCCCCGAGTGTTCGGGACATTTTTGGCTCTGGAGCCATTTTTGTAAAAAATACCGAACTCCTTTGAAATGCGAAATGCTTTGATTGAGGGGAAAGTATTCTTCGATTACTTGGTACAAGTATACACGTTTTCGCTGTTAAGGGCTCGATTATTCAATACGGGCACGGTTCGGCTTTGGATCGGTACATCATTTTCCAATCGAGACCCCATTTAGCGCATCTTGGCTTCTCTAAGGAGGTGTCCTTCCGGAGGGGATGCCCCTAGTATTCGAGGTTTATTGAAAAGAAGTCTTGATCACTTGTTGAGTCTTCCTTAGGTAGCATATAGATGTTGCCTCGTTAAAACCTTGCCGGTAAAACCCTTCTTGGGATAAAAACCTGATCAAAGGAAAAGAGTGCAACGTATGCTTTTGGAACCTAAGACCTTCGAGTTTGAAAGAGCTTCAGCCGTTTTGATCGGATACCTGCACTCAGGTTAGTATAAAATGTAGCTGAAAAAGGGAGATGATCATACCTTAGTGCTGACGACGCTTCGGGCCTCGATATCATTCGAGCGCTTGTTATGAAGACGTAGTACGGTCCTTTGTTTTGTTTGGTCGGGCATCGATGAGAATGTAGCTTGTTATCTTTTATTTTACTTTTTGCTTATCCTTTGGCTCCTTCGATGGTGGAGGTATTGGTGTCGGTGCAATATCGTGCTCCGCGAACATCTCTTTTGCTGCATATTGTTCTGCGTAGACGGTTTTTATCCCATCTTTTGTCGGAAATTTCATCATTTGATGGAGAGTGGATGGTACTGCTCTCATGCAGTGTATCCATGGCCTCCCGAACAAGGCGTTGTACCTCATGTCTCCTTCGATGACATGGAATTTAGCATTTTGGGTTGTGCCGGCCACGTTGACTGGGAGGGTGATTTCCCCTTTCATTGTTTGGCTCGCCATGTTGAACTTCCTGAGGACTCGAGAGGCGAGAACGATTTGGTCAAGCAGTCCGAGCTTCTCTACCACCCTCGACCTGATAATATTGGCCAAACTACCTGCATCCACAAGTACACGTTTAATTTGAAATGTATTCACAACGAAAGAGATTACCAATGCGTCGTTGTGAGGCTGAGACAAGGTCTCGATGTCCTCATCGTAGAATCTGAGGGTGTCCTCAGGTATGTAACCTCGAGTTCGCTTTTCTCTAGTGATTGATATTTTTGTTCTTCTGATCACGGGTTCTCGTGGAGCATCGATGCCTCCTAAGATCATGTGGATGACATGATGTGGCTCGTTTGTTTCATTCTTCTTGGTCACCTCTCTTTCCCGGAACTAATTTTTTGCCCGATCGCTAAGGAATTCTCGGAGGTGGCCTTTGTTGAGTAGTCGGGCTACCTCTTCCTGGAGTTGCCGGCAATCCTCGATCTTGTGACCGTGTATGTTGTGAAATTCACACCCCAAGTTGTGGTTCCTTGCGAGGGATCTAATTGTACAGGCCTTGGCCACCTGGTGTCTCTGATTTTACTGATGGCGAATACGATGTCAGAAATATCAACGTTGAAGTTCTATTCCGACAACAAGGTGCCTCTGTCGGCCCTGTGTGGCTATCAAACCTAGCTCTGCTAACAAGTCCCCAAGGATTCAGGCCTCGATTCATCCTTCGGTCATTACGGGGATTCCGACAAGCGGGGTGCCTCCGTCGGCGCTGTGTGCCTATCAAACAAAGCTCTACTAACAAGTCCCTGAGGATTCTGGCCTCGATCCATCCTTCAGTCACTGCGGGGTATGTTGCGCCTTGGGGCGTTTCTTCTATTTTCAGTGTATGGTTGGTATCTCTCTTTATTTGGCTTTGACTCCTTTGCCGGAAGCCTGCTAGGATATACCGAGCCCGAGGAGACTCTTAGTTTGTCGTCTTCGACCCTGATTTTTGATTGGTATCGGTTGTGGACATCCGACCATGTCATAGCGGGATACTCGACTAAGTTCTGCTTCAGCTATTTTGAAGCTACCGAGCTCCGCTCGTTCAAACCTTGAGTGAAGTCCTGCACTGCCCAGTCGTCAAAGATTGGTGGTAGTTCCATTCGTTCCATTTGAAAGCGAGATACGAATTCTCGCAGCATCTCGTTCTCCCTTTGCTTGATTTTGAAGATGTCGGATTTCCTTGTAGGTACTTTGATGGCACCAGCATGTGCCTTTATGAAAGAATCTGCCAGCATGGCAAATGAATCTATCGAGTTTGGGGCTAGGTTGTGATACCACATCATTGCCCCTTTTGAAAGCGTCTCTCCAAACTTTTTCAGTAGGATGGACTCGATTTCCTCTTCCTATAGGCCGTTGCCTTTCACTGCACAAGTGTAAGCAGTGACGTGCTCGTTGGGGTCCGAGGTTCCATTGTACTTTGGAAGGTCGGGCATTGTGAACTTCTTTGGATTGGGTTTTGGGACCGCTTCCTATGGGAACGGCTTTTGCACAAACTTCTTCGCATCTACACCTTTCAGAAACGGGGGTGCACCCGGAATTTGATCGACCCTAGAATCGTAGGTCTCCACCTTCTTGTCGTTGGCTTCTATCTTCTTCTTGCCCGAATCAATCCTCATTGTGAGGTCCACGAGAATCTTTATGATGGCGGGATCGGTTGCCGACCCGTTGTTGCTTGATCTTTCTGGTACCTGTTCGGCTCGGGGAGCCGTTTCCGGTGCTACCGTGCTTGGAGTCTTTTGGTGGCTTTGCAGCTGAGCAATCACCAGCTGTTGTGCTTGTAACATTTCGAAGATGATGTGAAGGCTAACCCCTTGTTCTTCCTGATCTAGGATTTTTTGAGCTTCTTGTTGATCTTTCTGGTATATCCTCCTGTTGGTGTGGGAGCTTATTTTGACGTGTTGAGCGTTGCACGAGACCACGTCCATCGGAATTGGTTCTGGTGCATTTTAAGGTTTTCGTGGTGGTACACCAACACCTAGAACATCCACACCATTCTCGCTATGATCCTCAATATTGTTGTTTTCAGGTGCGCTTACTGATTTAGACATTTTGACCTTAAATCAAAGATCTTGGAAAAGAAAAAGTGTGAAAGGTAACTTGCGTTATGGAGTGAACCAACAAGAAAAAAATTACTATTATTTGTAGCCCCACAGTGGGCGACAAACTATTTACCTTGAAAATGGTAATTACAATTATATTTTGATTTTGTGGTTCCAAAAATATGCGATCTATTGTTATGCTAGTTGTTAGGCAATAGATGCTAAGTGAAAGACTAGAAAATAAAAACTTGTAGATAATGTAATAACCAAACTGAATGGTCAGAAATCGAGGGCCTTGAGCTGACGTATATGGGGCCTCGAGGTCGAGTCGAATGCCCGGCTCAGGGCAATCGAGGGAGGAGTAACAGTTATGAGAGCTACGATGGTGGCTCTTTATGATCAATAATGAGCAATAAATGAAGAACAATAAATAGAACACTATGAATATAATCAATAAATATAAGTAATGAACTCAAGAGAATATGTTAGAAAGCATAGAGATTGTTCTTGTATATTCAATATTGTGTATCAATCCTCTACCTTTTTCACAAATCCTTTCCCTACAAGGCGATTTGGAGCTACAGTACCGTGCCAGTGGCAATATGGCCACAGCGCCGCCGTCCACCGGTGGAAAACCACCGGACCACAACCAATCGACGCGGAATTCAATTGCGCACCACCTCCAATAAACCTCATCCCTAAATAATTCCTCAGCAAGAACAGATCTTCAAATTTCTGAAGGGACCACTGTTAAAAAAAATCGCCAAGGAGTTTCAAAAATTTCCTAAGCAAATTCTGGCCTTCATCTTCTAATTCTGAATCGTGGAGATTGTTCCCCACATCAAGACGCACCTCCCCACCAATTTTCAGGCAATTCCACCGTCGGAATCTCCATCAACGACCAACTGAAGTTTTCCGGCGAGCAACAACTGAACATGCAGATTGTTCCAGCGGCCCAATTGGAAAACCAAAGATACAAAAATGTTCCTCTCGATCAGGAGAATGTGATTGCACATCCAATTTCACCTGGGTATCAACCAATTCAGTCGAATTTGATTTATAAGCTCCCACTGTGCAAGTCCAAACTGTTCGACAAAATTCCAACCTCATTTCTGGGCAAATTGGGAGCAAACCAGCTATTGGAAACTCTTCAACAACACCTATAGAACATATCTGCCATGTTTCAACTCTTTCCATCCAAGGAATTGAGCGTACTGATCTTCTGACGACTGCTGAGCCAAACCAACTGGCCGGCCATGGGGTTCCGGTGAACCAAATGGCTCAAAACCAATGCCAATCTACTCCCTCACCTCAGGAGATCATGCAGGATCCATTAAACCAAATATTACACGAGCCAATTGTGTCGAATATCCAAAAAGGTATCCCAGTTCTCTATTTTTCTGAAAGTGGTTGACGAAATGTCACTCCCACTTCTGGCCTAATTGGGAGCAATTTAAGCACTGGAATACCTTCAATGGCTCCCAAGGATCATGTCTACAAAGTTCCAAGTCATTTCACCAATGCAATCGACCATCACGACCAAATGCTGAACTCAGGTGAGAGTGAGTTGGCCGGACATGGTGCTCCGATGAACCAATTGGACCAAAACCAATGCCAACTGTTTTCTGCACCTCAAGAGATTGTTTCAAGCCCTTCAAACATAATTGTAAGTGATCCAATCTCTTCGAATTTTAAATTTGGTGTTCCCGCGCACTGTTCATTCACAAGTGTTCGACCAAGTTTCAATCCCCCTTCTAGCCTAATTCCAACTACAACTTTTATTGGAGATCATTCTCTTGTGCTTAAGGAAAATATCTGCCAAGTTTCCAGTCAATCCACCCAAGAAATCAATTCCCCTGGTTTTTTGAATCCTCCAGTTATTGCTCAGTTGACTAGGCAAGGAGCTGTGGTAAACCAAGTAAACCAAAGCCAATGTAATAAGGTGCCTGCTGCTAAAGAGGCTGGGCCCACCCCTTCTCTACAAAATCCAATTCCTCCCCATCCCCACTCTGGATCCCCTGCAGTTCCTGCAATTGATGCTCAGGCTGTGCCCATAATTGAGCACCTTTCAAAAGGGCAACTGCATGCCAATGATGTAGTTCCACCAACTCAACAAGCTCACACCCAACCTAACCCAACTCCAAACCCAAATAACAAAGCACCAATCAAGATATCATCCAACTTTGACAGACCAAACAATCCCAAAAAAGCGCACACACCCCCTCTCAAAAATGCTGCACTACCTGTTCAACCTAACAAACAGGCCCCATCTGATATCAACCCTCCTACTAATCCAAACAATAACTCCACCAAAAACAAACCTGTACTCAACACACCACCTACACCTCCTACAGTCACTCATTCTTTTGTCAACAGACTCAGGGCCAGACATGAGTCTGAAATCCAGCCAATATCCTTTACCTCTCCAAAAATCACCACCAAGGAAGGCCAGTCTGTAGTTGTTTTCAAAAAGGAGGATTATATGGTTAGATTTGCAAACAGATGCAAATTTACCTGTGTGGGCAAATTCTCCAACATAATGCCTAGAATGGAAGTTATTAAGAAGAGCTTCATCGCCCAAACAAAGGTAAGAGGAGGTGTCAAGATTGCACACTTCAATGCAAGGACAGTCTACATAGATTTGGACAATGATTCTGGTGCCCAGAATCAGCCCAAACAACAGATGTATATCCAGGGCCAAATGATGAAATTGGAAGCTTGGACTCCTGCATTCAAACCCAATGAGGACTCACCTATTGTACCTACATGGGTGGTTATTCCTGAACTCCCCTGGCACTTGTATTATATGGAGATCCTCACCCCTCTGTTATCCCCTATTGGCAAAGCCCTGTATCTTGATCTAACATCATTTCAGAAGACAAGAGGCAGTGTAGCCAAGGTCAAAATTCAGATTGACCTCATAAAACAAAGGCTTGTTTGTCTTGGCTATGATGAAGAACAAGATGAGAATGGTGATGGAGAATGGCTAGAGGTCCAGTATGACAATGTACCTGCTTATTGCATTTATTGCAGACACATTGGTCATTCAGAATTCATTTGTGAAGTTAGACTGATGGATGAAGAAAAAAAGAAGAAGAAGGAGGAAGAAATCAAAGCAGGTAATCAGAAAGGCCCAGCCAAAGAAGTTGCAAGCACATCCAAAGGTATTCAAGGACCAACAAATAACAGTCAGGTACAGGAACCAAAGGAAAACCAACAAGTACTGCAACACCAAAAAGATGCAGAACACCAAGACAAGACCAATGAGCACCCAAATGATAATTGGCAAACTCAGAGAAGAAAAAATTTCATAGGCAATTCTCAAAACACCAAAAAACAACAACAAGTATATCGGCCAAAAGCTAATTCAGGGCAATAGAATCAGACAGCAAATAAATCAGGTATGACTTCTGTCAATCCTCCAGCTCAACTGGAGAGGAGTGAAGATTCTGGTGCCCAGAATCAGCCCATCCCCCCTGCTCCCCAATCTTTATATGTTTCTGTTGTTGCTTTGGTTGAAGGAGATAAGGAGATTTGTCTGGAGAGACCTAAATCTAGACAGGAAGGGGTTCCAAATGGGGAGGGGATTCCTCATGTTTTGCATGAGTGTGCTAGTGCACATTTGAGTGACCATAGGGAAGACCTCACAACTCCTGCCACCACAGTTCAATCTGTCACAGTCCCTGCAAATACCAATTCCACTGATCCACAGATCCATAATCATGCCACCTGTGAAAGTTCAAGCTCAGATGATGAACTCTTTCAGTATCAGGATGCTAATTTGAGAAGTTTGGCTAAAGGAAAGGCTCAAATTGTAGCAGACTTCACCCTTCAGACACCAAAATCCAAAAACAATCCTAGCCAAAAGAAAAGGCAGGCTATGAGAAAACAGAACAAAGGGATCAGCATCAATGAACCTTCTGCATATCCAATTGTTCCTTATGGTCATCAAAGCCCTACAGCCACAAGTGGAAGGAAAATTGCTTTGAACTCTGCAGATAGATCACAAGGTTACAAAGATCCTGATCCAGACCCCTCTTTGTCCCAGCCATTACTAGATACTGCTGATCAACAAAATAAAAAAGGAAATGGTTCTACTATCCAACATGAAGATGCCTTAATCAATGTTATGGCATCTACTCCTATTGAAGAGTGTCCACTGAACAATTCTTCCCCAGAATTGGATGAATATAGGCCCCTCCTCTCAGAAGATGAAATGAGTGGAAGTATTGAAGAAGAGAATGAAATCAGTGATGTCCCTGAGGATGATGAGCAGCACTATGACTTGCTTGTTGAGGCAGTTAATGGTGCCTACCAACACTCTGATGTCATTGATACCCAAGGCCTCTCTCCCAGAACCTTTAACCCTTCACCAAGAATCACCAGAAGCAAAGCAGTTGGGAATACCCCTGCACCATCCAGTTCCAAAAAACCATCCTTGTTTTAATGATTAGTATACTTACATGGAATGTTAGAGGTATTAAAACCTCTGGTGCCATGGAGAGACTAAGAACTCTAAAATAAATCCACAAAATTTCTTTCATAGTTGTCTTGGAACCTTTCCTGGATACTTCCCACATCAACCACTATAAAATCCAAATGTCCATGCAACACTCAGCCTCAAATGTCAATAATCAAATATGGGTCTTCTGGGACCAGGAATGTGATGGTACTGTCATTGACCATGATGAACAACAGCTCACAGTGAAGCTCGGACATGTTGAAGCTGCAGATCCTTTCCATCTCACTATTATCTATGCCAAATGCAAAATTGCTCTGAGGAGACCTCTTTGGGATACCTTGAGAACTAAAGCCCTGGCAACCTCAACCCCTTGGTGTGTCATTGGGGACTTTAATGTCATAACATCCATTGAGGAGAAGATTGGGTGCATTCCATATCAGATCAACAAAAGTTTGGAATTCATTAGCATGATTGAAGACTGTGGACTCACTGATTTAGGCTACTATGGACCTAGGTGCACATGGTCTAATGGTAGAGGCCCTTGTTCAATTGTTTGGAAAAGACTTCACAGAGGTTTAGTCAATGATAGTTGGCTTGCATCCAATCCTGCAACAACCATCACCCATTTGGCATCTGCAGGCTCTGATCACTCTCCCCTTCTTATGAAGCTGAATGTCAGAACTGATAACTCCATCAAATACTTTAAGTTCTTAAACTGCTGGACTGAAAATGATTCCTTTCTTCCCCTGGTTCAAGAGGTCTGGAACATTCAAGTCAGTGGCAATCCTATGTGGGTATTCCATCAGAAACTTAAAGCCTTGTGTTCTGCTTTGTATAAATGGTCTAGGCAACAGTATGGGGACATTTTTCTCAAAGCAAAAGAATATAAAGAAAAGGTCAGAAAGGCAGAGGAAACTTGGGCCCAATCAACTTGGAAGCAGATTGAATAAAAGCACATGAGCTCACATCCTAGTATATCAAACACTTGAAAGTGGAGGAAGCTGTTTTGAAGCAGAAAACACAACTTCAATGGTTCAAGGATGGTGATGCAAATTCCAAATACATTCACAGTCTAATCAAGGGTAGAAGGAGAAAGCTGTATATTCACAAAATCTAAGATGATGAGGGAGATTGGATATATGGTGATGAGTCCATTGGTGAAGCTGTATGCAATCATTTTCAGAACATTTTCTCAGATCCTGGAGGAGTCATTAGGGAGGACCTCTTGTCTTGCATTCCATCACTGGTTACTGAGGAGGATAATGACAACCTAAACAAAGACCCTACAATGGAGGAACTCAGAACCACTGTCTTCTCAATGAGCCCCACCAGTGCTGCTGGTCCTGATGGTTTCAATGGGAAATTTTTCCAACATTGCTGGGATATCATCAAACATGATCTATACAAGGTGGTGTTGGCCTTCTTTTGTGGTCAGACTATGCCCAAATATATGATCCAAGCCTGCCTTGTGCTTCTTCCTAAAGTGGAATTCCCAAACACTCTTTTTGAATTTAGACCTATAAGTCTGAGCAATTTCTTGAACAAAATCATTTCCAAAATCCTCTGCTCCGGAATTGCTCTCATTTTACCTAAAATCATCAGTTCCAATCAAACAGGCTTTGTAAAAGGCAGAAGCATCTCAGAAAACATAATGTTGGCTCAGGAGATAGTTCAGGGTATCAAAAAGCCTAATATAGGAGCCAATATTGTGATCAAATTGGACATGGCGAAGGCATATGATAGGGTCTCTTGGTCATTCACTTGCATCATGATGAGAAGATTGGACTTTAGTGAAAAAATCATTGACATGGTGTGGAGGACATTGTCTATAACTGGTACTCTATCATTGTTAATGGCAACAGATGTGGCCTCTTTCACTCCACCAGAGGTCTCAAGCAGGAGGATCCTTTGGCCCCTTCTCTGTTTATCATAGGAGCAGAACTCCTCTCAAGAATGCTAAACAACCTCTCTCATGACCAGTTTTTCAATGTCTTCTATATGGAAAAGAGAGGACCTCAAATCACACATCTGAGTTTTGTAGATAATGTGATCATCTTCACTTCAGGATGCAGAACCTCATTGCTAAAGATCATGGCTGCTATCTTGCAGAAGTATGAACAGATTTCTGGGCAACAAGTTAACAAAAATAAAAGCCACTTCATGACTGCTCCTTCAGTGTTCCACTATACAAACAAAAGAATTCAGCAAATCACAGGTTACACTTGGAAGGAATCCCCCATCACCTACCTAGGCTGCCCTCTCTACACAGGCAGAAAAAAGATTGTCCACTTTAATTCCCTCATCTCCAAAGTAGCCAGCAGGATCAGAGGCTGGCATGGAAGGCTCTTATCCTATGCTGGAAGAATGACCCTGATCAAGCATGTACTACAATACCTCCCAATTCATCTCATGTCTGCAGTATCACCTCCTAAAACTATACTCAGACAAATTGAAAAGCTTGCAGCCAATTTTTTCTGGGGAATGGAGAAGGATAGGAACAAGTATCATTGGGCTTCATGGCAAAAACTAACTTTTCCAAAGGAAGAGGGTGGTATTGGACTGAGATCCACTAAAGATGTATGTAAAGCTATGGAATACAAGCAATGGTGGTGGTTCAGAACAAAGCAAACCTTATGGAATGAGTTCCTACTTGCCAAATACTGTAAGAGATCACATCCCATATCCAAAAAATGGAACTCTGGCCAATCTCAAACATGGAGAAAAATGATGCAAAACAAAAAGGTGCTGAAATGCACATTCCGTGGAGACTTCATTCAGGTAATTCGAGTTTCTGGTGGGACAACTGGTTGGGTATTGGCCATCTAGCTAGTTTCAGGACTAGTACTGGAAGGCCTAGAAATGTTAAAGTCTCTGAATTCTGGTGTGATGGCCACTGGAATGTCCAGAAATTAAACCTTACAGCTCCAGTTCAAATGATACCCCTCATTCTCCAAACCCAGATTCATTTCAAGCCCCAGATCCCTGATAAGGCAATTTCGAATTCAACCAGCTCTGGCAATTTTACCTGTGGTAGTGCCTGGTCTGTGATCAGAGAAAAAAGGTAGGTCCTCTTAACCAACAAGATGGTCTGGCACAAGCAAATCCCATTCAAATGGTCTTTCTGCCTTTAGAGAGCCCTAAGGAACAAATTACCTACTGATGATAGAGTGGCAAAATTTGGTCCTCCTACTGTCAATAGGTGTGTCTGTTGTACTAGACCTGTAGCTGAAACTGTTGAGCACATATTCAGTTTTGGTCATTTTGCAAGAATCATTTGGAAACATTTCAATGCAGTTGCTGGCATTCAAACCACAATTCAATCCCTCAGAGCCACTCTCATGAACTGGTGGCTTCAATCAAGGAAGAATGTGGTGTAGAAACACCTCCTTGATACCATGCCAATCATTATTTGTTGGAATCTTTGGAAGAACAGATATGCTGTAAAATACGGAGGCAAAACTTCAGCAGTCACAAGAACCATATTTTCCATCACATCTGATATGCTCCTCCTCCTCAAATCTTCCTATGCCAATGTCAAATGGCCACCAACTGGGCCTTTACCTACCAAATTGTTGAAAGCCTTAAGCAACACACAGAAGTAAAGCAAGTGGTGTGGCTGAAACCAATACCTGGTTATGTTATAGTGAATTCAGATGGTAGTGCACTTGGGAACCATGGGAAAATAGGAGCAGGTATCATCATAAGAGACCATGAGGGCCAATTCATCCAAGCAATGGCAAGTCCACTAGGTGATGGTACCAATAATCAGGCAGAAACAGAGGCAGCTTACCTTGGTATCAAATGGTGTATTGAAAATGGATTCTCAAAAATCCATCTTGAAGCTGATTCCAAACTCCTTCTGGCTGTCTAGGCAATCTGATCCTCCTTGGTCCCTATGTATGCACATTCAGAAAATCAAGGAGCTGTGCAATCATTGTGAAGATATCACTTCCTCTCATGCCTTCAGGGAAGCTAATTGCCCAGCAGACTCACTCTCAAAGCTCAGCCATGAACTCACCTCCCTAACTCATTACCACAACCAAATGCAACTCCTAACACACATCAGAGGTCAGATATACCTGGACCAACAGGACGCCCCTGCCTTCAGGCACAAACAGACCACCAGGATCTCTTTTCCTCCTCATCTCCTCCTTTGATCCTCCTTCTGCCTATGATAGATCATGATTAAGAGAGAAAAGGGACTCCAGAAGCCACCAACAATCAGATCAGCACAACCATCACCAGGAGTTTTTTTACTAACTTTATTTGTTCTTTTGCAGGTTCTTGATCCCTATGCACTGCATGTTTCTTTATTGTTGCTTCAGGGTGTGGTATTAACCTATTGGTTCATCCTCCTGAAAATACAACAAAGGAATACTACAGTTTATAGGGGAGAGGTTTCAGGTCTAAAGCACACAACAAACCACTCACACAACCTCACAAAACCACCAACCCACAGAAGCATCAAAAACTGCAGAACTCTGTTTCTGCAGAAATCACAAAAACTACAGGAAACCATCCAGTTCCTGTAGTCTGCAGATGCTCACTCTACTGCCCTCAATCCCACCCTCAATCCACAAAACCATACCAACTATCATACCAATATCGCCCCACAGAAACAGTACCAATCAGATGCAACAAAACTGGCAGAAATTAGTTTTCAAACCTACAGAACCTGCAAATTATGCAGGACATCCCCAGTCTGATGCTATATGCTGCTGCAACACCTTATCCTCACCTGAATCCTTTTCCCAAATCAAAAAACCCAACCAACTCACACACACCCTTCAACCCTACAGAAAGCCAACTAAACAGTTGCAGCAAGATGTACAAAAATTAGTACTTTCTACTGCAAAAATTGAAAAACCTGTAGGAGCTCCCTTACCAGCTGAAGCCACCAATACCAGTTCATCTCTTCCATCCAAACTCCACCCTCAACTCACAGCCCTGCACCATCCAACTAGTTTTCATCAGGGCTACAGTTTTCTCCATACATGCAGTCACCACTCTTCCATCAACATGAGCCTCTATACAATTGAGTGCAGTCAACACAAGAACCTGCACTCAATTTCTATGTATAGAATAGGGATCACAATTGCTCCCCTTTCCCCAGACTCATCTCCAGAAGCCACAAGAACCTGGAGATTGAGCCCCATTTTTACTGACTTGTTTGCTCTTTTTGCAGGGACATGGAGCAGTTTTGATCATTTGTTACGCCCTCAGACAGTGGTATTATCATCCAAGATGCTCATTCTGCTGAGAGTGCACCAAGTAAATCAAAACTCCCACTGGATAGTCACTCTCAGCCAGCAGCTTTGTCATAGGCAATGCATCCGTAGTCAACTCCAATTGAGCCTAATCATGCAGGTTCAGACAACTTTCCAGAATCAGCTGCAGTTCAGGAGACATTTGCAGGAACAGCACATTACCATTTATGTGGCTTACTCATTTCAAGACATCCAGTTCAAACCTCTTACCTGGATAACTGGTGCAAGACTTGGTCCTCCTATCTGCTCACTCTTTTCTGTCAGTTTCATCAGACAGCAGCAATCTTGTGCAGCCTTCCTTGTACTCTTTTTGTCACCTATCTTCCACTTGCCTTATGCCAAAGCAAAGTGGAAGATAGTTAATACCAATTGTATTGGTTATGTACCATTCTTGTTAGGGCACTTCTACATGTACATTAAATGTAGAATTTGTTGCCTATGGAAATCTAACTTCCAACTCTTTAGATTAGTAATTTTAGGATCATTTATGCTTTTTTGTATAGTTGACCTAGGCTTACTTCAATTGTATTTTGTAGAATCAATTGCCTATCACTATTGGATAGACAATTGGTTTACCTTCATAGGTCTAACTTGTCACAGTGATCAAGTGTCATTTGGCTATCATATGTGGATAACCAAATGCATTTTCATATTTGTTGTGGAGGTAAGGTTCAGGTCCCCCTCCACTTTTGTTGTACTTTATTTTACATTAATGGAAATCATCCCTAGGCACAATGCCTAGTGGATTCAGGAAAAAAAAACAAAACACCATTGAATTATCCTCTTGTTCTAAACATATTACCCATAACCCTTGCACTCTCATTATTCTCAATGACAGTGATAGAGAGTTCCTTAGTAGAGATCTAAATACACTCGAAATTCACAAAACTATCAATTCTTTTAAGACACTCAAGACACCCGGCCCAGATGGTATTCAACCGATCTTTTTCCAAAAATATTGGGCGGACACATATCCCTCGATCGTTAACATCTGCTCACAAGCTTTCCAAACCCTCACAACTGACCCTGAAATAAACAAGACTTATGTTTCCCTCATCCCTAAAATAAAAAACCCACCCACAATGCATCACCCATTATCGACCTATCAGTCTTTGTAATACAATCTACAAGACAATCATAAAAATAATAGTCAATAGGATACAGCCGTTCCTTAACAAAATTATCAGCCCTACTTAGTGCAGTTTCCTTCCTGGTCGACAAGCCATTGATAATACTATTATAGTTCAAGAAGCAATCCACTCTTTCAAAAAGAACTACGGTGGTAAAGGGAAATGATGCTTAAATTGGACCTAGAAAAAGCGTTTGATCGCCTGGAATAGTCATTCATTTGAAATTCCCTACATGCCTTAAACTTTCCTGCCAAACTGATTACCCTAATTATGAACTGCATCTCAACATCTTATACTTCTATAATAGCCAATGGCCAACGAACAGAGTATTTTGCACCCTCTCGAGGTATACGTCAAGGAGACCCACTATAACCCTACCTCTACATCATCTGTATGCAATCAATTACCAGAAGCATTGACCATGCGGTAGACATTTGTCAATGGAAACCTATCAAACTTAGCCAAACAGGCCCTCCCATTTCCCATCTACTATTTGCAAATGACCTCATACTATTTTCTGAGGCAAATGCAACTAGTGTTGCTTCGATCATAAATATATTCAACTTCATCACCCAATAATCCGGCAAGCGGATAAACTTCTCAAAATCAAAAATTATCTTCTCCAGGAATGTAGATAGAAATACATAGAGCACTCTATCCACAGTGTTTAACATTAAGGTAACGAACAATGTAGGGAAGTATCTTGGATTCCCAATCACTAATCTACAACCTAGAAGCTCTGACTATCAATTCATTCTTTATAGAATTAATACAAGACATAAGGAATGGAAGGCAAAAGTCCTAACCCAGGCAGGAAGAACCACTCTTATCCAGTTGGTTTTGGCAACTATACAAACTCACTCCATGCACCTCAACTATCTACGGTACTAGAAATCATGCAGACCGTATTCAAAGGGACTTCCTTTGGGGTTCAACTCCAGAAAAAAAGGAGAGTACACCTTGTTAACTGGGACACTGCGACATCCCCAAAACAAGAAGGAGGACTAGGTCTTTTTAATTCCAAGAGCAAAACTCTAGCTCTTCTTTGCAGCATTCTTTGGCGCCTGCACTATAGCGCCAACAGCCTATGGGCACAAGTGGTATGTCACAAATACAAGGCATGACAGGAACACAAGGATTTCACCACCACTGCAGCCGACTCCTATGTGTGAAAAAGCCTTGCTAAAGCTCATACTTTCTTTGCAAAAGGATTAGTCTGGAATGTAGCAAATGGAAACCACATCAACCTTTGGAAGGATAACTGAATCATCGCACAGCTGCCTCGTCTCTCGTACAAGGTCCACTAACACATACGGACTTGGAAACAAATCTCTCACACATATTACAACCAAATTCCTGGGATCTAAGCCAATTATCCTTTGAACTCCTTGCCAGTATCCAATCATTAATCCATAACACCTATATGCCATTCTCTGAAAATGCCTCAATTAGCTTTTTTGGAAACCAACCAATGATGAATCCTTCACCACAAAATCAGCCTACTCTTTAATTAGGAATTGTATATATGCACAACCATTAAGGGACTTCGAACACTCTTGGATATGGAAAGCAAACTACCATAATAAACTAAAATATTTCATGTGGCTACTAACCCTAAAGTGCCTATCGACAACATCCATGCTCTACTATAGGAAAATAATTCCATCTCCCCTTTGTCCCCACAGCAATCTAGTGGAAAACACAGAACACATCTTTCTCCATTGTCCACGTAACACCCCCATCTAGAACACCCTACATATAAACTCTAATCCAGCAAACTTCAGCATGTGGATTAAAGAACTATGTACTTCCCCTAATTCACTAACCCTACTAAACAACACACTAGTCTCATTATCCATCATCACACCCATTACACTGTGGCATATCTGGCTCTACCGCAACAACAACCTATTCAAAAAAACATCCACCAAAATCACCAGTAACACACCAGTTGCCCAAGTCATTGAATAACTATGCCTCACTAAACAGAGAACAACTCCCAAGCAATTCACAAAAATTTAAGTACGGTGGGTGCTACCACCACAAAAGTAAACTCAACATAGATGGTGCACACAGGAAAAACTCCAACTATGGAGGAGTAGGAGGTATCAACAGAGATTCCTAGGGTAACTGGATAGCGGGCAGATTCTCCAGTCGTGTTGTGGCCAGTACGCCACTACAAGCGGAACTTACAGTCCTCTTGAAAGGACTGGAGCTGGCCTTTACTAAAAGCTTAACGCCATTGGTTATGAAAACTGACTGTCAGCTATTGTTAGTAATCATAGAACCTCACATGACTAATGATGCTCACAGAACTTTACTAAATGATTGTAGGTTCCTCGTCCCAGTAATGGACCAGCCACCAGTCAAGCACTTATACCGTGAAACCAACTCAGTCGTACACGTTCTAGCACATTATGCAAGCACACAGATATTGGAAGGATATGTCGAATGTGAAGACACTTTTTGGGGCACAATGCCTTTATTTGCTTTCCTTAATTACCGCAAAGACTTGTTAGCAACTGCATCGTTCAGATCGGTTCCTTGTTGTAACAACTCTTTTTAATTTCCTACTTAATATACCTTGTTGTTTTAGCACCCAAAAAAAAAGCACGAAGCCTCTTAGCGAAATATCGTTCCCCTTTTTTACCCCTTAAAATTAGATTTCACATTGGATAAAATTGTAATTTAAGCTAATTTCCTAATTTGTAAGACTTTAAAATTAACTAAAATTTGGTCCTAAAATCTTTCCTTATTGAATTAGGTAAAAAAAAAACTAATATTAAGGACTTTAAAATCATTAAAATTTTATCTTATATAAATCAATCAATTAGTTTATAACATTTTTTCATTTTATTGTACACGCTAATGTACTTCATGGATTTCTTATGCAGTAAAGTTGGTGGCCTGTTCTACACAATAAACAACACTAAATCGTTCCAAAAATAACAAAACAATGTAAGTTTAATCTTTTGATTTCCCATTAATACAATTCATCCTTCAGGCAAAAAGTAAATAAGAATATTTTTGAGTAAGCTCATAAGCTGGATAAATTAATTTGACTCAATATTCATCTAATTAGTAAATATAATAAGTGTAATCTTAGTAACCACTTTGCACATATATTAGAAAAGAAATTTATTTTTAATTAGAGTTGTGTATATTGTTTGTCTCACTAAATAGGAATAATATAAACTGTAACCGCCACGTGTAAGATGAAGTACTTTAAAAAAATATCATGTGTTAAGATACAATCGAGTTATCATTTATATGAACAATTAGTATTTGTCGAGTTGGGATGCCGAATATAACTATTAAGGCATGATTAAAATAAGGATACAAATTTTAACACTCTCATAAATTAAGTAAAACCTTTTCAATTGTTGATAATCTATCAGACTCGTATTTTGAAAAAGTTAATATGAAATAAACGCACGTATATGTAAAAAATCGAACCTCCTCTTTATCTTCAATCACACTTTACTCCTATAACATTTTTGTACAATGAAACAACTAATGAGAACAAACTAAAAGAAAGAATCAGTAGATTGGATCTGAACCCCTAACCAAATGATTAATATTTATTATTTTCAGGAACTTATAATTTTTTATTAATCTTTATTGTATAAGAGATACATTTGAGTATTATTTATTTTATTTTTTAGAAAAATCCTCTTTTTAATATAGGGTATATACGCAAAGCACGTATACTAAAACTAGTAAATTTAAAAAACGATATATGCCTCTAGGGTAAATAACATCAATGCATGATGGACTGAAATACCCTTTTTCCAACTTTCACTTTAAATACTCTTTTTTAACGTGAAATACATGTACCTTCTTTTATCTTTAACTTCAATTTTTTTTTCAAACTTCACCAAATCATCCTAACTCTTGACAGAAACATTCTTGCGTCTTTAAACATAAATGTTCTGATCTTCTCGATGTACAAGAATATCTTTCTTTTGACACACTATGGGAGGAGATAATAGTCTACTTGGGTTGAAGGGGAGGCCAAGTTTTATAACAGGGCCGAAGACAATCCTCCTCCCTTTTTAAGAAAAAAAAACACCCTGTTTGAGGAGGGCTTGACCTTACCTCATTAATACAACACAAGGATAAGAACCTATCCTTCACAACAAAAAGGGAAAAATTTCTCGTCACGGTCCAAAACCACCAACCGGTTGTGATGGCACCTAACTCACTTGCTAGGCAAGCCAAACATAACAGAAGCGAAAAATAAATATTGAATTAACAAAAATAGTATAAGTCTAAGGCCAATTAACATAAACAACAGTGTCAATACATAATAAATTCCCCAGAACGGGTAAATACAGAGTCATGAACTCTAAAACAAAAATACAAGTCTGAAATGCTAAATAACAATACTGTCTGAAATAAAGACAATAGTACAAAATGGAAAGAGACACCAGGACTGCGGTTGAGATGCAGCTCTACCTCGTCCCTTGGATGCTAAACGCAGCAATAAGTCCCATCTACTGATGGCTCGATCCAACACTTGGATCTTCACAATTAAGTACAGAGTTTAGTCTAAGTACAATCGACCACATGTACTCAGCAAGTATCATAACTAACCTCGGCGAGATAATAGGAGCAACAATTATAAATGATACTGGTAATCACCTGTACAGTTCATAAATCCAACAAGTGCAAGACAAATAATGTGATCAAGTCATGAATCACGGAAAGAACTACCTTGGTGCACACAATTACTTAGCGTACTCTGCTCAGTCAAAAATCCAGCATATAAAGAAAGCATAAGAGAGAAACACATAACATAGACCAGGGCGCGATGGGAGCAAGCAAATCTGATCCGATACCGAATACGCATCCTCATTAGGCTCTCAAATAATTCCCAAACTAGATTCCGATCATTCCCGAATAGGCAAATAACCTTCCAAAGCCCATAGCAACCTTTCTTTAACACATACCATCAATCACCCAATCCACCCTATTCCTTCACAAGTCGCAATCAAGGAATAATCTTCCAACGAGAATATCCAGTCTCTGAACCTCTTGTATACCATAATTTCCATACCCAATCTCCACATAACTACTCAAATAGCTAATGCGTCATTCATACTCCATCATCTTATAGAAAAATACTCACAAGTCAAAACACAATGTACCTACCAACAGGCGAACTCTCCCCCGGCGAAAACAAATAGTGTCAGCATAATCTTAAGCACCCGTAATCGTCCGTGTCATCAAGAACTCATATACTTCCCTCCAAAATTAAATCGCAACCTTGTACATGCAACTTTTCAACCCCACACGGCACATCGCCTCTAACATGCTAACTCGCGACACTACGAAAGTTCATAATCAACTCCGAACCATGTGCAAATTGAATACCTCATCAACCGCGAACCTTGCATTTAACTCAATCTAGGAGAACATCACCACACGCAATATAGCTTCTATACCTGTAGAAAACACCAGCTCCGGCCGTGGTCATAACCATTATGAATCCTTCGGAAATCATTAACACATAATTGAGTAATCAGAACCAATCGCCTCTAACTCAATCGAGTCACGCGGACTGCCAACCCGAAAGCAACTCAATCCGATATGACCGCCCTAAGGGAACCACTTGGGGACCCGAAGCCATTTCTTGCATCACTCCAACATTGACATGTAGACCTTTCTTGATAAGGAAATACCGTAGATCCGATTACCATTCGCTACCGATTTCAAGCCTGCCCGTAGACAAATTCAAAAGTTCTTAAAGGCTACATAAGACCTGGAACTCGCCAGAACCTTCTCGATAAACACTCACCTTACTCTGATCTTCAATACACAACGAATACGCATCGAGCAACCCGTGCTTCACCACCATGTGACTATTCAAAGAAATTACCAAGCAATCCCTCGGCTCGAAAACTGATATGGCCCATGATCCTACAATTCGATCATCATTAGCAGACTCCACCACTTAGCCCGAAGCTATAGAACACCTCATCGGTAATCCAAAGTGCCATATCTTCATAGCATGCCCCGATCACGCACGGCTATTTAGCCGAATACTTCAAAGACTCATGCAATACTGATCATAGTACACTCCGAAGATGCTGCCAAGCGCTTACCCATCCTTGCAATAATCAAACAACTTCCTTAAATTCTCTGAAATGATAGTGTATGCACTCTATCGAATGGAAACCTCATACGAGACACACGATCCAAACTCATCATGCAGGAGATGGCCCACTGGTTATACTCAAATCGACACCTTGCCATGAACACGCCTTAATCACAATAGCTAGACCACCAACCAATCTTCCTAAATCTGTGCTTACTAACCAGATATAAGAACCCGCCTCGTACCGCAAATGAAAGACTGGAAGATTTTAACATTGCATCTATTATTTAGGCTAGACAACACATCGCGATGATAATCAAGCATCCATAGCCCTTCGTAATCCAACCGTAGCGTCACAGATCGTCGGCAGATAGTGAATACTGAGTGCACAACATCACATACGAGCGATTGGGAAGAATCAAAATCGTAGGCTTCAAGCTGAAACAAGGCTGCACGATGAGGAAAGAAGAAAGGGAAATTTTCCTAAACGCCTTGTAGCCTCCCGAATATAGGTATGAACGTCATCATACCAATCCGTAGGACTCTACTAGAAATTTGCTCATGACTCATAGAACCTACGAACCTAGGACTCTAATACCAACTTGTCACGACCCAAAAACTGCTAGTCGTGATGGCACCTAACTTAACCCGCTAGGTAACACAATTAACAGTTAATACAATCCAAATGAAATTTATAGGAAACAATGAAGAATTTTTTGAACATTTATCTATTAATCTAAGGACTGATAGTACGATCATGAGCTTCTAAGACATGAAATTTACAAAGCTGGTATAAATAATTACACGATCTGTTTGAAAATTACATAACATATTAGCAAAATCTAAAACTACCAAGGACAAGTGGCAGCTTTATCCATAATGCACGAACATCTCCCGAGTAGCTCCCGACATCACCAGCAGCTCCGCTCCAAGAGAAGAATCTGCACGCAAGGTGCAGAAGTGTAGTATGAGTACAACCGACCCCATGTACCCAGTAAGTATCTTGTCTAACCTCGTCAAAGTAGTGACGATGATTTTTAGTTTAAAGATGCTTACTATTATAACCTGTACATTAGACTAACAGTATTAACAGTTCAAGAACATAATAGATAAGAGTACCATGAACAACTATGCGAGACAGTAAATGATTACTAGGAGAAATCATAGTAGAAAATTCATAATCTTTCCTGGCGTGAGAAGTATATCCAAGACATCAAGTCAAATGGCACGGTAACATCCTTCGTGCTTTTATCTCTTCCTTACCATATATGAATAATTATGTGTCAATCAATTAGCCCGACAACACCCTTCGTGCGTTCATCTCATCCTTACCAAATGTGCATACAATAATACCAACCATGTAGAATAATTTTTAACAATAATGTCCACCAAGTAGAGAGTACCCAGAAAGTAACAATTAAGAAGTCAGAAACATATAGAAAATAGAAATAGACGATATAGAGGGCACAAAAACAATGACAGCAAGTATGGTAGAAGAACATAAATTTCACTTACTAACATGGTATGAAGTTTAGATGTAAATATAACTAACAAGAAGGACGAACATGATCTTTATAGGCTAGCAAGTAGGGCATGGATGACTAACATAGTAGAAGGCTTGTACTGAAGTGTAACAAAATAGATACGACATGGATATAGATATAACAACCGTAAGTAGGCATGGCATTTGCAAGTTATCAGGTAGAAGGCAAGGGTAACACGGCAACTATTGAGATAGAGGACAAGGACAGGGCATTAACGACAGATCGCATAAAAACCATAAGTACGGCAATAACAGCTTAAGGTAAAGACATGAACGTAAATATGAGGTAAAGATATCATAACAAAATTGTTTGTCTTGAAAATGGTAATTACAATTAAATTTGATTTAGTGGTTCTAAAAATACGTGATTTATTTTAATGCTAGTTGTTAAGCGATAGGTGTTAAATATGAGTCAATAAAATGAGATAAGAGGTTGAAGATAATATATTATGCAAACCGAATGGTCGTGAATCGGGGTCTCGAGCTGGCCTGCGCTAGGCCTCGAGGTCGAACTAAAGCGTCAGATTGGGGATGGTCGATGAAGAACTAATAGTTCTAAGGACCTTGATGATGGAACTTTATGATCAATGATGAGTAATAAATGAAGAACAATCAATAAAACACAATAAACGTAAGCAATAAAATCAAGGGAGCGACAGTGGAATGTGTTTAAGTAGAGGAGCAGAGAATGTTCTTGTTCTTGTATTCAATATCATCCATTCAAGAAATAACAAGGGTCCCCTTTATACAGGAGGGGGAATCCCAACATGGTACATGTGTAATTATTACAAAGATACGTAGCTCGTACAGCTACTTAGTGGCACGGTAAAGACTTGTACTATTCTTGCAGGCGTTGTCAGCTTTGACCACGTGCCTTGGGAATTTCCCGCTTGTCCATGATAGCCACCGATTTGCGCTGCCCCGAGATCGGGCATAGGGAAGCCACAGGGTCGAACCTCGAGCTGTGCCTCGAGCCTTCAGGAGACGGGCTCGATGGAATGTCATAATGATCATAAAATCGGACTCTCCAATTTTAGCCGTATACAGATAGTCCCCGCGTTTCTTAGAGTGAAAATGATAAGAAACGGTCTTGAATTCTTGCCTCTTCGATACTTCCATCATGATGTCAGCCTGTCAGAGCATTAAATGGCATGACTCAAAAGGATGCACAGAGGTCGCTGTCAGCACGATTAAGTGGTACACTTGTGCTTTTGTCATTTTTGTTCATATGGAGGCAAAGTCTGCCCGGAGGAGAAAAGGAGATGCAACCGTTGAGGAGATGCAACGGAAGAGAGCGGCCATACATCGATAGCTCGAGCCGAGAGACCTCTCGGGGCAGCTAAGCCTACAATACCTGAGGTTTCTAGCCTCGGGGGAGTGGCTCATCTTTGGCCATCGTCTTCTTCCCTGGTCGAAGGTACTTCGAGGGACAAGGATCTTTCGCCGCTATCTTCTTCTCCCGTTGAAGGTACTTCTAGGGATACAGATTTTCTGCCGCTGTCTTCTTCTCCCGTCGAAGGTACTTCGAGGGATACAGATTTTCTGCCGCCATCTTCTTCTCCCGTCGAAGGTACTTCGAGGGATACATATTTTCTGCCGCCATCTTCTTCTCCCGTCAAAGGTACTTCGAGGGATGTTAGGGGCCAGGAGCCGCCTAAATCAAGCGGGGTCTCAAGCGATCATATCCCTACCGAGAGCGGTTCGGCTGGGGCCGATGAGACCATGCCAGTAGATGTATGCTCAACTTTTGAGGAGGCTCAGCGGCTCTGTTCTGCGGTGAGTTTTAGTTGACTTTGTTGGTTTCTCGATTTTGCATTTTCATTTTCTCACTAAGCTTCTTTTTCATAGGCCTTTGACAAGCTCAAGTCCGAGCTACTCTACCGTGAAGCCAGGTTGCGGAAAGCCTTGGACCGTGGGAAATTTCTCAGGCTTCTTTGTGATAAAAGGGCAAAGGAGTTGATACACCTTCGGTACGAGATGAATCAAAGCCTGAACTACGAAGGCCTCCTTGAGAGACAGGTAACCTTTGTTTCGAGGGGATGCATGTTTCTTTTTCTATCCTCGAAGATTAATATTTTGATACTTCAGTTTCAGAGTAAGACGGAGGACCTAGAACGCCTTTGGGGAAAAGTTGGTCAGGCCAAGTATGAGTGCAATGAGCTAAGGGCTCAGATAGATGCCCAAGTTGCGGCCAAGAAGAATTCTTTGGCTGAGGCTTTGCCCTCGAGGTGCAACTCCGGAATGCTCGTGAAAACAGCTCGGTCCAGACGAGCAGGATTGTAAGACTCGAGTCTGACCTTTTGAAGATGAAGGCTGAGGTCGTGGATGCCCGGGCTGAAGCTGAGGGGATTCGAGCTAAGGCTGATAAGAAAGTGGTCGTCTATTTAAAAAATGTTGCCGACGCTCGAGCTGAGTTGAGAGGGGCTTCCGATCGGGAGAACAGGAGCAATGAATTTGCCCGGTGCAGATCCCGGAGGGAAACCCTCGAGGAGATCCATGCTAGGGGCTTCGATCTCTCAGAAAAGATAGAGCAGGCCAAGGCGGATGAATACGACGCCCAGTTCCCCTTTCATGAATTTCCCTTTGCTTGTGTATGTCCTTTTTTGTTTTGAATTTTGACGTCTGTCAATGATTAGCCAGATGAGTTGGATTTCGAGGTAAAACCCTTAGGTTTACAAATCAGCCCTGAGGCTTGTTGGGCTGGCCCGTAGGCTCTTATGCCTTTGCCCTTAGGCGGTTTTTAGTCAACTGTTTCGGGCTCAGACTTCGAGTCGGGTTTCGACTCGAGCTCATCGACCCTTACATTTTTGAATTTTAAGATGGCCTCTTGGGCTCTTACGCATTGGGTCGGCACGACCTCTAATATGGGCTGGCGCTTGGGCTCTTACGCATTGGGTCGGTACGACCTCTAATATAGGCTGGCGCTTGGGCTCTTACGCGTTGGGTCGGTACGACCTCTAATATAGGCTGGCGCTTGGGCTCTTACGCGTTGGGTCGGTACGACCTCTAATATAAGCTGGCGCTTGGGCTCTTACGCGTTGGGTCGGTACGACCTCTAATATAAGCTGGCGCTTGGGCTCTTACGCGGTGGGTCGCTACGACCTCTACTGTAGGCTGGCGCTTAGGCTCTTAAGCATTGCGTCGGTACAACCTATAATATAGACTGGCGCCTGTGATTTTATGCCTATGGTCGGGCATCCTTGAGTCGCGTTAGTTTGGCCAGAGCCTTGTGACCGTAGTCATTGCATCTTGCCATAGTCTTTTAGTCCCCGAGTGAGGTAGCCTCGACGTCTATATCGAGGGTATGCCTTTTTAGGGGTATTACAAGTTTGAATATATAGCCTTGACTTTAAGATCGGGATTATGACTTTTGTAAGGTCTTATAAATTTGAACATGCCTTACTCGAGGTCTTACAGATTTGTTACTTGGCACAAGTATACTTCATGCCTTGCTTGAGGTCTTACAGATAGGTTACTTGGACAAGTGTAATTCATGCCTTGCTTGAGGTCTTACAGATAGGTTACTTGGTATAAGTATAATTCATGCCTTGCTTGAGGTCTTGCAGATAGGTTACTTGGTACAAGTATAATTCATGCCTTGCTTGAGGTCTTACAGATTTGGTATTACCTTATGGAGGTCTTATGAGCTCGAGGTTGCCTTATGGAGGTCTTATACTGTTGATAATGCCTTATGGAGGTCCACATGGAGGGCTTCGGACTCGAGGTTGCCCGCTTAGGGTCTTATGGCCTCGAGTTTTGATAGCTCGATGGGGTGACAGTCGGTGACAGTCCCCGAGACACCGAAAGTTTTTGACTCTGGAGCCATTCTTTGTAAACTTGATGTTGCCTCATTGAGGGTTTATGAGCTCGAAGTTTCCGGCCCTGAGGTCTTATGGCTTTGAGTTTTTGATGTCGGTTCCCGAGTGTTCGGGAAATTTCTGGCCCTGGGGCCGTTTCTTGTAAAAATAGCAAACCTCTCTGAAGCGTGAAGCGTTTTGATGGTAAAAGATACTCCTTTGATTACTTGGTACAAGAATACATATTTTCATTATCGAGGGTTCGATTAATCTATGCGGACATGGTTCATTTGACCGTTTGGCCCGATACATCATTTTTCTATCGAGACCCTCCTTGGCTCATCTTGATTTCTCCGGGGAGGTGATCTCTCGGGGGGATGCCCCCCAGTATTCGAGGTTGATTGAATAGAAGCCTTGAATACTTGTTAAGTTCTCCTTAGGTAGCATATAGATGTTTCCTCGTTAAAACCCTTGCCGGTAAAACCATTCTTGGGATAAAATCCGACTGAAGGAAAAGAGTGCAACGCATGCTTTAAAACCTAAGGTCTTCAAGCTGGAAGGTGCTTCGATTTTTCTAAACGGACACCTGCACACAGGTTAGTGTAAGACGTAAATAAAAAGGGAGACGGTTATACCTTAGTAGTGATGGCGCTTCGATCCTCGATATGCTTCGACTGCTCGCTCCGGGGATGCGGTACGGTCCTTTTGCCAGGAGCCTGCTAGGATATATTGAGCCCGAGGAGGCTCCTAGTTGGTCATCCTCGACCCCTAATCTTTGATTGATACCGATTGTGGACATCCGCCCAAGTCACGGCGGGATATTCAACCAAGTTCTGCTTTAGCTGCTTCGAAGTTATCGAGCTTCGTCCATTCAAACCTTGGGTGAAGGCCTGCACTGCCCAGTCATCGGAGACTGGTGGTAATTCCATTCGCTCCATTTGAAAGTGAGATACAAACTCCAGTAGCATCTCATTTTCTCTCTGCTTGATTTTGAAGATGGCGGATTTCCTCGTAGCAACCTTGATCGCACCGGTATGTGCCTTTATAAAAGAATCTGCCAGCATGGCAAATGAGTCTATCGAATTCGGGGATAGGTTGTTATACCACATCATGGCCCCTTTTGAAAGTGTTTCTCCGAATTTTTTCAATAGGACAGACTCAATCTCGTCGTCCTTCAGGTCATTTCCCTTTACAGCACAAGTGTAAGAAGTGATGTGCTCGTTGGGGTCCGAGGTTCCGTTGTACTTCGGGAGATCGGGCATTCTGAATTTCTTCGGGATGGAATTTGGAGCAGCAATCGATGGGAATGGCCTTTGTACGAATTTCTTTGAATCTACACCCTTCAGAATTGGGGGTGCGCCCTGGATCTGATCGACCCTTGAATTGTAGGTCTCCACCTTTTTGTCATTAGCTTCTATCTTCTTTTCGCCCGATTCAATCCTCTTTGTGAGGTCCTCGAGCATCTTCATAATAGCGGGGTCGGCTGCTGACCTGTTGTTGCTCGATATTTCCGGTACCTGTTCGGCTTGAGGAGCCATTTCCGGTGTTGCTGTGCTTGGAGTTTTTTGGTGGCTTTGCAGTTGAGCAATCGCCAGCTGTTGTGCCTGCAACATTTCAAAAATGACGTTAAGGCTAACCTCTCGTTCCTCCCGAGCTGGGGTTCTCTGAGCTTCTTGTTAGTTTTCTTGGCGTATACTCCCGTTAGTGTGGGAGCTTATATCGACGTGTTGGGCGTTGCGTGAGCCCACATCCACGGGGATTGGTTCTGGTGCGTCCTCAGGGTTTCGCAGTGGTACACCGGCGCCTGGAAAAGCTACACCATTCTCTCCATGGTCCTCAGGACCGTTGTTTTCATGTGCATTCACTGAGTTAGACATTTTGACCTGAAATCAAAGATTCTTGGACAAGAAAAAGTGTGTAGAATAACTTGTGTTTTCAATAAACCAGCACGAAAACAATCACTATTATTTTTAGCCCCACGGTGGGCGCCAAACTATTTACCTTGAAAATGGTAACTACAATTAAATTTGATTTAGTGGTTCTAAAAATACGTGATTTCTTTTAATGCTAGTTGTTGAGCGATAGGTGCTAAATATGAGTCAAGAAAATGAGATAAGAGCTTGAAGACAATATATTATGCAAACCGAATGGTCGTGAATCGGGGTCTCGAGCTGGCCTGCGCTAGGCCTCGAGGTCGAACTAAAGCGTCAGATTGGGGATGGTCGATAAAGAACTAACAGTTCTAAGGACTTGATGATGGCACTTTATTATCAATGATGAGTAATAAATGAAGAACAATCAATAAAACACAATAAACGTAAGCAATAAAATCAAGGGAGCGACAGTGGAATGTGTTTAAGTAGAGGAGCAGAGAATGTTCTTGTTCTTGTATTCAATATCATCCATTCAAGAAATAACAAGGGTCCCCTTTATATAGGAGGGGGAATCCCAACATGGTACATGTGTAATTATCACAAAGATACGTAGCTGGTACAGCTACTTAGCGGCCTGGTACAGACTTGTACAATTCTTGCAGGCGTTGTCATCTTTGACCATGTGTCTTGGGAATTTCTCGCTTGTCCATGATAGCCACCAATTTGCGCTGCCCCGAGATTGGGCATAAGGAACCCTCGGGGTCGAACCTCGAGCTGTGCCTCAAGCCTTCTGGAGACAGGCTCGATGGAATGTCATAATGATCATAAAATCGGACTCTCCGATTTTAGCTGTATACAAAAATGCATGTCCCTCGTCCTCACCTGCACAGAATCACCCTTCGTGCCATGAACTCGTGATAACATAAAAACATAATAATGTAAATAAACTGGCACGACATCACCCTTCGTGTTTTTACTCTCAAATAATATGGCACGGCATCACCCTTCGTGCTTTTACTCTCAATAATATGGCACGACATCACCCTTCGTGTTGTTACTCTCAAATGATATGGCACGGCATCACCCTTCGTGCTTTTACTCTCAATAATATAGCACGGCATCACCCTTCGTGCTTTTACTCTCAAATGATTTGGCACGCCATCACCCTTCATGCTTTACACTCTTCCTTACCAAGCATATGTATATCAATGACAAACAAGGCAGGAAGCATAAATAACGTCAAGGAGAGTGTTTAAACGAATATTCCAAATGAAACCCCAATCACAACTTTCAAGTCAACAATAGTTCAATAACACTCAAGAACCTTATCCTTCAAGTACCTCAACAAATCTCAAGAATGGTCTACAACACGAGCATAGAATCTAGTATCTCAAAAATATCGTCCGTAGTAATGTATCAATTCTAATCAAGTCATTATAAACTAAATTTTAGTTTCCAACATTCAACTCCATATTTTAGTGATCTAGGGGTCTGGTAAGACATAAAGCAATAAGGTCACGTAGTTCTACAAGACACAGTTTATAACATAATCTATCCCCGAGCATATTTAACCCTGGCACATACATATACGCTCATCACCTCATCTATGTATCACCTCCACATGTAGCAAACAATGTCAAATAGTGGGAAAAATTCCCTCAACAAAGTTAGGTAAGACACTTACCTCAATTCGGCTAGCTCAATTCTCAATTTAGCTTTTTCCTTTAGTAATTCACCTCCGTTCGGCTCAATCTAGCCAAAGACGACTTAAATACATAGCACAATGCAAAAGAAAACAATTTCAATTAATAAATCTATAATTTTAATACAATTTCTAAAAAGTCAACAAAAGACAAGCCTCGGGCCCGCCCGGTCAAAAACCCCGGTCCATGGGTAGGTCCTTACTACCCATAACCCCACGAGTCCATATACGTATTTTGTTTCCAAATCCGAGTCCTATTCGACTCTCAAATCCCAAATTTTCATTTTTCAATGTTTTGACAAAATCCCCAAATTTTTCCCTAGATTCTCATGAAATTGATGTTAAATCTTATGTAAAATCATGAAATGTAGTTGAGAATTGATTAGAGGTACTTACCCAATGATTTGGTATGAAAATTCCTTCATAAAATTGCCTCCCATCAAAGCTAGGGTTCAAAATATAACAAAATGAAGCTAAGTCTCGGAATTCTCATCTATATGCAGGCTGCAGATACCGCATTTGCGACATGGGGTTTGCAAATGCGAATCCCGCAAATGCGAACAACTCATCACAAAAGCGAATGTTTTGAAATTCTCTGCCGCCTTTGCAAATACGACCAAAAAGGTCGCAAATGCGAACACTGGTCCTTCGCAAAAGCGACCAGTAGGTCGAAAAGCGACCAGTAGGTCGCAAAAGCATACTAACACAGCCCAGACCTTTGTCGCAAATGCGATCCTGAGTCCGCAAATGCGAACGCAATAGGCTTCGCAAAAGCGACAAATTCTTCGCTAATGCGAGTCCCTCCCCAAAAGCCCAATTTTGCAAATGCGAGGCTGCTTTGCAATTGCGATAGTCGCATTTGCGTCAAATACATCACAAATACGATGACA
This sequence comes from Nicotiana attenuata, assembly GCF_001879085.1. Taxonomy (NCBI): domain Eukaryota; kingdom Viridiplantae; phylum Streptophyta; class Magnoliopsida; order Solanales; family Solanaceae; genus Nicotiana; species Nicotiana attenuata. Next base: position 26,207,225 of record NC_031999.1, read on the forward strand.
CCAGTACCAGCACTTAAAATCATGAAAAGTCATTTTGAATTCAATCGAAACTCACCCGAGCCCCCCGAGGCTCCAACCCAACCATGCACCCAGGTCCAAAGACACAACATGAACTCTCTCACGTGATCAAAACATCAAAATAACCTCTAAAAGCATGAATAGGACGCCAAAATGCAAGAAGATCAATGTAAACTTCAAGAACTTTTAAAATCGCAACCACGCGTCCGAACCATATCAAATTAACTCTAAACGGCGCCAAAATTTGCAGACAAGTTCTATATGACGAATCAAACCTACTCAAGGCTTAAAATCATGCATAATAACCTTAAAGCGATGAATCACACCTCAAGTCGAATCAATGAACTTTGAAACTTCAAACTTCTACAACTGATGCCGAAACCTATCAAATCATGTCCAAATGACCTCAAATATTGCACACAAGTCACATTTGATATTACAGACCTACTCCAACTTCTGAAATCATAATCCGACCTTGATATCAAAAAGTCCACTCCCAGTCAAACTTCCCAAAAATTCAATTTTTGCCATTACAAGACTAATTCGACTACGGACCTCCAAATTACAATCCGGATGCACTCCTAAGTCCAAAATCACCCAACAGAGCTAATGGAACCGACGAAACTCCATTTCGAGATCCAATGCTATAAAGTAAAACTTGATCAACTCTTCCAACTTAGAGCTTAAATCTTGAAGTTCATTCTTCCAAATCGATTATGAATAACTTGAAAACCAACACCGACGATTCATGCAAGTCATAGTACACCATGCCGAGATACTCGAGCCCTCAAACTACCGAGCAAAGTACAAATGCTCAAAACAACCAGTCGGATCATTACAGAAGCGAAGCAACGACCTACCCCCACCTTTTGGTAAGCTTATATAGAGACAGGGTTTGAGAAATTAGGGTTTTTATTTAAGGGATAAAAGGCCATGGCATCTCTAACAGGAAGGTAGGAGATGACAGAAAATGAGAGAAGCAGAAGGGGAAAATCTCGAACAGCAAATGTGTTAGGGCATTGAGCTAAGATTTGTTACCTTTAATATTTTAATAATTGGGAAAACACATAGCAGCGGCTAAAACAGCCATTTTATCCAACAACCTGCCACTTTAACCATAAGTATTATGGCAGTCTAAAAGTCACCACAATATGATGCATTTATGGCAGTTTCCTAAGACCGCGATAATATCAACCATTTTTTGTACTGAAGTCTTTGGGCCGTTGGAAAGAAACTTTTCTCTTTATTCACTAACTACCCTGAGCTATGTTCATAATTGTTAATCTATTGCACCACCACTTCGATTGAGTTTCTCTTTCTCTACTAAAAATTACAATGTCATCTACATAAGCCAAACGGTTAATTAATGGACCATTTACAGACGCTAAAAAAGGAATGAAGTTATTATTCAAATGGAGTAAATTAAGAGATCTTGATAAAACTTCAATAGTAATTATGAAAAGAGATGAGGATAAATGGTCTTCCTGTTTCAATCCTTGTGAAGATATAAAGAAGTCAATTGTTATTTCATTGATCAAAATTGAATATCACACTCCTGTATAAGTTTAAGGACCATGTCAATCTAATTCTCTGAGAAGCCAAATTTCCTAAGGACTGATGTGACAAAATGCCAAGATATTCTATCGTATGCTTTTGCCATATCTAATTTGATTACAATATTCTCACCTTTGTTGGGATGAGATATGGATTGAATAATTTATTGAGTCAGCTGAACATTGTCAGTTATCAATATATCCTTAACAAAACACTTTGATTTTCTGATATCAAACCTGAGAGGAAGGGGTTAAGTCTTAAGGCAATGATTTGCATATAATCTTGTTGGTGAAGTTGGTGAGGCTTATAGGTCTGAATTTAGATAGGTAAGTGGAGTTATCAAATTTGGGACTTAGTACCAATAATGTATGAAACAAATACTTGGTGTAAGGTTTCCCTCGAAAGAATTTCAGAACAAAAGCAATGATATCATCCTTAATAATATTCAAGCAAGACTGAACGAAAGTCCCATTGTAGCCATCAGGACCTGAATTTTTATCAGTACTTAGTCTAAATACAATATTTTGAGTATGATTAATCAAATCTAAATTATTATCATCACACAAACAGCTGGCAATGCAATCCATAATGGAGCTTTGAAAATCAGGTTTGGGAAGATTGAAGAGTGTTTCGAAATGCTTAACCGCAAACTTAGTTATACTTGCTCGCCTAGATCTACTTTCTCTTTTGATTTTTAATGCTATGGATTTGTATCCTTCTTCATTTATCTCTAAGAAGACTAAAAATATCTAGTGTTACTGTCACTATCTTCAAACTATTTCACTTGAGATTTCTGTTCTAAAAGGGATTCCTATAAGCTCATCCACTTGATATACTCAGCATAATTTTGTTGGTTTCTTCCCTTCCTTAGTCATTATTGTTATCTATGTCTAATTCCTTTATGGCTTGAACCTTCTCTTCCCAGATCATAACTTGTTGATGAATATCCCCTATATCTTCCATGGACCATTGTCTAAGCCTTTTTTTCCAGTGCCTATAATTTGGATTGAAGTCTCCATATTGAGTTTTCTTGGATGAGAGTATTCCACACTTTATTAACAATGTCAAAAAAATCTTAGAATCTTCACCCAACAATTAAAAATCTAAAATATTTGATGTTGTTGTGGTTTCTCTCTTGGCTCTTCATCAGAAGAGGTCTATGATCTGAACCAGTTTTGACTAAATGCCTCACTGAGTTATTTTGGAACTTTAAGCCCATAGATCATTGATACAAATCCTATTAGCTTTTTGCTTGTTAGTGTAGCACTTTTCTTGGTTGTTACCTTTAAATGTGTCTGAGAATAAGTATTTTATCCCGTGAAGCTGTTGGTTTCTCTATGGTATCTCATGCCACATCTTTGCTCCATATATTAGTAGAAATCCCTTCATAATTTATGTTTTACGGGATTTATTTCCCACCTTGATTGTTATTGTTTTACTGTGCAACAATGCCCTTCTGTTCACTTCGTGATTTTTTTGTAATCTTAGCTGCTATACTTGTTTACCTCGAAAAATGTGAGTAACAATTAAAGATAATTTGTGGTTTTAAAGATACGTGATATATCCTAATACTAGTGATTATATGAGTAATATTGAGCTTAAGTAAGAAGAGATAATGAACCAAATCAATGTTATCAGAACAGTAGGGGCCTCCTCGTCTATCCAGGGACCTCGAGGTCAGCTAAGACCAATAAAGTATGGACAATAAAGTTAAGGTGTTTATTAAATACGTGATCTATTTTTATGCCGGTTGTTAAGTAGTTGATGCTATGTATGTGAGACTTGGAAACGAAATAAGAGTTAAAGGTAAGGTGATGATCAAACCGATGGATAAACAATCGGGGCCTCGATCTTGTCGATCGGGGGCCTCGAGGTCGATTCCGGGTCTCGACCGTGAGCTATCGAGGGTTATCGAAGTATGACTAACAGCTACAATAAAATCAAAGAAGGCTCTTTATGGCCAATGATAAGAAATATATGATGAACAATAATGAAGATAATAAATGAGAGCAATAATATCAAGAAAATATGTAAGAGAGCAGAGAGAATGTTGTTTTATATTTCTTATGGAGCAGCTGAAGCAACAAATGCCTACAATATGGCGAAGACCCCCTTTATATAGAAAGGGAGGATCCCATCATAGTATAAACACATTTATTACAAAGATATAGAGATGGGACAGCTAGTTGACGTCATGATGCGGGCTCAGACTAGCCTAACAGACTTTGTCGGATCCAGTTGCACTCCTTGGGAACCCCCCTTTTACCCGATATAGCCGTTGGTCTGCATGGCTCCGAGGTCATGCATCGACAGCCCTCGAAGGTGAACCTCGACCCCGGTCTCGAGCCTTGGGAAGTATGTTCGCGGGGCATCATAATGACGGGGATATTGGACCCTCCGACTTTACCGTGCACAGATAGTCTCCGCATTTCTTAGAGTGAAAGTGATAAGAAACGACCTTGAATTTATACCCCTCTGATACTTTTGTAGCGACGGCAGTCATAAGGTGCCAAAAGACGATGCACACGCAGCCCCTGAAGGCCTTTGCATTGATTATAGTAGTCAACTATCTCTTAGCCTCCTCCAACGCGCACGCGAGGTTTCTATAAATACTCTCCTTCTTGTTTTTTACAACTCATTATATTTCCATCCCCTAGAAAAGGTTCGTTCTACCTTTACTTCTGTACTTTCTTTGGAACGCAGCTCCCCTTTTTCTTCTAGAAATTTCTAGGAATGGCTAAAACTTTCGCCTCTGCTTCCCAGGAGAATGTGACCCCATCCTCTTCGCTTTAATCTCAAGGTGAAGCGGGAATACCTCCTTGGGCTGAGGAATATGTCCCAGGATTCTTTGCGATGGCTTCTGATTTCAAGGTCGAGAGGCCTTCTTCGAGGCCGGGGCATCGTGAGCCCGTGACTCAGTATATTAGCTCGATAACAGACGTCGAAAGAGTGAGAGCTGATTGTCGTTGGGGGGACGCTGTGCTTGTTGAGATCCCTGCTCGGGAGGAAGATGTTACGACATATAAAGCTGATTTTCTTACCCATTTACACTAGGGCCGGTGGAGCCATCTTCGCCCCCGATCGATCCCGTGATTCTCGACTTCTGCCAACGGTATCAAGGGACCCTTGGCCAAATTCATCCTTCATTCTGGCTTATTGTTTACATGATCAGGCACTACGTGAATATGATCAAGGAGATGCCCTTCACCCTCGATCATCTGATCAAGATGAACAGCCCCTGTCTCGTCCATGGGGTCTAATCAAGCTCCGCTGCCGAGCCCCAAGGGCCCTCTTCTCCTGTACCGAGGAGTTCGGGAATGGGGGATGGATAAGCCGATTTGTTCGAGTAAGGACTTCTGACCTGATCCCGACGGAAAGTATGTCGTTCCCCAAGAGGTAGAATGTGGAGCGTAAGTGGACACATTATCTAGCATTCCCTCGCTCCTCTTTGACTACGTTCTTCCAGGTACTTAATTTTTCTTGCCAATGTAGCCACAGCAATTTACCCTGGCGCGGTTCCGGACCTCCCGAATTGGGTCGGCCATCTGGACTCGATATGCCTGTATGTTGAGCGAGTGTGGCGTGATCTATCCCAATCTCGGTGGGAAGCTCAGGATCATGGTGGGACTCTACCCCTGCTGTAGTCATATTTTTCGATCTAAATCGCTATTAGCAGCGTTCTCGTTGCCTGCGCTTACTTCTTGCATTTGTGTAGGTCTGGGGGAAGTCCCTTTGATGAAAGGAGCATTTCCTGGCGGGGAGGGTGCTTTGGTACCCGATGAAGGGAAGAAAAGGCAAATGGAATCATCGGACAGACCTGCAGAATCCATGAAGATTAAGGCGGAAGAAGCTAAGGCCGACCCGACAGCCCTAACTCTGGAATCGGTGGGAAACCCTCGAGTTGAAGGTGAGGGGGAAAATAGCATTTTGACAGCGCCTGAGGGAGTGATAAACCTGGCCGATCCTTGGGCCGTAGAGATGGTGGCTTCTGAGCCGGAGTCTGATGTCGTTGCGATCCAGCTTTACAGGGGAGGGACGACTGAGGGAGTATCGGGTGCTGCCCCTGAGCTGGCCGATGGCCAGGGTTCCCCTCGGGCAAGGGTACCTTCGGTAGGTGGTTCGGAGGGGCCTAGTTCTGGAGCTCTGATTGGACAAGGGATGGTCCTGATCGACCCTGCTAGTGCCGTGGTCGTGATTGATTCCCTTCAGGAAACGACCCTTCCTCCTAAGGGAGTGCAAGATGCCCCGGGTGAAGAACCTTTCGATGCTGGGAGACCTATCAAAGGAGAAGATGCGCTCGAGAGGCTTCCAACCGTTCCCGAGGAAACCCCTGAGATCAATGCTTCGCTCATCTTTGGTGAGATGAGCAGGCTTTGCGAGCAGGTAATTTGTGCAAATCTTGTCTGTCGCTCTGGCCTCGGTTGTTCTGACCTTTGCCTTTCTAACTTGTCTTTTTTCGTGGCTTCAGGCCAAGGCGCTTTATAGTCAGACTTTCACCCGGTATCGGGATGAGGTGACCCGTCATGAGCGCGAGAAGGCTCATCTTACTGAACAGGTTACTTAGTCCCTGTTTTGCCATTATCTGATTGTTTTTCCAGATCCCAGTGTTTTAATATCTCGGATCTGATTCGTGCAGTTTGGGAAGGAAAGCACCCTGCTGAGGGAGGAGCTTCAGGCCAGAGACTCTGAAGTCTCTGAACTCAAACAGCATGTGAGGGAGATAACTTCAGAGAGGGATGCCCTCCAGGAGAGGTGACCTTAGTCGGGCGTCAGCTTAGTGACGCGAGGAAGGATAGTGACAAGTACAGAAGTCTCCATTATGAGCTGGTAGCTGCATTATCCGGGATCAAAACTGAAGTCGGGGCGCTTATATCTATAGAGAGGATGCCATGAGCGCTCAAACCGGGAAGGCGTCTGAGGGGACCGATCCGAAGTTGACTCGAGCTGTGGAGCATGCTCGATTTAGATCTTGGAGGCGGGCTTTTAGGGATGTACATGCGGGAGATATCATTCTGCCTGCCGAGCTCGGGAGGGTGGAGACCCTAGAGAGGAAAGATCCTGACTTGCTTGCTTTCAGAGGTGTGCCGGGCAGTGGCTCAGGAGGTGACAAAAATGAAGGCGGAGCCCCCGGAGGGGAAGAGGCCGTCGAGAAGGGGCCGCTTAAGGACCCGTAGTTGTTGGGGTGTAATCCTTGGTGAAGCCATCAAAGATGCAGGCTCGATGATAGATTAGGATTTTGTTTGCTTCTCTCTTTGTAAGGATTTTTTCAATATTTGTAAACATCCCCCTTGTGGGCCATAAGAAGGCTTTTTGTTTCCTACCCCATCTTTCCCTTTTGTTTTTCGAAAATACTACGTGATGTATTTTGACTTTCGACCCGAGGTCCCAGGTCTCGGGTTAGACCCTTGGTCCTAGTTTTTTCATGCATCCGGCTGGCACGACCTTTGATCTTAGCGCTGGTGATAGCGACTCGTACGTATTGGGTCGGTACGCCCTTTTAGCGTAAGCTGTCATTTGAGCTCTAATGTTTTTCGCTCTTAGGCATTCTTAGTTAACTATTCCGGGTTCAGTTTCCGAGTCGGATTTCGACTCGAGCTCATTTTGACCCTCAAGTTTTTGGATATATGCGGGCTGGCGACAATGGCTCTTAAGCCTCGGGCCGATGCGGCCTTTTATGCGGGCTGGCGATAATAGCTCTTACGCCTTGCCCTTAGGCATATGTAGTTAACTATTTTGGGTTCAGTCTTCGAGTCGGGTTTCAACTCGAGCTCATTCTACCCTCAAGTTTTTGATCTGTGTGGGCTGGCGATAATGGCTTTTACGCCTTGGGTCGATGCGACCTTTTATGTGGGCTGGCGACAATGGCTCTTACGCCTTGGGTCGATACGACCTTTTATGTAGGCTGGCGACATTGGCTCTTACGCCTTGGGTCGATGCGACCTTTTATGTGGGCTGGCGACAATGGCTCTTAGCCTTGCCCTTAGGCATATGTAGTTAACTATTTTGGGTTCAGTCTCCGAGTCGGGTTTCGACTCGAGCTCATTCTACCCTCAAGTTTTTGATCTGTGTGGGCTGGCGACAATGGCTCTTACGCCTTGGGTCGATGCGACCTTTTATGTGGGCTGGCGACAATGGCTTTTACGCCTTGGGTCGATACGACCTTTTATAGGCTTTGGTTTTCCATTGTTAAGGACTTTTGAAATAGTTTTTGTCTGACTCTTCGACGGTTCGAGAAGAACCTCGATTACGAGTCGTTATGTGGCGATGATCGAGCACCTCGGGAGGTTTGGATCGGGGGCTGAGTATCTCGAAGCCTGTGATATGGAGCTGACATAGTCGAAGCTCTTTTGCCTATGTCGAGGGTAGCCTGTTTAACCGGTTCTTTTCGAAGTAGATTCAAAGTAATTGAAGGCCTGTGACTTTGTAGCGATGGTCGGGCGTCCCCGAGTCGGGTTAGTTTGGCTGGTACAACCTTATGACCGTTGTCATTTGTGCTTGGCCGGGCCATTTTTGATCCCGAGTGAAGTAGTTTGGGCGTCTATATCGAGGGTATGCCTTTTAGGGGTCTTACAAGTTCGATATATATCCTAAACTTTGAGATCGGGTTTATGCATTTAGCAAGGTCTTACAAAATTTTCATGCCTTTGAGGTCTTACAGTCCTTAGATACTTGGTACAAGTATGGTTCATGGCTTACTTGAGGCCTTACAAATATTGCCACTTGGTACAAGTATGGTTCATGCCTTACTTGAGGTCTTACAGATATTGCCACTTGGTACAAGTGTGGTTCATACCTTACTTGAGGTCTTACAGATGCTGTTTTTGCCTTATGTAGGTCTTATGATACCGAGTCTGCCCGCTCGGGGTCTTACGGCCTCGGGTTTTATAATGAATGGTGATTGGCAACAGTCCTCGAGTCATCGAGGGTATCCTGGCTCAGGAGCCGTTACTTGTAAACTTGGTATTGCCTCATTGAGGGCTTGCAATTTTGGCGACTCTGACCCTGAGGCCATGCGATTTTTTGCAATTTTGGCGCCAGTCTCCGAGTGTTCGGGACACTTTCGGCTTTGGAGACGCTTTATGATTTTGATGTTGCCTTATTGAGGGCTTATGAGTTTGGATTTCCGACCCGGGGGTCGTTCGGGTGTCAAATTATTGACGCCAGTCTCCGAGTGTTCAGGACCCTTTTGACAGAGGAGTCCTTTTTGCTCGAATGTCGAGTTTCCTTTGAAGCATGAAATGCTTTGATGAGAAAGTATTCTCCGATTACTTGGTACGAGTGTACATGTTTTTGCTGTAAGGGCTCGGTTGCTCTATATAGGCACGGTTCGTTCGACCGTTTGGCCCGGTACATTACTTTCCTATCGATGTCCCATTTGAGATATCTTGGCTTTCCCGAGTAGGTGACCTTCCGGGGGGATGCCCCCCAGTATTCGAGGTGGATTGCAAAAGAAATCTTGAATACTTGTTGAATCTCCTTAGGTAGCATATGGTCGTTGCCTCGTTAAAAACCTTGCCGGTAAAACCCTTCTAGGGAGAAAATCCCGGTCGAAGGAAAAGAGTGCAACGCGTGCTCGAGGGTGCTTTTCGGAATTTTCAGCCGGATGCCCTAGCAATAATATCGTTTTAGCATTGATATGTTCAAGTTGCTTGGAAGTTGTCTCCCTTTACCAACTACTCCGAGGACACGGTACGGTCCTTCCCAATTTTGACCTAGCTTTCCTTCATTAGGGTTTCGGGTGTTAAGGGTGACTTTCCTTAGGACCAAGTCCCCAACTCCGAAATGTCGAAGGTTTGTTATCCAGTTGTAATACCTTTCGATCCTTTGCTTCTGTACGGCCATTCGGACCAGCGAGGCTTCCCGTTTTTCATCTAGCAATTCGAGGGTCGTTGTCATGGCCTCGTTGTTCGAGCTCTCGATGGTGTGTTGGTATCTGGCGCTCGGCTCCCCGACCTCTACCGGTATCAAAGCCTCGGTGTCGTACACTAGGGAGAAAGGCGTTTCCCCTGTGCTTGATTTTGAAGTTGTTCGGTATGCCCATAGCACTTCGGGCAACATTTCTCACCATTTCCCCTTGGAGCTGTCCAACTTCTTTATTAAATTTTGGATGGTGGTTTTATTTGTGGACTTGGCCTGGCCGTTTGCACACGGGTGGTAAGGCATCGACAGGATTCTCTTGATTTTGTGATCCTCAAAGAACTGTGTTACCTTGCTTCCAATGAACTGCCTCCCATTATCGCATGTTATCTCGGAGGGAATCCCGAATCGGCACATAATGTGGTCCCAGATGAAGTTAATGACTTCTTTTTCTCTTATTTTCTCGAAGGCCTGCGCTTCCAACCATTTTGAGAAATAGTCAGTCATAAATAAAATGAATTTAGCTTTACCTGGCGCCGTCGGCAGGGGCACGACGATGTCCATTCCCCATTTCATGAATGGCCATGGCGATAAGACCGAATGTAGTTGTTCGCCGGGTTGGTGAATCATGGGGGCAAATCTCTGGCATTTATCGCATTTTCGCACGAATTCATTGGTGTCTTTCTCCATGTTGTCCCAGTAGTAGCCTACCTTGATCACCTTTCGGACTAAGGAATCGGCGCCGGAATGGTTTCCGCAAGTAACCTCGTGAATTTCTCGGAGTACATAGTCTATATTCCCTGGCCCCAGACATACTGCTAGGGGGCCATCAAAAGTTCTCCTGTACAGAGTCTTGTTTTCATCGAGCGAGAACCGGGCTGCTTTGGTTCGCAGGGCCCTCGATTATTTTGGATCCGCGGGCAATTTTCCGTCTTTTAAATAATCAATATATTTATTTCTCCAGTCCCATGTTAGGCTGGTGGAGTTAATCTCGGCATGACCTTTCTCGACCACTGATTTAGATAGCTGAATAACAGCCGCGGGGAGCAGGTCATCTTCTTCAACAGATGATCCCAGATTTGCGAGGGCATCGGCCCCGCTATTCTGCTCTCGAGGCACGTGGACCAAGGTACATTCTTTGAAATGACGTAATGTGACTTGGATTTTATCCAAATACCTCTGCATCCTGTCCTCCCAGACTTCTTAGCTACCATTCACCTAGTTTACTACCAGGAGTGAATCGCATTTTGCCTCGATGGTCTCGGCTCCCAAGCTTTTGGCCAGTTCTAAACCTGTAATCATAGCCTCGTACTTGGCTTCATTGTTAGTTAATTTTGCAGTTTTTATAGATTGCCTGATTACGCCGCCGTAGGTGGCTTCAGGACTATACCGAGTTCGGATCCTCTCACGTTTGTGGCGCCGTCAGTGAACAGGGTCCATACCCCGGAAGATGTGCCCGATTTTAGTAAAAGTTCCTTTTCTACCTCGGGCACGAGGGAGGGCGAAAAATTGGCCACGAAGTCCGCCAGAATTTGGGACTTGATGGCCGTTCGGGGTTGATATTCGATACCATACCCCCCAAGTTCGATGGCCCATTTGGCCAATCGGCCCGATAGCTCGGGTTTATGCAATATGCTCAGGAGAATATGTTGTTAGAACGCAAATACGGTGGCATTGAAAATAGGGCTTCAATTTTCGCGAGGCACTTATTAACGCGAGAGCCAATTTTTCTAGGTGCGGATACCTAGTTTCGGCATCCCCTAGGGTCCGGCTTACATAATAAATAGGAAATTGCGTACCTTGCTCTTCTCGAACCAGCATGCCGCTTACCGCTATTTCTGATACGGCCAGGTATAGATATAGTATTTCATCCTCCTTTGACATATGGAGCAGAGGCGGGCTAGTTAGATATTGTTTTAACTCCTCTAAGGCATGTTGGCATTCTGGAGTCCATTCGAAGTTGTTTTTCCTCTTGAGTAAAGAGAAGAAATGATGGCTCCTGTCGGATTACCTTGATATGAATCTGCCCAGAGCCGCTATTCGCCCTGTCAGCCGTTGCACGGCCTTTACATTATTTACCACCGTGATTTCCTCGATGGCCTTGATTTTATCTAGGTTAATCTCGATCCCCCTATTTGATACCATGAAGCCCAGGAATTTGCCCGAACCCACTGCGAAGGCACATTTCTCGGGGTTGAGCTTCATGTTGTAACATCTGAGGATGTCGAATGTTTCCTGCAAATGAGTCAAATGGTCCTCTGCGCGCAGGGACTTAACTAGCATATCATCAATATAAACTTCCATGGATTTGCCTACTTGATGCTCGAACATTTTATTAACTAGACGCTGGTACGTAGCCCCTGCGTATTTTAGTCCGAAGGGCATTACGTTATAACAGTAGGTACCATGTTTTGTGACCAACGAAGTCTTCTCCCTATCCTCGGGGTTCATCTGAATTTGATTATACCCCGAGGCATCGAGAAAGGTGAGGGTCTCGTGGCCGGCCGTAGTATCGATCAGACGATCGATGTTAGGAAGTGGGAACGAATCCTTGGGACACGCCTTATTTAAGTCTTTATAATCTACGTACATTCTTAGCTTATTTCCCTTTTTTGGGCACCACTACTACGTTGGTTAGCCATTCGGGGTACTTTACCTATCTGATGGACCCTATTTTAAGAAGTTTCGTCACCTCCTCCTTGATGAATGCGTGTTTTACCTCGGACTGTGGTCTCCTTTTCTACTTCACCGGTTTAAACCTAGGGTCGACACTCAGTCTGTGGGAGGTTATTTCAGGCGGAATTCCTGTCATATCTAAGTGGGACCAAGCGAAACAGTCGATATTATTAGTAAGAAATTGAACGAATTCTTTCCTGAGTTCGGGGGTTAATCCCGATCCCAGGCATACCTTACGATCTGGGAGGTGTTCGATCAAAATAGTCTACTCCAGATCTTCAATTGTAGATTTCATTGCATCCGGCTCTTCGGGGGCAACGAAAGTTCGAGGAGCGAAGGAATCTTTTTCGTCGTCCTCGGGGGTCTGTATGCTCCTAAACTCATCCGAGGTTGGGTGCGCAGAGTCGGTGACTCGTCGTAAACCACGAACATTTCTTTCGCCGCCTGCTGTTCTCCATATATGGTCATTATGCCATCCTTTGTGGGAAATTTTATCATCTGGTGCAGAGTTGACAGTACTGCCCTTGTGCTGTGTATCCATGGCCTGCCGAGCAGTGCATTATACCTCATGTCGCTACCGATGACTTGGAACTCGGTGTTCTGAATCGTGCCGGACGTGTCGACCGGGAGGGTGATTTCTCCTTTTGTTACCTCACCGGTCATGTTGAAGCCGTGGAGGACTCGGGAGGTGGGTATGATCCGATCGAGCAGCCCGAGCTATTCTACTACCACTGACCTGATTATGTTGACCGAGTTGCCTGGATCCACGAGCACACGTTTAACTCGAATGTTGCTTAAAAGAAATGAGATTACCAACGCGTCGTTGTGTGGTTCTGCCAAGGTCTCGAGATCCTCTTCGCTAAATGCAAGGGTGTCTTCGGCTACGCGGTCTCGGGTCGGCCCTTCTTCCGCAGTGGATACTTTTGTCCGCTTGATCATGGGCCCTTGGGGAATGTCGGTCCCTTCAGTAATCATATGAACGATATGCCGAGGAATCTCTTTTTTTGCCCAAGTTGGATTTTGCCGAGTTTCCCGCGAAACTTTTCGGCGCGCTTTCCGGTGAATGCGAGGAGCGGAGTTAATGCATTGGGCATCGCGCGAGGTCGTATCCTTGGAGGTCGGCTCCGGTGCATTCATAGGGTCCTTTGGTGGTATACCGGCACCCGGAACAGCCATACCATTCCCTCCGTGGTTCTCGAGATTGTCGTTTTCGATTCTATTTACTGAGCTAGGCATTTCAACCTGAAATTGAAGATCTTGGACAAGAAAAGGTGTAAAAGATAACTTGCGTTGTGTAATGGAACCAGCAAGAAAATAATCACTATTATTTTTAGCCCCACGGTGGGCGCCAAACTATTTACTGTGAAAATAGTAATTACAATTGAATTTGATTATGGGACTCTAAAAATACGTGATCTATTTTTATGCCGGTTGTTAAGAAGTTGATGCTATGTATGTGAGACTTAGAAACGAAATAAGAGTTAAAGGTAAGGTGATGATCAAATCGATGGATTAACAATCGGGGCCTCGAGGTCGATTTCAGGGCTCGACTGTGAGCTACCGAGGGTTATCGAAGTATGACTAAAAGTTATGATAAAATCAAAGAAGGCTCTTTATGGCCAATGATAAGCAATAAATGATGAAAAATAATGAAGATAATAAATGAGAGCAATAATATCAAGAAAATATGTAAGAGAAAAGAGAGAATGTTGTTTTATATTTCTTATGGAGCAGCTGAAGCAACATATGCCTACAATATGGCGAGGACCCCCTTTATATAGAAATAAACACATTTATTACAAAGATATAGAGATGGGGCAGCTATTTGACGTCATGATGCGGGCTCAGACTAGCCTGACAGACTTTGTCGGATCCAGCTGCACTCCTTGGGAACCCCCCTATTTCCCCATATAGCCGTTGGTCTGCATGGCTCCGAGGTCGAGCATCGATAGCCCTCGAAGGTAAACCTCGACCCCGGTGTCGAGCCTTGGGAAGTATGTTCGCGGGGCATCATAATGACGGGGAAATTGGACCCCCCGATTTTACCGTGCACATAAGGCAATAAAGCTGAAGAATAATTGTTGAACACGTTAAACAAGAGAAGAATAAGAATGTTCTACTGCAGTAAATGATCTGATCTCTTACAAAGTGATTGGGGTCCCCTTTATATAGGAGGAGAAATTCCCAATATAGTACATTCTGTATAAAAGTAAAGAATTCTATTAGTTCAGGTGTATAACGGTCTAGTACGGACCTGTACCATTTTGTACAACCCTTATCCTATAATTAATGCCTAGGTCCACGTGTCCTTGAGAAATTCCCGCTCTTTCTTGATTGACTTCGAGATTGCGATGCCCTCGATGCAAGTCGTGTCAGGCCCTCGATCAGCTTCCTCGAGGCGGGTGTTCCTTAGCCGGATCTGATCTCCACTTCGAGTCTCCCGGACTCGGACCCATAGCCCGATTTAAGACTTCAAAATCATGCTCCCTCAATTTTGACCGTATACAGATAGTCCCTGCATTTCTTAGAATGGAATGATATGAAATGATTTCGACCTCGATTTTTTCGAGACCCTCGCGATGATGTCATGTTCGTGACGTAAGAACTTGAAGTGATCGACGCGTCCCATCAGTTCATCTCCCAACAACATTAAATGTGCCACCGGTCCATTTCCCCAAAAAGCATTGAATGCATGTCAGCATCGGTCGGCCATTTGTGCCACGGAACCGTCACCGACTTTCTATAAATAGGGGGCTACTTGGCTGAACAAAACTACTCACATTCCTTCTTCATCAACTTCTGGCCCTTTCCTTTCTCTATCTCTTCTTCTAATCACCCACTTTTATGGTTCAAATCTGTGACAGCAAGGTCACATGGCAGCAACCTTACCAGCTACGCCAAGGCTCCTTCTCTTTTTAAAGATTTATCCCACTGGGTGGGATTATACTAGGTTATTGTCATTGTTGTCGTCATTGTTGTTGTTGTTGGCATTGTTGGCTCGAAACAACGAGACAAGGGCACTGAATTCTTCCCGTATCGGAAGATATGTGAACTTTACACTGCTGCTCATCTCTCTTAACTTCAACCTGGTGTGGCGCTTCATTCCTTTTGCTTTTCGTGGAATGAGGTAGCACTATCATCTATTAACTTTTGCATCCCACACCGGTACAATGTCTCAAGAAGTGGCTTCACAATAGTTGTGCTGACAAGACCCATACTCGCCAAGTTTTACACCATGCCGCAATTTTCTCAGAAGATCGAGATGGAGTCCCCGAGGAGGAGGTTCTCAAAGATGTCGTTTTCGAGGATATGCTCCCAAAAGTAGATTAGGTTCTTGGTTTTTGTTTTTGTTCCTTTGTTTCTGTGTAAGGACCCCTCCTGGGCTTTGTAAACATCTTTTGTTAATATAAGAATTTCTCTATTTTATCTTCGATTCGTGTTGAATTCCATTCTGTCTTCGTTTGTGGAAAACCAGAGCGTATAACTCTAACGATTTGTCCGAATACTGGACCCGGAACATAATAAACCCGTAGGTTTTTAACCAACTGATATAATACCCTTGAGGTTCTTTGTTAATCCTTGAGCTAGGCTTAGACTGATTCGATGCGAGCTCGGGACACCGGGACTCCTGAGTCCGAGTTGATTGATATCACGGTCTCGAATTACAAATAAAGTTAACTCTTTTAGGCTTTGTAGATAGTCCCCGAGTGAGAATTTTCTTAGAGCCGGGTAACCCTTGGGCTTAGTAGTCGAGTGAGTGTTTGCTCGAACTCAAAAGAGAGATAGCCCTCAGGCTTTGTAGATAGTCCCCGAATGAGAATTTGCTCGAACTCGGGTAGCCCTTGGGCTTAATGGTCGAGTGAACATTTGATCAAACTCGAAATAAAGTTAGCCCTTAGGCTACATTGATAGTTCCCGAATGAGAATTTGTTCGAGCTCGGGTAGCCCTTGGGCTTGGTAGTCGAGTGAGTGTTGCTCGAACTCGATTTGTAGGCTGTCCTTGATAACTTTTGACAAATTAATTCCCGGTGCCTTTGCCCTGATACCAATATCATGACATAAGCGGTTGAAGTGACTGAAAAGTTGCTTTTTGTGCGATTCCCAAAATCATTAATTATAGGCGGCTGATGGTCGGCCTTTTGGCTTCCTCAACACGCTTAAACGATCTTTATAATAGACCAATTTCCTTGAACTCTCCCTTCTTTTTACTAACAACATATTTCATCTTCTTGGATCCACCGCATAGTGATGGCTAAAACTTCCGAATCTGTTCCTCAAAAGGAAAAAGCTCCTTCATCTTCCCGATCGACCAAGAGTAAACCGGTAGTGCCACCTCATATCGAGGAATGCATCCCCTCGCCGTGTGAGACAAAATCCGATTTCAAAATCAAAAAACCTGTTTCGACACCAGGTCGATGCGAGCCCATGTCTCAATATGTTTGATTGGTGACCAAGGCCGAGCTCAAGCAAGTAAAGGAGGATTGCAAATGGGACAATAAGGAAGTAGTGATTCCCTCCTCTGAGGAAGATATCACCACATATAAAGAGGAGTACTTGAGTGTATACACTTACCCGTTTACGCTGGGCCCTGTAATTCCGACCCAGGGTCCCAAAGACCCGGTTATCCTCAAATTTTGCCAACGGTATCGAGTGACACCCGGCCAGATCTACCCCTCCTTCTGGCGAATTGTTTACATAATCAAGTTCTTTTCGAGCCAAATCAAGGGGATGTCCTTCACCCTCGATCATTTGATCAGACTGTACAGTCCCCGACTTTATCGGGGGGGGGGGGGGGGGGCTTTGATAAAGTTGCAACTCCGATCATTAAAATCTCTATTTGTTAATATCAATGAGGATAAAGACCATGGGTAGATGAGCCAGTTTGTCCGAGTCAAGACCTCTGACCTCATTCCTGCTGATGGAATGTCGTTCCCCGAGAAGTGGAACATGAAGCGTGCGTATACTCTTTCTTTTCTTTTCCCCGACTTTATATTTTCCTTCGATCTAAACTCTTTACGATGGTGCAGCCGCTTCTTGGTTTCCCGATGGGATCCTGGACCTCAAGGGCTGGGTTCGAAAGCTGGGCTTTGCCTCCTCTTACTCGGAGCGTTGCTGGCGAGATTTAGCCAAGGGTCGATGGGAGGAAAAAACCATGGTCAATCTCTCATTTGTTTTCCTGTATTTCTGTTATGGGATGCTTACCTCGGTTTCATGTAGGTCTTGGAGATGTTGTTGAGTTACGGTTGGCCCCTGTTGATGAAGTTGAGGTTCTGAAACCCTCCAAAGGAAGAAAAAGAAAAAGGGAGACATCTGAAAATCCCCCGAAGCCAAAGAAGAGCATGGCTTGAAGGCCTAAGGCCGATATGGCGGCCTTACCCCGGAAATGGCCCAATGCCTTCGGGAGCAGGAGGAAGAAGAAGATGATGACTGCCTGCTGATAAATCGTAAAAGAAAGAACGTTGATGCGTCGAAGCCCGCCGAACCAGCGGCGGCTGATGAGGCACACTCCCGAGCTGAAGAAATTTTTGAAGGGAGTTCAAACAAAGTCCCCGAACCATCGTCTAGAAAGAAGGTGCCTCGCTTAGGAGGTCATTAAAAGAGAACGTCCTGAGTGGGTCACTCAGGTGATCAACGTGGATGATTCTCCCCCTGGCCCCGAGTTTTTCGAGGGGCAAATCTAGGAGGCTGTGAACATGAGATCTTCTAGAGTGGGAGTAAACCATGAAGGGCACGACATCTTTCGAGAATGTCTTACAGGGCTGGATGACGGCCCCGACCCTGATCTTTCTTTTATTTTTAGCGAGGTATGTAGACTCTTCAAACAAGCGAGTATTCTGTTTCTTGCGCCTTTGTTTTAGCTGTTCTGAATCTAACTTTCCCTTCTTTTTCATGAAGGCTATGGTGCTCCATAAGAAGGCGTTTTCCAAGTCTCGAGATGATCTTGCTCGATGCGAGGCTGAACTTAAGAAAACTTTGGAGGAGAGGGACGCCGCCAAAGCCCTTTATGCTAAGAAAGAGGTGGAGATCCATGATCTTCGAGTTGAGTTGACGCAGGCGTGCCACGGTCGAGCCGAGTATGTCGAGAAGGTAATATAGCTCTCGAGAATCCATTATGTACTTGCTTTGTTTTGGTGGCTGGCACTTTTATTTCGCAGTTCCAACAGAAGGCCGATTTAGAGGCGCAGCTTCGTGAGGAGCTTAAGATGAAAGAAGCCAAGGCCCTGAGGGGAGGCAGGGTACGGACAATCTCGCCTCTCAGAAGGAAACATTAAAAGAGCAGTTAGCTTCGCTCGAACGCCAACTTCGAGGTGCGAAGGAGGAGAGTGTATCTCTGGGTCTCGAAATCGAGGAGCTTAAAATCAGATCTGCTGCTGAGCTGGCCAAGGCTAAATCCGATGCTGCAGCAATTATGAATTTGTATCGAGCCGATGCCAAAGCAGCTAATGCTCGGGCAAAGGAGATCTCTTCTATGGCGGAGGCTAAGTTATCAAGTGCCCTTGACCATGCTAGGCGACAATCTCGGAGGATGACCCTCGAAGAGATACATGCTCGCGTCTTTGATCTTTCAGCCAATATTGAAGCGGAGAAGATTTTGGAAGAAGAGGCGGCCGCTCTCCTTTCCGATGAAGATGATTCAGCCAGTGCCTCTGGGAGTGAAGGAGATGGGGATAAGGCACCCGAGACCCTCGAAGATGTGAATCCTGGAGATGCAGCTGCTAAGGATGCGACCCCGAAGTATTTTAAGCTTACTTTATCTTGTTTCCTTGTAAGCCTCCCTTGTGTAAATATTTCCTGTAATTATATTTTGGAGATACGAGGGGAACATTAAATCTCGTCTTTGTCTAATGCTGGTTTTAACATTGCTTGTATTCAATATTGCCTTTATTTATGGAAAATTTCGTTTGAATGACTAGTACGAGGACTGGTTCGGGGTATTATAAACCCTTAAATCTTTATCGATCGGTACAATAATTTTCAAGCCGAGTTTTAAATCAACTCGCTGTGGTCTTGGGATATTGTGAACCTCGAGTCCGAATCGAAATGAAAGCGGAGTCTCGAACTATAAGTTTTAGGCCCTTAAGCCTTTCGAGGTTGGCCCTTAGGCTCTTATATATCGGCCCTTAGGCTCTTACATGTTGGCCCTTATGCTCTTTAAATTGGGCCGTTTCGGCCTCTAAAAATGGCTATATAGTTTTTCCCTCATTTCGGCTAAAAGACTTGATAAAATTTAGTTATGCCTTAGCATGTGTTTTTGTACCCGTTGGGTTTTTCGAAGGCTCGACGTATCGGAGCCTTATTAGTCATTTTGTTTGCATAGACACTCTCGAATGCCTCTTAAGGGTTTTCCAAAGGTTGGTGTTATCGAAGCCTTTGGATTATTCGAGGGATGATTGTTTGAAGCCTCTTGGGGGCCAAATTTATCGAGGCCCCTTATATTTTGCTTTTGCCGAGGGTAGCCTGATTTAATCGGTTTTTACAAAGTGTTTGAAGGCCTTTTAATTTATAGCGGAAGTCGGACGTCTCCGAGCCGCATTATTTGGCTGTAGCCTTTATATGACTGTATTCTTTAGTATGGCCGTAGCCTTTATATGACCGTAGTCTTTAGTACAGCCGTAGCCTTTATATGACCGTAGTTTTTAGTATGACCGTAGCCTTTATGTGACCGTAGTCCTTAGTATGGTCGTAGCCTTTGGGTACGTCACTTAGACTTGTTTCCTGATAACTTTCCGAACTTGTTCGAGAAGTTAAACCCCGAGAATATTGGCCTTGGCCTTGTTTCAAAGGGGTGCCTCTTTGAGGTCTTATTAATTCGAATTTTTTATGGCAATCCCTGAGTATTCGGGGTGCTTCTGTGTTTTGGCTCATATGAGACACAAAGTATTTTTGATATAACCAGGATACTTTTTAAAATATCTGAAACATGCGTACATGTTTTGCCGTTGGGGCTTGATTATTCTATACGGACACTGTTTGTTTGACTGTTTGGCCCATTACAACGTTCTCCTATCGAGACCCTCTTAGGCGTGAAATATCTTTCCCGGAAATGTAACCTCCGGGGGGATGCCCCCCAGTATTCGAGGTTGATTGAAAAGAAGCCTTGAATACTTGTTGACCGTTCTTCGGGTAGCATATAAGTGTTGCCTCATTAAAAACCTTGCCGGTAAAACCCATTTGGGAGAAAATTCGAACTAAGGGAAAAAGAGTGCAACGCATGCTTTACGACCTACGGCCTTTGTACAGTAAGGGGTATTTTCAAGATTACGAGCCTTTGAGAGCTTCCATCGTGCTGAGCCGTAAGACCCTTTATCAACGACTCCGAGGTCTTGCTATCCGCGACCATGGATGCTCCGAGAACCTTGGCCTGGTCAGGAATGATTTTGATGCCCCAATTTGATATCACGAGGGCCGAGAAACTTAGCCGCGCCAACTCTGAGGGAACGCTTCTCTGGGTTCAGCTTCGTGTCGTGTTGACTATTTCCTGCAAATGAATTAAAGCGGTCCTCTGCGCACAGGGACTTAACCAGTCATATCATCAATGCGAGCTTTAGTTATTTTACCTGTTTATCCTTCGATCGGAATCCCTGTTATATCAAAGTAGTGCGGTCTATGTTATCAACAAAAAACTGAATGAGTTTTTTCCTGAGAGCGGGGAGTAGTCCCGTTCCCAGGTGTACCTTTCTTTTCAGTGGTTGGCTTGGTAGCATCGAGCTTTTCGGGAACAACGAGGGTTCGAGGGTCTTCGCCTTCGGTTACCTGTTATTTCACTTCTGTCGACGCTCAGAGTCGTGACTACTACTTAGCTACCTGCTTACCTTTGGAAGTCGATGTCTTCGAGATCAAGGGTTCCGGTGTCGGTACCACTTCCTCGATTGCGAACATTTCTCTTGCAGCATGATGTTCTCCGTGGACTATTTTCACTCCTTCCTCTGTTGGGAACTTTACCATCTGATGGAGAGTCGAAGGCACTGCCCTCATATTGTGTATCCACGGCCTCCCGAGGAGTGCGTTATATCTCATGTCACCTTCGATGACATGGAACCTGGTGTCTTGTATGGTCCCGGCTACGTTTACAGGCAAAATAATTTCTCCCCTCATGGTTTCACTTGCCATGTTGAAGCCATTCAACACCCGGGATGCAGGTACAACCTGATCTTATAGGCCGAGTTGTTTCACGACCCTCGATCTGATTATGTTTGCCGAGCTACCTGGATCCACTAAAACACGTTTAACTTGAATTTTATTCAAAAGGATAGAGATTACCAGGGCGTCATTGTGAGGCTGGAATACGTCTTCTGCTTCTTTTTCGCAGAATGATAGAGCGTCCTCTGGTGCATAGCTTCGACTCCGTTGTTCCTTTGTGATAGATATTTTAGTACGTTTGAATGTAGGTCCCTGTGGGACGTCTGCTCCACCGATGATCATGTGAATGACGTGCTGAGGTTCTTCAGGTTCATTCTTCTTGTTTGCATCTCTTTCTCGGAAATGGTTTTTGGCCCGGTCACTGAGAAATTCATGAAGGTGCCCCTCGTTGAATAGTCGAGCTACCTCCTCTCTAAGTTGTCTGCAATACTCGGTCTTATGCCCGTGAGTACCATGGTACTTACACATTACGTTGGGGTTCCTCTAGGAAGGATCTGTCTGTATGGGCTTGGGCCATCTAGTATCTTTAATCTTGCCAATGGCTGAGATGATACTTGAGGCATCGACACTGAAGTTGTATTCTGATAATTTGGGAGCCTCCAATGGTCCTGAGTGCCTATCAGACCCGATTTTGCTCATGAATCCCCGGGAGCTTTGGCCTCGATCTACTCTTCGATCATCCTGAGGTGTATTACGCCTTCAAATGTTTCTTCTATCTTCGATGTACGGTTGATATCTTTCTTTGTTAGATCTTGATCCCCGGTCTGTGTCCCTCGGGGACTTGGCTGCGAACCTGTTTGGGTGAACTGAGCACGAGGGGGCTCCCAACTAGTCATCCTCGACCCTGATTTTTGACTGATAACGATTGTGCACATCCGACCATGTCACAGCTGGATACTCGATCAAGTTCTATTTTAGCTGTCGAGATGCTATCGAGCTTCTTTCATTCAAACCTTGCATGAAGGCCTGAACTGCCCAGTCATCGGAGACCGGGGGTAATTCTATCCTTTCCATTTGAAACCGCGACACGAACTCCCTTAGCATTTCGTCGTCCCTTAGTTTTATCTTGAATACGTCCCATTTTCTTGTGGCCACCTTTATGGCCCCGACGTGTGCTTTCACAAAGGCATCCTCCAACATAGCAAACGAATCAATGGAGTTAGGAGCTAAGTTGTGATACCAGATCATAGCTCCTTTTGATAGTGTTTCTCCAAACTTTTTTAACTATACAAACTCAATTTCGTCATCATTCAAGTCATTTCCTTTAATTCCACAAGTGTAAGAAGTAATATTTTCGTTAGGGTCAGTTGTCCCGTTGTACTTTGGTATATCGGGCATGCGGAACTTCTTGGGAATGGGCATCAGAGCCGCACTTGGGGGGAATGGTTTTTGTATGAATTTTTTGGCGTCTAAACCCTTCAAAATTGGAGGTTCTCCCGGTATCTAGTCTACTCGAGAGTTGTAAGTTTCCACCTTCTTGTCGTTGTCTTCTATCTTCTTTTCTCTTTACTCGATTCTTTTAGTCAGTTCCTCGAGCATTTTCATGATTGTAGGGCCAGTCCCCGAGCCGCTTTCATCGGGACTTTCCAGCACTGGTTCATGCTGCGTGTTTACTGGTTCGGCGGTGTTAGGTGTTCTATTCTGACTCTGAAGTTGAGCGATGGCGACTTGCTGAGCTTGCAGCATCTCGAATATCACCTGGAGGCTGACTCCTCCTTCTTCCAGTCCTTGTGCTTCCTGGCCTTCGGCTCGGGTTTCCCTGTGTGCGTTCCTTGCGGGGTCTGTGCGTGCATCCGTGTTTAGTGCGTTGTGGGAGCTAATGTCGACTGGCTCCATGTTTGGCACTCCCTCAGGGTTTACGGGTGGTACGCCGAGCCCTATGCCGCTGTTTTCTCCAAGACCTTCACTGTCATGAGCAGGTGCATTTTGTGTGCTGGACATGACTAAGCCTGAAATCAAAGGATCTTTGACGAGAAAAAGTGTGAAGAATAACGTGTGTTATCAGAAAACTAGCACTAAAATAATCACTATTATCTTTAGCCCCACGGTGAGCGCCAAACTGTTTACCTCGAAAAATGTGAGTAACAACAACAACAACAAACCCCGTATGATCCCAACAGGTGGCAAAAAATATGAGTAACAATTAAAGATAATTTTGTGGTTTTAAAGATACGTGATATATCCTAATACTAGTGATTATATGAGTAATATTGAGATTAAGTAAGAAAAGATAATGAACCAAATCAATGTTATCAGAACAGTAGGGGCCTCGAGCTCGTCTATCCAGGGACCTCAAGGTCAGCTAAGACCAATAAAGTTAAGGCAATAAAGCTGAAGAATAATTGCTGAGCACGTTAAATAAGAGAAGAATAAGAATGTTCTACTGCAGTGAATGATCTGATCTCTTACAAAGTGATTGGGGTCCCCTTTATATAGGAAGAGAAATCCCCAATATAGTACATTCCTTATAAAAGTAAAGAATTCTATTGGTTCAGGTGTATAACCGTCTAGTACGGACCTGTACCATTTTGTACAACCCTTATCCTATAATTAATGCCCAGGTCCACGTGTTCTTGACAAATTCCCGCTCTTTCTTGATTGACTTCGAGATTGTGACGCCCTCGATGCAAGTCGTGCCAGGCCCTCGATCAGCTTCCTCGAGGCGGGTGTTCCTTAGCGAGATCTGATCTCCACTTCGAGTCTCCCGGACTCGGACCCATAGCCCGATTTAAGACTTCAAAATCATGCTCCCTCGATTTTGACCGTATACAATACTTTTGCTCCCCTCCAAAGATATAGCTAGTTTGAATAATACTTTACTCTTTTTTTTGGTGTTTCCTTAACTATTTTTTTTTTTGCTTATTTTTTCTTTTAAATCTAGTACTCATAGTAGGGTTCTCCACATTGTTTCCTTCATATAGTTGTTTTTTCTTAGACTTAATGCTCTAAGCTATTTTGTCCAAGACTTTCTCCTTTTCTTGTTTATACTGGTCATCTTTCAACTTTTCATTTGAAACATGTTGTTGATAAGTGAGGATTTTGACTACTTATTAGCACATTTTTGCTCTTGTCTTAGTCCGAAAGAATTGATTGATGTTCCCAAAACTAATGAAAATATGCAAATTGCAGGAATATCGGAAGTTTGGTCTCGCATGATAAAATTTGACTCAAAAAGGAGTGTTCTGAAGCACAAGGCACTAAAAGGCGCAGAAGCAAAGAAGTGCAGTCCGCAGAAGGATTTCTGCGGCTGTAGAAGAAATTGCGGACCGCAGAATTCCATCTGTGACCGCAAACCAAGCTAAAGAAACCAATAGGATTTTGGCAAATGTGCAGACCGGACATGAATTGTGTGGCCGCAAAATAGGTCTGCACTGACAAATATTTCCAAGTTTAGAGAGTGTGCAGAATACCATGTCCTTACGCCTTACTGAAGTGCGGACCGCACAAGAATTATGTGGCCGTAGAAGTTGCTTCGTAGCCGCAATCCAAAAATGTGCGGCTGCAGAATCCCATCTCCTGCCAACTGAAGACATCTGCGGACCGCATATAAAATTGTGTAGCCGCAGAACCTCCCGAGGGGCATTCTTGTCAGCGAATTTTGCCGCACTATAAATAGACGAGTTTCACAAATGTAGGTCAAGTTTTGAAGAAAAAGTTGTTGTACCGGTTACCCTTTACTACTTTAGGAAGTTTGTAACCATTTTAGTGCATTAACATTATCTTTTATCATTTTAATCTTTGAATATGAGTTTAATTAGCTTTTCTTATTTATTTTCTTCAATTCCCATTATGAGTAGCTAGATTCTTACTAGGGTTGTAACCCAACCCTAGTGTGTAAACCTTATGGATATTTAATTTAATACTTGTTTATGATTCGGTGTTGATTATTTAGCTTAGTTCATGCTTCAATTTTGGAATTAATGGTTGCATTCCTTTTTGACTTAGTCTCTACTTGAGAAAGAGGGACCTAGTCTAGGATAGCTTGGCTAACAAGGAACTGGGCTAATTGAGAGATTGGTTAACCTAATTAAAAGGTTCAAACTAGAGATTGATACCCATTTGGACTTAAGAAAGCCAAAAATTGGGCAAAATCACTCTTTGACCGAGAGGTATTGAGTGCGTAATGTAGAGTTGAGAGCTATAATACGCTCGAATCACCAAAACAAGTATTTACGTCTTTATCCCATTAGGCGAATACCTAGGTTATGGTCACATCCCTAGGTTTTTAAACTATTTGGAAAAACATCAAAAACAATTGTTCGTTTCTAGTTTCTTTTATTTAGCTTGCATTTATTAGAGAAATAGTAGAAGTAGAAATAAAAAATGTGTTGCGGAAGTGCAAATTTAGTTAGTCCATTCACTCTCATCAAGTATATACTCCTAACACCCCTTATAACTTCATGCGGATTCGACCCCGACTCATAGTTGGGTAATTTATATTGCATACGACCGTATCATATCTCTTATCGAGCTGTGTTGTAGACGTCATCAATTTTTGGCGCCGTTGTCGGGGAGTTAAAACGGTGTTAGCTATATATTTGGGTTTATTTTTGGATTATCTTCTTTTCCATCTGTGTTGCTAACTTGTGTGAAACAATTTTAGGTACAACCATGTCGGCAAACAATGATCTCGAAAATATGCATTTGGGGGATGTGGATGTCGAGGATGAGCAAGTTGAGGAGGTACCTCTTGAACCTCAAGCCAATCGAGCAGGCCGGGTGCTTCATGACAATGTACCCCTTCACCCCCACCTCTACCACGAGCGGCTCCACACGGGGTGTTGCCCAATGAAGGATATGCTAGTGCAATAATCCCTCCCCGTATTAGGGCGGGCAACTTGCAAATCACCAATGTGATGTCACTTTGCTTGAGTAAAGGGGTTTCTTCACCGGTGCTCCAACTCAAAATGTGTATAAACACTTGAAGGGGTTTGTGGATACTTGTTGGAGGAGAAAACAAACAAATATCTTCGAGGATGCATTGAGGCTAAGGCTTTTTCCCTTCTCTCTACGGGAGAAAGCTTTAGATTGGTTGGAACGATTACCGAACCATTCCATTTACACTTGAGATGAGTTGGCGGAAAAAGCTATTGCTAAGTTCTTTTCGCTCGGGCACATGGCTATACTTCTAGATGAGATTTTGGAATTCCAGCAAGAGCTAACTACAGGAGATATGGGAGCGCTATAGAACAATGGTTAAGGAATGTCCCAACAATGATATGACAGAAAACATGATTCAACAAACCTTCTATCGTGGGATTAAAACAACCAACCAATGTATAGTAAATCAACTTGTCGTGGCAACTTCATGACTATGCCTTATGCGGAGGCGTGTGAGATTTTGGATGAAATGGCGGAAACATCATCGGCTTGGAAATCCCGGGCCAATGTTCCACAAGGTGATCCAAATATGATCCATCTTCACAAAGAATTGCATGACCATGGGCAAGCCATTGCTGAGTTGACTACTACCATGAATCAACTAGTAAAGGCTCAACTTAATCAAGTGCAAAATCTTAAGCAAGTCAATGCTATGGAAGGAGTGAACATGATAGTGAACAAGAGAAGGGATAATGGTCCACAAGTGCAAAACCGAGTGGAGAACTATGTGCAAGAAGATAGTGGTTTGAGCAAGATAATTCCTATAATGAACAAGAAGAGGAAGTGCAATATGTGAATAATTTTCAAGGGCAAAGAAACAACTTTCAAGGCCCGAACCAACAACAATGGCAACCTCAAAAAAATCAAGGCAATTGGAATTCTAACAATCAAGGCAATTGGAGCGGACACAACAATCAAGGGAATTGGCATAACAACAACAATCAAGGAAATTGGAGTGGAAATAACCAAGGAAATTGGGGGGGGGGGGGACAATCAAGGCGGATGGAACAACAATCAAGGCAACCGAGGGTCGGGTTTTCATAGGCCCCCGATGTATCAACAACCGAGCAGCCCACCTCCTTATACTTCCCATGGTCCAAGTTCTTCAAACAATGAGATGGGGCGTATTGAAAATATGTTCAAGCAAATGATGGAGAAGAATGCTGATTCGGATGCCCAACTTGACTCACACAACACATTCATTCGCAACCTAAAAGTTCAAATGGGGAAAATCTCTCAAGCACTAAATGCTCATCCTAAAGGGGCACTACCAAGTGACGTGGTAGTAAACCCAAAGGGTGGAACACAACAAAGGGCATTCCATGGTCGTGACCACAAGAAGTGGAAGAGGTGGGAATGCACCCACCTCAAGTCAAAGGCAACTTGTTGATGATGATCAAGTGGTGCAAGAAGAGGAGGTCCCGAACAATGTGGTGCAACCTAACGAGGAAGTTCGGATTGATATTGATGAAAGTGTTGAAGAGACTCAAGAGGAAGTGAACCCGTCTAGGGATCACATTATTGACATACCGAAAACGGTAATGCAAAAGGCCAAGGCACCATTTCCTAACCCTCCACCTCCATACCCTCAAAGACTTGCCAAGAAAAATGGCAAGAACCAATTTAAGAAGTTCATTCAAATGATGAAGATTCTATCAATCAATGTGCCATTAGTTAAAGCCTTGGAACAAATGCCCGGTTATGCAAAGTTTATGAAGGATCTTATGACAAAGAAGCGGTCAATGAATTTTGAAACCATAAAAATTACTCATCAAGTGAGTGCAATTGTGCATTCAATGGCCCCTAAGTTAGAGGATCCCGGTGCTTTCACGTTCCTTATACAATTGGAAGTGTCGAGTTTGCTAAAGGCCTTTGTGATCTTGGGGAAGTATCAATTTGATGCCTAATTCGGTTTTCAAGACTTCGGGAATTGGGCAACCAAGACCCACCTCTATGAGATTACAAATGGCCTATCGTACTATGAAGAGGAGCTTGGGAGTGATTGAAGTGCCTTGGTTCGTGTTGATAAATTCATTCTTACGGAGGATTTTTTCATTTTAGATTGTGAGGTTGATTATGGGGTGCCGGTTATTCTTGGGAGACCTTTCCTTGCTATGGGAAGGGCTCTTTGTGATGTTGAAGCCGGAGAACTTACCTTCTGGGTTGGTGATGAAAAAGTGGTATTCAATGTATGTAAGTCCATGCAACAACCAAATAGCAATAAGGTGTGCTCTTTTGTGGACTTGGTGAACAATGTTATTTTTGATGAAAAAAGTGCTACAATCAATGTTGGTGATATGTTGGAGGCCATATTGCTCAACTTTGATTATGACGAGATAGATGGTTTCATGGAATGTGTGAACTCTTTGCATGGAATGGGGTCATACAACTATGCACCCTGAAAATTATCCTTGGATCTTGAAAATAGGACAACTCCTCCTACAAAGCCTTCTATTGAAAAGCCTCCTACCTTGGAGTTAAAGCCATTGCGTCCACATATTCGGTATGAATTTCTTGGTCCTTGTTCTACTTTACCGGTTATTCTTTCCTCTTGTTTGACTAACGTACAGGTAGATTCCACCTTGGCGGTGCTACAAAAGATGAAGAAGGCTATTGAGTAGACCTTGGCGGATATTCGGGGGATAAGCTACGCCTTTTGCATGCATAAGATCAAATTGGAGGATGACGCCAAACCATCTATTGAACATCAAAGGAGACTCAATGAGGCTATGCAAGAAGTTGTCATAAAGAAGAATATCAAGTGGTTGGATGCCGGGGTTGTCTACCCCACCTTCGATAGTTCGTGGACTTCTCCGGTTCAATGTGTCCCAAAGAAGGGGGGCATGACAGTGGTCACCAATGACAAGAATTAGTTGATTCGTACAAGAACGGTGACCGGTTGGAGAGTGTGTATGGACTATCGCAAGCTCAACAAAGTCACAAGGAAGGATCACTTTCCACTTCCTTTCTTAGATTAAATGCTCGATATTGGCCGGTCGTGCTTTCTATTGCTTTCTTGATGTGTATTCAGGCGACAACCAAATTCTTATTGCTCTGGAAGATCAAGATAAAACAACCTTTACTTGTCCCTATGGTACTTTCTCATTCAAGCGGATGCCATTTGTTTGTGCAATGCACCGGAGACTTTTCAAAGGTGTATGATGGCTATTTTCACGGATATGGTGGAGGACTACCTTGAGGCCTTCATGGATGACTTCTCGATGGTTGGAGATTCTTTTGATTATTGTCTTGCAAATTTGGACAAAGTGTTGGCTAGATGTGAAGAAACAAATTTGGTGCTCAATTGGGAGAAATGTCTTTTCATGGTCGAGGAAGGCATTGTCCTTGGCCATAAGATCTCGAAGAATGGATTTGAAATTGACAAGGCAAAGATTGAGGTAATTTTTAAACTTCCACCTCCAACATTGATGAAGGGTGTGCGGAGTTTCTTAGGCCACGTGGGGTTTTACTGGCGCTTCAAAGATTTCTCTAAGGTAGTGAACCTGTTGTGCAAGCTTCTTGAGAAGGATGCTAAGTTTAATTTCAATGATGATTGCATGAGAGCTTTTGAATTGTTAAAGTTCAAGTTGACAACTACTCCCATCATCACTGCTCCAAATTGGAGTGTACCTTTTGAACTCATGTATGATGCAAGTGATGCAGCGGTTGGGGTTATTTTGGGGCAACGCATCAATAAGATTTTTCATCCGGTCTACTATACTAGTAATACCATGAATAGTGCCCAAGTCAACTATAGTGTTACAGAGAAAGAGCTCCTTACTATTGCATTTGCAATTGAGAAGTTTCGCCCGTATTTGATGGGTGCAAAAGTCATTGTCCACACGGATTATGCGGCACTTTGTTATCTTTATGAGAAAAAAGGACTCTAACGCTCGGTTGATGAGATGGGTGCTCTTGTTGCAAGAGTTTGATATTGACATCCAAGATAGAAAAGGTAGTGAAAACCAAGTGGCGGACCACTTGTCTCGTTTGGAGGAGAAGAGGAGGCCGCATGATGGCCTTGAAATTAATGACTCATTCCTCGATGAGCAACTCTTGTACATTTCAATGAAAGAGGTGCCATGGTTCGCAAATTTCGCAAATTTCCTTGTGTGTGGAATCATCCTGGATGAGTTCTCTTCAAACCGAAGGAAGAAGTTCAAACGGGATTGTCAAGATTATTATTGGGATGAACCATAACTCTTTCGGATTTGTACGGATGGGGTGATTAGAAGATGTGTACCAGAAGAAGAGCAAGGTGAAATTCATGGGGCTTGTCATTCTTCGCCATATGGTGGTCGTCATGGTGGAGAGAGAACGGCAACCAAAGTGCTTAGTTGTGGTTTCTATTATCCCACTCTTTACAAGGATGCAAGCGAGTTAGTCAAAAGATGTGATGAAAGCCAACGGGCCGGTGGAATCTCAAAGAAAAATGAAATGCCTCTCACTACTATTTTGGAGATTGATATTTTTGATGTGTGGGGGTATTGACTTCATGGGCCCTTTTGTGAGTTCTTGTGGAAACACCTACATCTTGGTCACGGTGGATTATGTGTCCGAATGGGTTGAGGCCGTTGCTTTACCCAACAATGAGGCTAGAAGTGTGGTGGCATTCTTGAAGAAGAATATTCTCATAAGGTTGGGTACTCCGCGTGCAATTATAAGCGATGGGGGGGTCACATTTTTGCAAAAAGGCTTTAAACACTTTACTTGGAAAGTATGGTCTTAATCACAAAATCACGACTCCCTATCACCCACAAGCTAGTGAGCAAGTGGAAGTCTCCAACCGGGAGACAAAGAGTATTTTGTCAAAAACGGTGAATGTTAATCGGACGGATTGGTCCAAGAAGCTTGATGATGCATTATGGGCTGACCGGACGACTTACAAAACACCTATCGGAATGTCACCATACCGGTTGGTGTTCGAAAAAGCTCGTCATCTTCTGGTGGAACTAGAGCACAAGTCCATGTGGGCTCTAAAGAAGTTGAATCTTGATTGGGATGTAGCAGTTAAGTTGAGGGTTGCACACTTAAATGAATTGGATGAGTTCAGGTACCATGCTTATGCAAGTTCGTCCATGTACAAAGAAAAGATGAAATATCTTCATGACAAATACATTTAGAACAAAGAGTTTAAGGTGGCCGATCTTGTATTGTTGTTTAACTCAAGTTTGCGGATGTTTCCCGGGAAGCTAAAATCTAAATGGAGTAGTCCTTTTGAAATTGTGGGTGTGACACCTTTTGGTGCATTAGACTTGAAGAACAAAAACAATGAAGTATTTCGAGTCCATGGTCACCGGGTGAAGCACTATTTTGGAAAGGTTGGAGATAGCCATGTCGTGGCGATCATTCATTTCACTTGATGGTATTCTACGTCGTGTCGCGGCATTAAATCAGGCGCTTCTTGGGAGGCAACCCATGTTCCTTTTCCTTTTTCTTTTGTAGTTAGGTGATATTTTTGTTATAACTTGATTTGATTTTTGCTACAGGGGTGAGTGTGGCTTACAGGAATTGCGGACGAAAAATTTGGCTAAGTGTTCTATGGAACGCGGACCGCAGTTGATTTGTGCGGATCGCAAATTTGTGCGGACCGCACATTTAGCTTGAGGACCGCACAATCGAGATGATGAAAATACCAACTCTCTGAAGTCTTTAGCCTGTCAGTACGGAGGTCGATCTACGACCGCACATGAAATCTGCGGCCGCACATGAAAATATGCGGACCGCAGATGAAAAGCTGAGATGAGGTCCCTAGGTAATAGAGTGCGGACCGCACTCTCCCTTATTTACCTTAGCAAACCATAAGTATAAATAGAGGAACAGGGCCATTTTATGCTTTTCACTCTCTGAAACAACAAAATTGTGCTCTGCTAAATTTTCTTAGAGATTTCATCTGTCCACACACACAGCCACTTTGATCAGTCACTCATTACACACACTCTACTTGTTATGCTTCAATTTCACGTTAATCTTTTTAGTTAGTTTAATTTGTAGATTTTTAGTTCTTTTTAGGCCATTTGTTATTCAATTCAATTGTATGTCCACGTGGGGGTAAATCTGAACTGGGTTAACTTGATATATGCTCTATAAGGACTGGGTTAGTGTAATTTCATATTTTTATAATGTTGCCATGTCAAATTGTGCACGAAATTGAAAACCTAGGTAGAAAAGTTTGAACTGTACGTAATTTTTAAAATCTACGGCTGCAGCGGCACTTGAATTTGTGCGGTCCGCAAATGTTGAATTTAGGGCAACTTAGTGGAGAAGGGATATGCGGCCGCAAGTTAAAATCTGTCGACCACAGAATTCCTGTCGTGGCCGTAGAACAACACATTTACTGTCATCAGAGAGTCCTTACTTTGAGACTCCAATGTACGGCGCAAGTTTAATTGTACGGACCGCAGAAATCCTGTTGCGGTCGCACATTAGCCAATTCTCTGTCATCAACAGTTGTCATTTTTGGGTTTCAAAGGTGTGGCCGCAAGTGAAATTATGCAACCGCACTTTACTTCTGTGGACGCACAACAAAAATATGCAGTCCGCAGATCACATTCCCTACAAGCATGATCTAACTGTACACACTCACTGTGTCCTTTGGTTTATCCTTTACTTGCATGTCTCCTGTGTATGTTTGAACATTAAATTGCAACTAACACTCGCCTTTGCTTGATATAGACAATGGTTCGATCTAGAGGACGAGAAGACACTTCAAAAGGGAGAGGTGAACCTTTTTGGGGTTGAGGCAAGAGTGCCTTAACCCTTGGCCAACCAAAGACAATACGGAAGAAAGCAACAGACGGCAGAGGGAGAGGTGCAGACCTCTTCGAGACTAGCTCATATGTCCTATCAGGGAAGTGTCAGAGGGCAACTCAACTTCTGTTCAGGAGCAGCCGGCGGTACAGTCGAGGCCGCAGGGTAGATACCAGCTCAGGGACGAACCGTCCTCATTTCATAGCACTTCGGAGGGATAGGAGAGTTCTAGTCAGGCTTCTGAGCCATCAGCTACACCAGTTCCTGAGGCATAGGTTCCTGCACCAGTTTATGACATACCTGATGATGGCTGAGGAGGAGATGCCACCACTACAGTGTTTGAGAGATCAAAGAAGAAGGAAGTTTGGGAGGATCTCTTTGTCGGCCAGCTTCCGGATATGATGGCCATCGAGGTCGCTTACTCTTGAGCGACAGTATCTATTGAAGGATTTGGAGAGGTATAACTCGGCCATATTGAGACAGTTCCGGGCACGAAAGGAGCCATAGGGAGTTTTATTCACCCTTTCCTCTTTTACTCTTATTTTGATAAGCATTGAGGACAATGCTTGCTTTTATTCGGGGGGGGAGGGGGGGTGGAGGTGATTTGACACATTTGGTACATTCTGATACAAGTGGCCTATAATAATTTGATGATATTCTCTGTTTCTTATTTAGATGTATATATCTTCTCTCTCTCTCTCTCTCTCTCTCTCTCTCTCTCTCTCTCTCTCTCTCTCTATCTATCTATCTATCTATCTATCTATCTATCTATCTATTTCGTTATGTATATTCATTCTATCTTTAGTAGTTTTTGCTCATTAGTTTCTTTATTGTACTTTTTCGCTGATTAGTTTCTTTATCTTTTCCATATTAGTTCTTGTTTTGTCACGTAGCTTCTTTTTGTGTTCTCGTAGATAATAAGCCTTTGGTTTTCTTAATGTCACGATTCTTTCCAAAGGTTGTTGTTGTGTGAACCGGGTGACTCATCCCAACGATGGATGGCATGACAACCTCTTTAAGGGAATGAGTTTGTTTTTGTGGTTAGATAATAATAGTAGTAGTAATGAATAAAAAGACCTAATTAAGTCATGCTTGAAGAGTCAACCATTCTTCAATTGGCACCAACACACTTAACTAAGTGCTTATGGTTAGAGACAAGGTTTTTAAAAGAAATAGCTCTAGTTAGTGACTTTGTGACTCTTGAGTTGACTTTGGCAATCATCGAGTGGTTTAATTGGACCAGAGTGATCTTTAAACTTAAATGTGGTCGTTGTAGGTTCTCGACTTTATCATCTTTTACAATCTAGTTGCGTGAGGGGTGAGATGAATTGTTGCCAGTCCAAGTATCCGTGCGAAGGATCTAGAACTTGCCCCGAATGTGTTTCAAGGTGAAAACCTAAATTTCGCTTGGTTTGAGAAGTGATTGTAGGCTCTCCTTGGCCCGTTTGAGTTTTTTATTGCCTACCAATGTCGTTATCCCTATTCAACCCCTTTGAGACTCTAGCCTTTCTCATTTGATAACTATGTTACAAGACTTTATCCATTTTTTCGTGACCCTCTCTTGGTACCCGAGATTTCTTTAACACTCTTGTGAAACAAATGGCTTAAAATATAAGTTTGGGGGAGAGATGAGGAATTTGAAAAAGGTATCAAGGCACAAAAAGAGAAAAAGAAATGATCTCTATGAGAAGAGAAGGCAAGAAAAGAAAAGAACAAAAAGAAAAATGCAAAAAGTGAATAAGTAAAAGGGTTGATGGATTCAAAAAGAGGTAATGATACCAAACATTGAGAAATTAAAAAGGGAGAAAAATAATGAAATGATCAAGAAAGAGTGATGTTAAGTCTATCTAGACCCTAATGAAAAGAAACTGTCTCTAAGAATTGGCAATTGTGAGCCGAGAAATGAAAGATGGAGTGCTTAAGGAAAGGTGTAATCACTTATCCATACGGTATCCTACCCTAACCCAAAATACTTCATTACATCCCGAAAGAACTCCTACTTGATTTCAAATCGAGTGAGCTTACATAGTGGTGATCTACATGAGAGGCAAGCCTATGGTACTTGAAGCCGTACTTGTGACATTCTCTTGTGAGAGATAAGTGAGCCTTTCATGAAACTTCGGATTGAGCGCGAACTTCTTAAGTGAGCTTGGCAAATG
The DNA here is from genome assembly GCF_001879085.1 of Nicotiana attenuata. Taxonomy (NCBI): domain Eukaryota; kingdom Viridiplantae; phylum Streptophyta; class Magnoliopsida; order Solanales; family Solanaceae; genus Nicotiana; species Nicotiana attenuata. The sequence continues at coordinate 26,242,261 of NC_031999.1, forward strand.
GAAAGTACAGGAGGAAGAGTTTGGAGTCCACCATGGCCTACATGATAGAACAAGAGTCCTTGATGAGTAAAGTTAATTCTTGAAGCTCAAATGTCACATTAGAACTATATGTGCATGAATATGTGACTTGTCACCTTGTTGATAATGCATGAGCAGTGTGGGTAATTGTTGGTCCCAACTTATGTGTGAATGGCTCACCTTTGACTCGCTGAAATGACCCTTAACTTTAGGAGGTGGGAACTAATTTATTTGATTGAGGACAAGCAAAGACTTAAGTTTGGGGGAGTTGATAAGTAGGGATTTTGACTACTTATTAACACCTTTTTGCTCTTGTCTTAGTCCGAAAGTATTGGTTCATGTTTCCAAAACTAATGAAATATGCAAATTGCAGGAATGTTAGAAGTTTGGTCTCCCATGATGAAATCCGACTCAAAAAGCAGTGTTCTGAAGCACAAGGCAATAAAGGGCGCAGAAGCAAAGAAGTGTGGTCCACATAAGAAATTGCGGACTGCAGAATTCTATCTGCGACCGCAAACCAAGCTAAAGAAACCAACGGGATTTTGACAAATGTGCGGACCGCACACGAGTTGTGTCGCAAATGAAGTATGGTTCCGAAAGTGACTTTGGTTTGCCAGTTCAGGCTCAACTCCTCGCTTTACGTTAGCGGACCTACAGGTCGGGCCGGGGCTCTGCGCTCTTTCTTTCTATGTGGGATGATAACGGGGAGAGAAGGAAATTCGTCGAGGCGACGAACAAGACAACAGGGTCTGCACTAACAAATAGTTCCAAGTTCAGAAAGTGTGCAGATGACCAAGTTCTGACGCCTTACTGAAGTGCGGACCGCACAAGAATTATGCGGCCGTAGAACCCCTGATAGACATTTTTGTCAGCGAATTTTGGCCCACTATAGCTTGACGAGTTTCACAAATTTAGGTTAAGTTTTGGAAAAAAAAAAGCTGTTGTAGTCGTTACCCTTTAATACTTTAGGAAGTTTGTAACCATTTTAGTGCATTAACATTATCTTTTACCATTTTAATCTTTAAATATGAGTTTAATTAGCCTTTCTTCTTTATTTTCTTCAATTTTCATTATGAGTAGATTCTTACTAGGGTTGTAACCCAACCCTAGTGTGTAAACTTTATGGGTATTTAATTTAATACTTATTTATGATTTAGTGTTAATTATTTAGCTTAGTTCATGCTTCAATTTTAGAATTAATGGCTGCAAACATTGATTCATGCCTTTTTGACTTAGTCTCTACTTGAGAAAGAGGGACCTAGTCTAGGATAACTTGGCTAACAAGGAATTGGGCTAATTGAGAGATTGATTAGCCTAATTAAAGGGTTCAAATTAGAGATAGTAAGAACCCGACTTGAGCTCATATCAACTATTTTGTTTGATACCCATTTGGACTTGAGAAAGCCAAATGGGGCGAAATTACTCTTTAACTGAGAGGTACTGAGTGGGTAATTTAGAGTTGAGAGCTATAATATACCCCAATCACCAAAATAAGTATTAACGTCTTTATCCCATTAGGCGAACACCTAGGGTTATGGTCACATCCCTAAGCTTTTAATCTATTTGGAAAAACATCAAAAACAATCGTTCGTTTCTAGTTTCTTTTCTTTAGTTTGCATTTATTAGAGTAATAGTAGAAGTAGAAATCAAAAATGTGTTGTGGAAGTACAAATTTAGTTAGTCCATTCATTCATCAAGTATATACTCCTAACATCCCTTATAACTCCCTATGGATTCGACCCCGACTCATAGTTGGGTAATTTATATTGCATACAGTCGTATCATATCTTTTATCGAGGTGTGTTGTGGATGTCATCAGTTGACCTCTCTTATTAACCTCATTCAAATTTGTATTGGTTGCCTTCTCCTCTATAGTGTTTTTTCCTTTGGTGTTTTCTTCTCTTTCTTCTTTTTTTCATGACTTTTCTGCATTGGATTATGGAGTACCCAAGCAATATGTAATGTCTACAACATTTTGGGATATTTTCACACTCCAATTTCTGAGTAAATCCTTTTAGTGGATTAGATTTATCCTCTGACCCCACCCAGACAAAGTTCATCTTGGCTTGGTGGGATCAATCTCCACTTTAACCTTAGCCATATTTGGTCAAGTTTTGTGGTCTGTAGCCAAACCTATAGACAGGGGAGTTCTAATATGACCAACTTTTTGCTTAACATAATGCCAAGTACGGCAGTGAAAGGAAAGTTTAGGAAGGAGCATCCATACTGAAACTATAGGTGAATCCTCTTCCGGCTTAAAATCCGGTTAACATTTCTCAAGCCACATTAGTTGACCATCAATTTCTATAGAGAATCTATACCAAACATTTTTGAAGTCATCTTCATTGGAGAAATCCTGAAATACAATACAAAATCATAAACCCCTATTTTGACATTACCTTTGACTGTGATTTTTTTAGCAAACTTAGATCAAATTCTTTCTATTTGAGGTTGAGTTCGTAAGAACTTACCCACAATAATGAGCCTACATTCTTCTGACATGACTATATAGTAATCCGAGATTTTGAAAATGATCGTTGGGATTTCATTATGAGTGGAGTATCGAGCTTTCACATCTAGATTCCCATGGCGAGTTCCGTTAGGGCTCGGGGTCGACGAAGTGTTTAGAGCAACAACACAAATAGAAGTAGGATTCTCGGATTCTCAGTAATAGGTTTAATATTCTCAGTCAGACGCGCCATATTAATACCAATCGGCGCTCTCCATGAGACGTGCGTGAGCACCACACGCCCAGAAGAGGGAGTTAAGTTGTTTTTGTGAGGGAGTCGTTATACTGTACGGAGATCGAACTTTTTTAGAGAGATGTTTATGTGATTAAACTTCCTGGGGGTTTACATTCAAAATCGAAGCTATGTNTGCTTTAATTTAATTAGTGTTGGAGAATAAGCGGGTATCTCGAAGGAGTGTTTTTCACTAATAAGAATTTTTTCTTTTTTACTCTACTACCTTTTTATATATATACGAAATTTTAAACTTATTTACCCGATTTATCTAAGTTTTTCTATTTAGAAAAAGTAACTAAAGTTTTTTATAAAATATATACAAATTTGGTCAAAATCTGTAATTTATCTATGTAATTTTTTTGTATCCAGTCAACATTATTATTTTCATATATATATATATATATATATATATATTATTTATGTCTTCTTCCTTGCGTTTCAATATGAAATTCCAACCAAAACCAACTCGAATCTTCACCAAATTCACTCAAAATTGAGATATAAACTTCAAAGGATATCCCTAATCATTTGCAACAACACTCAATCCAAACAAATAACAATTTCGTAAAATTTAATTTTTGAATTTAAAGCTTCAAAGCTTTGTAATGGCTTTCAGTGGAGTTCTTAATGAATTAACAGAGTTTGGTTCTCAAACCTTTCTTCCATAGGCGAAATAGCTGAACAGTTTGATCAATGATAATAATCCAACAACATATAGCATAAGTTTATTCCTCGAAAAGGAATCCAGAAAGGAACCTCATGAAAATATTTTCATTAAGTCCTATTACTCCCGTATCCAGCCAGTTTTCGATTTTGAAGGTACCCAAATTTATCTTTTTGGTTGTGATTATTGTATTTTGTGAATTTGAAAGAATCATCTGATTGAATAAACAATTAGGCGTGAGAAGAGAAAATGGAGGGGGAATGGAAGATTAGATTCTAATACATTATTTTGCATATAAGTAGTAAATTGTATATTAACTTGTAACTAAGTTTAAACTTCAATATCGAGAGTAAATAAGTTTCAAAAGTAGTACAGATTCCCTAAAAATTCCTTAAAGCTACTAAGCTTTAATTAGGCTGGGCTTCACTTAGATGTCCACTTCCACAAGTATCGGGCTTGTAAGCTTACGTAGTAGTATACAAATTCACAAACTTGGGCCTTAAGAAGAGGCCCATGTTTATGGTTTGGGCTTGAAAACAGAAAATATCCAACAACGTCGAGCTATGGAGCAATTGAACTCCGGCGACACCATAGTCTTTGCTGCTGTGCTCCATCTTCAGCTGTAATATTTACAACTTGAATTTTGAAGTAGCTTTAAACAGTAGAGAGAAAAAGAGCGAGCAAGTTCGATGGATTTAAGCTTCCCCGTGAAAGCTCAGCTTTTTGGCTCCAAAATTTGTTACAAGTCCCCTAGCTACTCTACTTCAATAAAATTCTACCATAAAATATCTCGGCCTCAATTTTCAGTATATGGAATTAGGGTTCGTTCAGAATTTGACCACAAAATCAATGGAGCTTTCTCTCCCGATAATGACGCTCGCTTCCTCGACCGGGTATCTCTCTCTCTCTCACACACAAAAAACATATGTGTGTAAAAGCATGCGTTTAAAATGAAATTTTGGGGAAAATGGGATAAGTTAAGTACTTCCATTGACTATACCAGCGAGTGACTGACTTGACTAACTGTTTGTGCTTCAGCAAAAGGCATTGGAAGCTGCAATGAATGATATAAACAGCTCCTTTGGCAAAGGAAGCGTCACTAGATTGGGTAGTGCTGGTGGAGCTCTTGTGTATGTAATTTTCTTCAATGCCAAATAAAAGAAAAAGAAAGAAAAATACTTGCAAAGAGTAAATGGTGAATCTGTTTATGATATTATAGGTGGAACTTATCGTAGGAAGCTTTAATAGTCTCTCTGTAGAGATATATCAGTCTCACAATCTACTTTTTTCTGCAGTGAAACTTTTCCAAGTGGCTGCTTGACGCTTGACTTTGCTTTAGGTGGTGGCCTTCCCAAAGGGAGAATTGTTGAGGTTTTAACTTTAAATACTTTTCATCTGTATTTTCAATATACATTAGTTATTGCTGGTTATTAATCATCTATTTGGTTAAGATTAATTGATTTTGATTACACATTGGTGGAGTAATCCTACATGAAGCTACATAGAACAATTAAAATTGATGCATTAATAAAGTTGATTTTGTTACAAAACCATTTCATCAATAGGCTGGGGTATTAGATTCTGATTTTTCTGTACATCTTGAATTCCTCAATTGATATGAGTGTGTGGAACATTAACAAGATTGGTGCAATTTGTTGTCTGATATTTTTCACTCACATTTGCCTTTACAGATATATGGACCTGAAAGTAGCGGAAAGACTACCTTAGCTCTCCATGCTATTGCAGAAGTACAGGTGCAATATGTGTTTGGTTTATTCTACTCATTAATTTGGAACTTCTACTGGGGATGGGCCTGCACTTGGACAGGAGGGGCAATTGATAATTTGGATGAAAAACAGAAGTCATATGGTTCTATCTACGGATGAACTGGAAAGAAAATAATGGACAATTTGGAAGGGTAAAAGGCAAAGCTTAGAGTCCTTCTAGGGTCCATTAGAGCTTTATTGCTGCAGCCTATCCACTGAAACCACTTATCTTAGGCTTCTTACTTAAAGATGTTCTTGTGTGAAGTGAGACAGATTATAAATTGTCAAATTCTCGTTATGCAGAAGCTAGGAGGCAATGCAATGCTTGTTGATGCTGAGCATGCTTTTGATCCTGCATACTCTAAAGCACTTGGAGTAGATGTAGAGAATTTGATTGTCTGCCAACCTGATAACGGAGAGATGGCTCTAGAAAGTAATACTTTTCCCTCGTTACACCATTAGAAATGACTTTGCGTTTTTTGCGCTAGCGAACTTATCAATGATCGCTGTAGTCTTACTAGAGTTTGTACTTTTAACCAAACTTTTGGTTGCCCCAGTCGCAGACCGAATGTGCAGATCGGGTGCTGTAGATCTCATTTGTATTGATTCAGTCTCAGCCCTTACTCCACGGGCTGAAATTGAGGTAAGCCAACATTTTAGTTTTCTAAATGTTTAGAAAGTCCCACCAGTTCCTGATTTCATGGTATGTTGTTATGTGTAGGGAGAAATTGGGATGCAGCAAATGGGTTTACAAGCACGCCTGATGAGTCAAGCTTTACGTAAAATGTCAGGCAATGCTTCGAAAGCTGGGTGTACTCTTATATTCCTCAATCAGATAAGATACAAGGTATTCTTGACATAGAAATTGCAGCATGCTCTTTCTAAGTAAACATGCCATTCTAACTTCCATAAGTGTGATTAACTTCATATACTGCATGATTCTCATCCTTACTTGTGGACTCACATGCTGAATGATAATAATTCCTATGATTGGAATCAGATTGGTGTTTATTATGGAAATCCTGAGGTCACAAGTGGAGGGATTGCCTTGAAGTTTTTCGCCTCAGTTCGACTTGAGATCCGTTCTACAGGGAAGATAAAATCTGTGAGTGCAGAACTGCTCAGATGGCTAATTTATTTTATATTTTTCACACATTTAAATTTTCTATATTGAAACACTGTTACTGATTCTTTCAGGCAAAAGGAGATGAGGAAGTGGGCCTTAAGGTCCGGGTAAGAGTTCAAAAGAGCAAGGTAAAACGGCTTCACATCATATTTACTCAATGTGGTGGCATCAGTGTTATGTTTGTCGAAATGGAAAGCATGTGTTAATGGTTCATCAGTTATACAAGAGTTCAGTGCTTAAACTATAAAGCTGACATTTGCATGATAAAGGTTGTCATAACAACAACAACAACAACATACCCAGTATAATCCCATGGGTGGGATCTGGGGAGGTTAGTGAGTACGCAGACCTTACCCCTATCTGGAGAGGTAGAGAGGCTGTTTCCGATAGACCCTCGGGTCAAGAAAAAGTGGAAAGGAAGAATAGGGGAGAAGAAGAGGAGGAAAGAGGGGGGAGAAAGGCGATAAGCAAAGAGGAGAAAAAGTAGCATCAAATAGTAACCATCAGGGAGCAACAATATCCGGTAAAAGGGCGAAAAAGTAGCATCAAATAGTAACAATCAGAGAACAACAATCCCAGTAGCAATTTACAAAAACAAAGGACGTGGTTGCAAAGTACCAGATACAATAACTAACTAGAAGGAAGTAACTTTCAACCCACAGCACGAATATTATTAGTACTACTGGTGAACCTATGGAAAACTCGCAACTACCTATCAACCCATCACCTTAATCCTCGACCTCAACACCTTCCTATCGCTAGTCAAGTCCTCGATTAGGTGAAGCACCGACATGTCCTGCCTAATTACCTCTCCTCAATACTTCTTAGGCCTACCCCTGCCCTTCCTCAAGTCCGCCATGGTCAACCTCTCACGCCTCCTGACCGGGGCATCTATATCTCTCCTCTTCACATGCCCAAACCATCGCAGCCTTGATTCCCGTAACTTGGCTTCCACGGATGCCACTTCCACCTTGTCCCTAATAACTTCATTCCTGATCTTGTCTTTCCGGTATGACCCCACACACTTCTCAACATCCTCATTTCTGCTACGCTCATCTTTTGGGCTTGTGACTTCTTACGGGCCAACACTCAGCTTCATACAATATAGCTGGTCTAACCACCACCCTGTAGAATTTGCCCTTAAGTCTAGGCGGTACATTCTTATCACATAAAACCCCCGAAGCTAGCCTCCATCTCATCCAACATGCTCCAATGCGGTGAGTAACATCCTCGTCAATTTCCCGGTTGCCTTGGATTATAGTCCAAGATACTTGAAACTATCTCTTGTGGGAATGACTTGAGTATCAATATGATAAAGGTTGTCATGGTTATTGGATCTCCTGCACCGGCGAAGCATGGTGATTCCACTGTATAATTCTTGTGAATTGGTGTATATTGTCGAAGATTTTAGATAGCTACTTTAGTGATGCATCCTTGCAGAAATCTCTTCTAGCAAAGACCTCTATTTTTTTTTGAATCTCTTTTAGCAAATACAAGACAAGAACATCAAAGAAATTGCCAGTATACATCTGATCTATTACTGTTTGCATCTTCTTGCTGATTATGGTGCCAATATGCTAATTGGTCTTACTCTTTTCCTTCTTAGGTTTCTAGGCCTTACAAGCAAGCAGAATTTGAAATTATCTTTGGAGAAGGAGTGAGCAAGCTGGTCTGTGTGGCATTATTATCTTTCTTTTCCTTTGTGATCGGCTCAAATTCTGTTCCTGAAATTGACCTTTTGCAGGGTTGCGTATTAGATTGTGCTGAACTGATTGACGTGGTGTCTAAGAAGGGTTCGTGGTATAACTATGGGGAGCACAGGTTTGTACATTTTGCAGCTTTTGCTAAAATATAGGGACTCCCGAGAAGCTTACAAAACCATTAATATGGAACTCCATGTCTCAACAGAAATATTTGCATATTTTTGTCATGACCAATCAAGAGTCTGAAAATTTTCTATAGGCCATAGTGGAAGTGTCAAAGCTTACATTCAAATGAAAAGAAAACAGCTTAGGTCAATTTGTATTACTCATACCTCATATGGTTGCTGAAGGAAATAATTTTATGTAGTGATAAGAATAAGCAAGAAATTGACTCTCAGTGTGATTCAGAACTGTCCCAAAAAATGAAGTGATTCAGAACTGTCCAATTTACTGATTATTGGTGCAGAAGCTAAGATTAATCAAAGATTTGTCTTACTTATTACATCTGTGAGCCGAATCATGCAACCGGTTCATTACTAATATTATGTGACTCAGCACTGTTTCTTTGATGTTTTACTTTAATCTTATGCTAGTCAACACTTATTCTTGATGCTTTAATGAAGGCTGGGACAGGGACGAGAGAAAGCATTGCAGTATTTGAGAGAGAATCCTCTTCTCTCTGAAGAAATAGAGAAGGTAATTATACTCACTTTTTAGGTGCATTTTGGAAGTGTTTTTACTCGTCGTATTGTGTAACATAAGTTCAATATCTGAAGATTACCTGGGAGGTGTTAGGCGAATAAATAACCTGATAATAAAAGAGAACTAATAAAGCAAACATCTCAGTTTATTTGCATATTAGTTATGTTCATTGTTCATTAGCTTATCTGTTCTTGTATCTTGAGCCTGTAGGTTATTGTTTTAGATGGAAGACAGATGGAAACTATGGCCATTTGTGGTCATAGTACCTATAAGCGAAGATATATTTTTATATGTCGTAGTATTGGCTTAACACAATGAGAAGTTTCTTGTACACTGCAAATCAATATTTTAGGGGCGTAGAAATGACATTATCTATCTGCCCGTGCAGATGGTTCGGACATCCGTGGTAGACGCAACTGGGTTTTTAGGCTCTTCTTTATCGAAACACCCACTGCCACAGCTTCAAGAGGAAGATGCACTTCAAGAGATGCAATAACATGAATCAGAGTTCTGCTTTGATTGATTATGACAACAAATTTCACAACCAATATTGACATCCATCTGATTCTATAGAAGAAATGAACAAAATTGGAAGAGTCGCTACTGGAATTGCTTAGTATGAGACCATTTCTGTACTCTATACATTGTTGAAGAAAGATGTATATTCTTGTATACTAGTACATCTTGGTGGGGAGAAGGAGATAGATACGTCCTTCATTGCTGGACTGGTTGCCTGTTGTGCAAACAAGAATGCTTTTTCTATTTTGGACGTCTAAATTTTCTGGGTGACTAGGTGTCACCTGAGCCAAAACAGAAGAATTAGAGTTAAGGTAGTGAAAAGGAGTATGTAGTTAGCTCATTGCTGCATATTTTGTCATTGTGGTTTGGTTGTATTGTTAGCCAACATTTATGATTGAGCTCTTTTCTCTGTACATCAACTTTAAGAGGTCAAAATTGTACCATTTTGTTGGACTTAAAGAAAACAATATTTGAACATTTAACAATGTGCTAGTGGCAAATGAAGATTTTTGCTAGCATCGTGGAATTTCTCTACATCTGCATTGGATGTTAATATCTTACCTGTTGCATTGTTACTAGTGTGACGACCCAAAGGGTTATCACTTGTTCTCTTATTCATTCTGTGCTTCCGAGGCCTTGAAAACCTCATTTAGGGTCGCCTCGATTTGCGTGCACAGTCCGGGCGCGTAGCCCGAAAGTCTAGATATGAATTTCTGTGAAAAATGCGAAGTTTTGATATTAAAATGAATAAATTTGACTTCGGTCAACATTTTGGGTAAACGGACCCGGACCCGTGATTTGACGGTCCCGGAGAGTCCGTAGGAAAATATGGGACTTGGGCGTATGACCGGAATCGAATTCCGAGGTCCCAAGCCCGAGAAATGAATTTTTTGAGTAAAATTGTTTTCTGAAAATATTCAAGGAAATTGGAAATGTAATTTGATTAGAACGTGTTGGTATCGGGCCCGTATTTTGGTTCCGGCGCCCGGTACAGGTTTTATATATGGTTTAAGCACTTTCTGTAAAGTTTGGTTGAAAACGGACGTCGTTTGACGTGTTTCGGACTTAAAATGGAAAGTTTGATGTTTTATGAAATTTGGAAGAAATCATGGATTTTGAGGCTTACTTTGATGTTTATGATGTTATATTAGCGATTTAATCGCACGGATAAGTCCGTAGGATGTTTTTGAGGTTGTGTGTATGTTTGGGTTGGAGCCCCTAGGGCTCGGGTGAATTTTGGATAGGCCGTGAGTGCATTTTTAACCTTTGTGAAAATCTGGCAGTTCCGTTCTAGTAACTTCGCATTTGCGAAGAAGTTCTCGCAAATGCGAGCCTTTGATCGCAAATGCGAGAAGGGGGAATCCTGCATTGGGTCGCAATGCGACCATCTGGTTCGCAAATGCGATGTGGAGCCAGTCGCAAATGCGACATAGAGGCTCGCAAATGCGATGTCTGCTGTTTCGCAAATGCGATATAATTGTCGCAAATGCGATGCTCTTATTTTTGCCCAGTGTTCGCAAATGCGAACATGACTTCGCAAATCCCATACCAGGTCGGGGTTCGTAATTGCGAACCCCAGTTCGCAAATCCCACATCTGCAACCTGCATATTTTACACTTAGCCGAATTTTGAACCATTTTCAAAATTCTTTCAGAACACAAACTTCTTGGGCGATTTTTCAAGAACAAACCTTCTTCCAAATCAATTGTAAGTTGATTTTTACTCATTTCTTTCAATCATTAACATCATTTAACATGTTTTCAACTTAAAATCAATGATTTTCATGGGTGAAATTGGGGGTTTTGGGTAGAACCTAGGTTTTTCTAAAATTGGGGATTTGGACCTCAATTTGAGGTCCGATTTCAAAATAAATTGTATATTCGAATTCGTGGGTGAATGGGTACTCGGGTTTTGGTTCGAACCTCGGGTTTTGACCACGTGGGCCCGGGGGTGATTTTTGACTTTTTGGGTAAAACTTGGGAAAACTCATTTTCATGCTTTGGGGTTGATTCATTTAGTGTTTATTAATGTAATTAAGTAATTTGTGATTAGATACGAGCGAATTGGTGGTGGAATCGCGGGGTAAAGCTATACTTAAGGCTTAAGTTGTGTGCAAGGCATTGAGGTAAGTGTTTGGTCTAACCCTAGCTTGAGGGACTAGGAGTTGAGTCTTATTTGCTAATTGTTGATTTGTTGAGTACGACGTATAGGCATGGTGACGAGTATCTATACGTTGGTGTCTAGCATGACCGTGAGTCTTTAAATTGTGAATACCTTGATTTCGTTGTATTTCTCTTGCCTTGGCAATGATTCCTAATTGTTGTGAAAAGCTTGTGAAAGGAAATTGTGACCTATGAACAACGAGGAGCATTGGCTCAAGTTATATTTCAATTGTACGTATATGAAATGGTTGAACCCCTTTGGAGCATTGGCTTAAGTGGTAAAGTGAGATATGAAACAAAAGTGAAAGGAAGAGAAAGAGTATTTAAATTGTTCCCTTGCCAGGATATTGTTGTTTATTGATTGTTTTCCCTTGCCGGGATGTCGAGATTATTGATGTTGTACCCTTGCCGAGATTTCTTTTATTACTTTGTTTATCCCCTTGCCCCTTGTTTGTGATTGTTGTTTGGGTGAGGAAGAGTGTTAAAGCACGAAGGGTGATGCCGTGCATTGTTTGTTTGTTGTGAGGAAAGAGTGTAAAGCACGAAGGGTGATGCCGTGCATTGTTTGCTTATGGTGAGGAAAGAGAGTAAAACACGAAGGGTGATGCCGTACCGCACGATGTACCATTCCGTGCCAATATTGATTATATGTGAGGAAAGAGAGTAAAAGCACGAAGGGTGATGCCGTGCACATTTTATTATTCTAATTGCTTGGTGAGGAAAGAGAGTAAAAGCACGAAGGGTGATGCCGTGCACATTTTATTATTCTAATTGCTTTGGTGAGGAAAGAGAGTAAAAGCACGAAGGGTTATGCCGTGCACGTTTTCATTATATTATTGCTTGGTGAGGACGAGAGTAAAAGCACGAAGGGTGATGCCGTGCACTTGTCTTTGATTTTTTCCTGATTTTTGCTGATAATTGAGTTATGTTGTCCTTTACTTCTATTTACTGATTTTCTTGTTGTTATCGGTTCAAGTGCATTAATTGTCTTATCCCACTATTATTGTGACTCTTTATGTTGGTATTTTCCTTTATTATGTTACTTGTTATTGTTGGCTCGAGGTATCCTTGCGCAACATTATGCTTTGAATTTATGCTATAATTGCTACATGTTTATGTGACTTAATTGCTACTTGACATTTAGCATACTAAATATTAAATTGCATATTTGCTCCTTAAAGTCCATAATTAATTGCAACTTGTCATTGCTTGTTTTCCTCTGTGAGTCATAATTATTGTGTACTTGTTGTCTTATGAATTCGTATTAATTGTTGTGTTTGTTGGAGTAAATTTCATTTGGAAGAACTGTTTACTTAATGAAATAGGAGCGGGTGGTACGCCTACCACGAGATTTAATAAAATGGGAGCGGGTGGTACGCCTACCACGAGATTAATAAAATGGGAGCGGGTGGTACGCCTACCACGAGATTAATGAAATGGGAGCGGGTGAAATGCCTACCACGAGAATTAATAAAATGGGAGCGGGTGGTACGCCTACCACGAGATTAAAGAAATGGGAGCGGGTGGTATGCCTACCACGAGATTTAATGAAATGGGAGCGGGTGGTACGCCTACCACGAGATTTGATTATGGAGAAATGGGATCGGGTTGCACGCCTGCAACGAGATATGTACTGACAGTGAAATTTGCTTTTATTTCCCTTATCCGTGTTCAAGTTAAATTATTGATGTTCTTTATTATTTTCTTGAAATTCCGTATTATCTGCTACCCCCGAAGCATGTTCCCCTCCCATTTAAAAAGTTTGTTCTTGTTATTTTTCGTTGTAGATATATATATAACTGTACAGGTTTACGTGGTAGTCCTGTCTAGCCTCGTCACTACTTCGCCGGGGTTAGGCTAGGCACTTACCAGCACATGGGGTCGGTTGTGCTGATACTACACACTCTGTGCTCTTTTGCACAGATCGAGGTATCGGGTAGCCGTAGTAGCTCGGGAGCCAGCCTTCAGTTCACTGAGACACCGAGGTAGCCTTGGAGGCGTCCGCAGGCCCAGCGTCTCCTCTATTTTATTTATGATCTGTTATCTCTTATATTCGAGACAGACAGTGTTACTTTCTTTCAAATGGTTGTATGTAGTAAATCTTAGTAGTCCGTGAATGTTGTGACACCAGTTCTGGGTAGGGGCACATGTGGATTTTTCCTTATTTATTGGGTTATATCGTTTAAGTCTTCCGCTAAATTACAAATTCCGCTGTTGTTTAGTTATTTATTTCCTGTTAATTAAATTGGTAGAAATGGATTTTAAACAAAAGCATTTATGGATTCAAGATGTATGGCTTGCCTAGATTCTACGAGTAGGCGCCATCACGACCCCCGATGGTGGGAAATCCGGGTCGTGACAAGTTGGTATCAGAGCTCTAGGTTACACAGGTCTCACAATTCACGGACAAGCTCAGTAGAGTCTGAGGGATCGGTACGGAGATGTCTGTATTTATCCCCCAGAGGCTACGGAGTTAGGAAAACATCACACTTGTTCTTTCCTGTCGTGGGGTTTTGTTTCTCAAATGCTAAATTGAAACCTCTACTCTTGTCCCTTTGCGAATGGCGAGGTCATGCACCGCTTCTTCAGCCGGGCAGCAGCACAGACCGGTGATAGATCAGCTACGTCTTCGGAGGCTTTATGGAGATTGGATAAGTTTCACCAAGCTCTTCAATTCTACATTCAGCGGTGCATCTATTGAGGATCCCCAGGATTTTCTGGATAGTTGCCACGAGGTTCTTCGGAACATGGGGATCGTGGAGACCAATGGGGTCGATTTTGCTACCTTTCGCTTGTCTGGATCCGCCAAGACCTGTTGGAGAGATTATTGATTGGCTATACCAGTTAGGTCACCAGCTTTGACTTGGGAGCAGTTCACGCAGCTATTTCTGGAGAAGTTTCTCCACATCACTCAGAGAAAGGTATCAGAGGGGGAGGTAGTGGTATTAGAGGTGGAGGTAGAGATGCTAGAGGTGGAGGTAGATGTATTAGAGGTGGAGGTGCAGATGTTGTTCTGATTTGTAGCAGAGAAGCTTCAGTTTATTTTGCGCCGCATCTGGTCATGCCTAGTGATTCTTTGAGTGCCCCTGTTTATGTGTCTACGCCGGTGGGTGATTCTATTGTGGTGGATCGCGTCCATTGTTCATGTATAGTGGTTATTGGAGGTCTTGAGACTCGTGTAGATTTTCTTCTTCTGGACGTGGATGATTTCGGTGTTATATTGCTGATGGACGGGTTATCACCTTACCACGCTATCTTGGACTGTCACGCCAAGACTGTGACCTTAGCCTTACCGGGTATGCCTCGTTTAGAGTGGAGAGGGACTCCAGGTCATTCTACCCGCAGTGTTATATCGTATGTGAAGGCTCAGCGTATGGTTGAGAAGGGGTGTTTGGTTTATTTAGCTTATGTTTGGGATTCCAGTGCTGAGGTTCCCTCTATCGATTTTGTGCCTGTTGTTTGTGAGTTCCCTGATGTTTTTCCTTCAGACCTACCGGGTATGCCACCCGACATGGATATTGATTTCTGCATTGATCTGGTTCCGGGCACTCAGCCCATTTCCATCTGCCGTATCGTATGGCCCCGCCAGAGTTGAAGGAGCTAAAGGAACAGTTGCAAGATTTGCTTGAGAAGGGTTTCATTAGGCCGAGTGTTTCGCCTTGAGGTGCGCCAGTGTTGTTTGTTAAGAAGAAGGACGGATCGATGAGGATATGTATTGAATATCGGCAGTTGAACAAGGTTACAATCAAGAATAAGTATCCACAGCCGAGGATTGATGATTTGTTCGATCAGATTCAGGGTGCCAGGGTATTCTCCAAGATTGACTTGAGATCTGGCTACCATCAGTTGAGGATTAGGGCATCCGATGTCCCTAAGACAGCTTTCCGCACTCGATACGGGCATTATGAGTTCATGGTTATGTCATTCGGGTTGACAAATGCCCCAGCAGCTTTCATGGACTTGATGAACCGAGTGTTCAGGCCTTATTTGGATTCGTTCGTGATAGTCTTTATTGATGATATATTGATATATTCCCGTAGCCGAGAGGAGCACGAGCAGCATCTTAGAGTGGTTCTTCACACTTTGAGGGGTAGTCAATTGTACGCCAAGTTTTCGAAGTGTGAGTTCTGGTTGAGTTCTGGTTGAGTTCAGTTGCATTCATGGGTCATGTTGTGTCAGCAGAGGGTATCCAGGTTGACCCAGAAGGGTGCCCAGTTCAGATGGTCGGACGAGTGTGAGGCGAGCTTTCACAAGCTCAAGACAGCTCTGACTACGGCACCGGTGTTGGTTTGCTCACAGGTTCCGGGCCTTATATAGTTTATTGTGATGCATCTCGTATTGGACTTGGTGCAGTTTTGATGCAGGATGGCAAGGCTATTGCCTATGCTTCGCGACAGTTGAAGATTCATGAGAAGAACTATCCGGTTCATGATTTGGAGTTGGCAGCCATAGTTCACGCATTGAAGATTTGGAGGCATTATCTGTATGGCGTGGCATGTGAGGTGTTCACGGATCACAAGAGTCTTCAGTATTGGTTCAAGCAAAAAGGAGTTGAATTTGAGGCAGAGAAGGTGGTTAGAGTTGTTGAAGGATTATGATATCACCATTTTAAATCATCCGAGAAAGGGCAATGTGGTGGCCGATGCTTTGAGTAGGAAGTCAGCGCATTTCTTTCCTATGGTAGTCTCATATTCATCCGAGAGGTTAGCTGAGATCCATATTCGGGAGATTGTTCGCCTTCATGGCGTGCCCGTATCTATCATTTCGGATCGGGGTACGCAGTTTACCTCGCGCTTCTGGAGAGCAGTTTAGCGAGAGTTGGGCACACGGGTTGAGTTGAGCACATCATTTCATCCCCAGACGGACGGTCAGTCCGAGCGGACTATTCAGATTTTTGAGGATATGCTCCGAGCTTGTGTTATTGACTTTGGAGGCTCGTGGAATCAGTTTTTGCCTTTAGCAGAGTTTGCCTACAACAACAGCTACCAGTCGAGCATCCAGATATCTCCTTATGAGGCCTTATATGGTAGACGGTGTCGGTCTCCGATTGGATGGTTTGAGCTGGGAGAGGCTCGGTTGTTGGGTACAAATCTGGTTCAGGAAGGCCTTGGACAAGGTCAGGGTCATTCAGGATAGGCTTCGTTCAGCTCAGTCCAGGCAAAAGAGCTATGCAGACCGCAAGGTTCGAGATGTGGCTTTCATGGTTGGTGAGCGGGTATTGCTCCGAGTGTCGCCTATGAAAGGTATGATGAGATTTGGGAAGAAGGGCAAGCTTAGCCCTAGGTTCATTGGTCCGTTTGAGATCCTTGATCGAGTGGGAGAGGTGGCTTATAGACTTGCTTTGCCGCCGAGCTTATCAGTCGTGCATCCAATGTTTCATGTGTCCATGCTTCGGAGGTATCACGGCGATCTAGCCCACGTGTTAGATTTCAGCACTGTCCAGTTGGACAAGGATTTGTCTTATGAGAAGGAGCCGGTAGCTATTCTAAACCGGCAGGTTCGTCAGTTGAGATCCAAGAGTTTTCCTTCTGTTCGTGTTCAGTGGAGAGGTCAGCCTCCTGAGGCATCGACCTGGAAGTCCGAGTCCGATATGCGGAGCCGTTATCCTCATCTCTTTCCTGACTCAGGTACTTCTTTCTTTTGTCCGTTCGAGGACGAACGGTTGTTTTAGAGGTGGAGAATGTGACGATACAAAGGGTCATCACTTGTTTTCTTATTCATTCTGTGTTTCCGAGGCCTTGAAAACCTCATTTAGGGTCGCCTCAATTTGCGTGCGCAGTTCGAACGCGTAGCCGGAAAGTCTAAATATGAATTTCTGTGAAAAATGCTAAGTTTTGATAGCTAAATGAATAAATTTGACTTCGATCAATATTTTGGGTAAACGAACCCGGACCCGTGATTTGACGGTCCCGGAGGGTCCGTAGGAAAATATGGGACTTGGGCGTATGCCCGGAATCGAATTCCGAGGTCCCAAGCCTGAGAAATGAATTTTTTTTTTTGAGTAAAATTGTTTTCTGAAAATATTTAAGGAAATTGGAAATGTAATTTGATTAGAACATGTTGGTATCGGGCTCGTATTTTGGTTCCGGCGCCCGGTACAGGTCTTATATATGGTTTAAGCACTTTCTGTAAAGTTTGATTGAAAACGGACGTCGTTTGACGTGTTTCGGACTTAAAATGGAAAGTTTGATATTTTATGAAATTTGGAAGAAATCATGGATTTTGAGGCTTAATTTGATGTTTATGATGTTATATTAGCGATTTAATCACACGGATAAGTCCGTAGGATATTTTTGAGGTTGTGTATATGTTTGGGTTGGAGCCCCGAGGGCTCGGGTGAATTTTGGATAGGCCGTGTGTGCATTTTTAACCTTTGAGAAAATCTGGCATTTCAGTTCTAGTATCTTCGCATTTGCGAAGAAGTTCTCGCAAATGCGAGCTCGCAAATGCGAGCCTTTGATCGCAAATGCGAGAAGGAGGAATCCTGCATTGGGTCACAAATGCGACCATCTGGTTCACAAATGCGATGTGGAGCCAGTCACAAATGCGACATAGAGGCTCGCAAATGCGATGTCTGCTGTTTCGCAAATGCGACATAATTGCCGCAAATGCGATGCTCTTATTTTTGCCCAGTGTTCGCAAATGCGAACATGACTTCGCAAATCCCATACCAGGTCGGCGTTCGCAATTGCGAACCCCAGTTCGCAAATCCCACATCTGCAACCTGCATATTTTACACTTAGCCGAATTTTGAACCATTTTCAACATTCTTTCAAAACACAAACTTCTTGGGCGATTTTTCAAGAACAAACCTTCTTCCAAATCAATTGTAAGTTGATTTTCTTTCAATCATTAACATCATTTAACATGTTTTCAACTTAAAATCAACAATTTTCATGGGTGAAATTGGGGGTTTTGGGTAGAACCTAGGTTTTTCTAAAATTGGAGATTTGGACCTCAATTTGAGGTCCGATTTCAAAACAAATTGTATATTCGAATTCGTGGGGGAATGGGTATTCGGGTTTTGGTTCGAACCTCGGGTTTTGACCACGAGGGCCCGGGGGTGATTTTTGACTTTTTGGGTAAAACTTGGGAAAACTCATTTTCATGCTTTGGGGTTGATTCATTTAGTGTTTATTAATGTAATTAAGTAATTTGTGATTAGATACGAGCGAATTGGCGGTGGAATCGCGGGGTAAAGCTATACTTAAGGCTTAAGTTGTGTGCAAGGCATTGAGGTAAGTGTTTGGTCTAACCCTAGCTTGAGGGACTAGGATTTGAGTCTTATTTGCTAATTGTTTCTTGTTGAGTACGACGTATAGGCATGGTGACGAGTATCTATACGTTGGTGTCTAGCATGACCGTGAGTCTTTAAATTGTGAATACCTTGATTTCGTTGTATTTCTCTTGCCTTGGCGATGATTCCTAATTGTTGTGAAAAGCTTGTGAAAGGAAATTGTGACCTATGAACAACGAGGAGCATTGGCTCAAGTTATATTTCAATTGTGAACGTATATGAAATGGTTGAACCCCTTTGGAGCATTGGCTCAAGTGGTAAAGTGAGATATGAAACAAAAGTGAAAGGAAGAGAAAGAGTATTTAAATTGTTCCCTTGCCGGGATATTGTTGTTTATTGATTGTTTTCCCTTGCCAGGATGTTGAGATTATTGATGTTGTACCCTTGCCGGAATTTCTTTTATTACTTTGTTTATCCCCTTGCCCCTTGTTTGTGATTGTTGTTTGGGTGAGGAAGAGTGTTAAGGCACGAAGGGTGATGTCGTGCATTGTTTGTTTGTTGTGAGGAAAGAGTGTAAAGCACGAAGGGTGATGCCGTGCATTGTTTGCTTATGTGAGGAAAGAGAGTAAAGCACGAAGGGTGATGCCGTGCCACACGATGTACTATTCCGTGCCAATTCTATTGATTATATGCGAGGAAAGAGAGTAAAAGCACGAAGGGTGATGCCGTGCACATTTTATTATTCTAATTGCTTTGGTGAGGAAAGAGAGTAAAAGCACGAAGGGTGATGCCATGCACATTTTATTATTCTAATTGCTTTGGTGAAGAAAGAGAGTAAAAGCACGAAGGGTGATGCCGTGCACGTTTTCATTATATTATTGCTTAGTGAGGACGAGAGTAAAAGCACGAAGGGTGATGTCGTGCACTTGTCTTTGATTTTCCTGATTTTTGCTGATAATTGAGTTATGTTGTCCTTTACTTCTATTTACTGATTTTCTTGTTGTTATCGGTTCAAGTGCATTAATTGTCTTATCCCACTATTATTGTGACTCTTTATGTTGGTATTTTCCTTTATTGTGTTACTTGTTATTGTTGGCTCGAGGTATCCTTGCGCAACATTATGCTTCGAATTTATGCTATAATTGCTACATGTTTATGTGACTTAATTGCTACTTGACATTTAGCATACTAAATATTAAATTGCCTATTTGCTTTTTAAAGTCCATAATTAATTGCTACTTGTCATTTCTTGTTTTCCTCAGTGAGTCATAATTATTGGGTACTTGTTGTCTTATGAATTCGTATTAATTGTTGTGTTTGTTGGAGTAAATTGCATTTGGAAGAACTGTTAACTTAATGAAATGGGAGCCGGGTGGTACGCCTACCACGAGATTTAATAAAACTTAATGAAATGGGGAGCCGGGTGGTACGCCTACCACGAGATTTAATAAAATGGGAGCGGGTGGTACGCCTACCACGAGATTTAATAAAATGGGAGCGGGTGGTACGCCTACCACGAGATTTAATGAAATGGGAGCGGATGGTACGCCTACCACGAGATTTAATGAAATGGGAGCGGGTGGTACGCCTACCATGAGATTTGATTATTGAGAAATGGGATCGGGTTGCACGCCTGCAACGAGATATGTACTGACAATGAAATTTGCTTTTATTTCCCTTATCCGTATTCAAGTTAAATTATTGATGTTCTTTATTATTTTCTTGAAATTCCGTATTATCTGCTACCCCCAAAGCATGTTCCCCTCCCATTTAAAATGTTTGTTCTTGTTATTTTCCGTTGTAGATATATATATAACTATACAGGTTTACGTGGTAGTCTTGTCTAGCCTCGTCACTAATTCGCCGGGGTTAGGCTAGGCACTTACCAGCACATGGGGTCGGTTGTGCTGATACTACACTCTGTGCTCTTTTGCACAGATCCAGGTATCGGGCAGCCGTAGTAGCTCGGGAGCCAGCCTTCAGTTCACTGAGACACCGAGGTAGCCTTGCAGGCGTCCGCGGGCTCGACGTCTCCTCTATTTTATTTATGATCTGTTATCTCTTATATTCGAGACAGACAGTGTTACTTTCTTTCAAACGGTTATATGTAGTAAATCTTAGTAGTCCGTGAATGTTGTGACACCAGTTCTGGGTAGAGGCACATGTGAATTTTTCCTTATTTATTTGGGTTATATCGTTTAAGTCTTCCGCTAAATTACAAATTCCGTTGTTGTTTAGTTATTTATTTCCTGTTAATTAAATTGGTAGAAATGGATTTTAAACAAAAGCATTTATGGATTCTAGATGTGTCGCTTGCCTAGCTTCTACGAGTAGGCGCCATCACGACCCTCGATGGTGGGAAATCCGGGTCGGGACAACTAGTATCACAGTTGTCTGTTGTATGTATTTGCAGGCAAGTCATTAGTTCATGGAAAGCAGTCAATCTCGATGAAACCAAAAAAGGTTAAGATCACAAATACCTTAAATAATCAACATTATGTGTAATATCCACAGCAATTACAGATTAATACAAAGTATTCTTGAAATGATACATGGTGCGAGCTGGAATACAACTTAAATAGGAGTACAAGGATAACGATCTACTGTGCCAAAGCACTTGTGTTGAAAACAAGGAGAGCACCTCCAGCTAGAATGCCAACCAAGGTGACTGCCCATATGGCTAAGCCAGTGGTACCTGCAATTTTTACCATCGTTCAAGCTTAGAAGAAAGAAACAAATATAGAAACTCATTCTGTATTAAAATTGTTAGGGATTAAATGGAGGCTGAAAAGGCACAACTGAAAGAATAGGCGAATCGAGATCTAGAGTCCGTGAATTCAAAATGAATATGATCTTATTGTACGTACTCTATATTTCGAGCTAAAAGCAAGGGTTTCATATTAAATTTTTTGGAATCCACCCTAAATTATATTGGCTATTTTGTAGAAGTAATCATCATCAACCAATTTCAAAAGAGTGTCATACCTCCAACATAGACATCACCGCTTGGAGACCATTCATCTGCGTTGTAGATGGGGCTGCATTTGGATTACACAAAGTAATTAGATTAATTTTTTTATTAGTGGGAATTACGTTAGGCAAAGAAGTTAGTTTTTCACTAACCTGTATCCATCAACATTTGCTCCATATTTGTCAACGAATTGGTAAACACCCTTTCCCTGAACATAACCAACGTTTTTGCTTATATATTACAACAAGTGTCACAGCACAAAATAATTTGACTATTTTTTGGGTCTATGAATTTCATTTATGTACCCTATGATATAGTAATCATTATGATCAAAGTACAATAATCAACGAATTCAACTTTTGGTGTAGATCTAGACATAGATTTTAAATTTCATGATAAAAATTTACATACTTAGAGAGTATTTTGTTTTACCTTAAAAATATATTTGAAAATATCATATCAAAGAATAGAAATTTTTTGCCCTCATAACTAACAATATAATACTTGAAATCAAAAATTGTAGAAACAAACCTTGGGCTTCCTGCCTGAGGCATCAACGCCGTCTCTCAGGCTCATGCTTCCATTAATACCTAATGACAAAACCAAATGGTAGCACTTTAATTTATAATCAGCAGATAGAAGAAACAACAAATGGGAGAATATATCCTCTGTTTTAAAAGGCAGAATTGGGACTCGCCCGGGGCTCGCCCCGGGGCAGAGCACTCGTAAAACGCCCCTGGGCTCATGTGTGGGGCTTAGTTCCGTGAGACTTACGCCTCGGCCATCGGGGCTTATGCCCCGAACACGCCCAAAGCCCAGCGTACTGGGCTCGCCTAATAGAACTTTATGCAATTGCATGTAACTAACCTTGTAAATCCTCAAATTTTATTAATAAATCGTTTACTATTCAAAATTACTTTTTTCTTAATCATAAATCATTAAATTTATGTCATAATTAAAATAAAATTATTGCACGTTATCCACTAAGACTGATATGATAGTTAATTTTAAATAAATCTTTCATTTAAAAATTATTTATTTATTAACTTTTGTCATGTCTTTACTATATAATAGTCCATAATTTTTTTATAATTATTTTTCTAAATATTCTTTTTTCATGTTTATGAGATACAATACTTATTAATTTAATAGCGCAGTATTAGCTAGTAACTATTTACAAATAATTAGTTATCATGATATTGTATGGTGAATTATGTGTCACTTTATTAACTTGTTGAAACTTAAAAATAAATGATGCTAGAGAATCATATTTAAATTGTGAATTATGTTTTTATATAAATTCTCTTACAAATAGAAAGCATATTAAATAAAAGGAGTATTTTAAGAAAAATATCAAATTTTAATATCGAAATTCTTTCAAGATTCATTACTCCTTAAGAGATACATATAAGATTTCGTATCGAATACATTACTTTTGATGTTTGAGTTGTAACGACGTTGCAACTAATTTGCATATTATGATATTTGTCATACTTTTCTTATTATTCATAGTTGAATTATAATTTATAAATATTTTAAATAGATTATTTGTTATAATTTTGTGATTTTAATGTAAAATTTAAAGATCCGTGGGACTTACGCCCCATGTCTCAGGGCTTACGCCTCGCCTCATCAGAGGTAAAACGCCTCGCCTCACGCCCGCGCCTTTTAAAACATTGAATATATCTACAACATATACAAACCCAAAACACGATTTAGAAAATGATAATGAAATCAGGCAAAACTGGGGTTCATTAAAGAGTTGACGGAAAAGGATTAAAAACACCCCTACTACTCTATACAAAAATATCTTAATTTTATTTTCCATTATACTTTGTGATTCATACGTTCATCGTTAGCAAATCGTGCCCTTGATCCTAAGGGAACCCCAACCTAAAGTATACTGGAGGGTAATTTTTAACCATATATAATTACAGTGGCTGGTTAAATTTGGAGCTTTTACAAAAGTATTTTGATATGCGGAATTCTTCCGGTTAACACTAAAGCTCTATTAAAGTCAAGGTCAAATACGAGACAATTTGCTAACGGTAAGAATATGTAAGGCTATAGAGTACAATAAATAATAAGATTAAGATATTTCGTATAGTACCTGAGTAAATTTTGGACCTTTTTAAGAGATTGACTAATATATATTAACACATAATTATTTTTACTTTTAGGTCACTTAAAAGATCTAGAAGAATTAATCCCGTACACCCAACCGCCTAATCTAAAACTAGTTGGCGAATTTTATGTATAATCTATATATATCCGCCTAGATAAAGTAAACAATGACTCCGACGATCTATTTGTCTAAAGATCTACAAAATCTAAGTAGAAGTAACTTTAACAGCAAAGATGGATTAATAAGATGTAAAACATGATAAATGACCTATTACAATAGATAAAATTGAACCAATAATGTAAAAGCAATAATATTATTGTATATAAGTTAAACTCCGATTTAAAATACAGGTGGCAAGAATCGAAGGAAGAAATATACTCCCTCCATTTCAATTTATGTGAACTCATTTGATTGAGCACAGAGTTTGAGAAAAGAGAGAAGTCTTTTGAGCTTGTGGCGTAAAATGAGACACATATATTTTCTGTTGCTATAAATCATTGCATAAACGTAAATCGTTTCCAAATAAGGAAAGAGATTTTTTTTTTTTTTTTTCATGGAATAAAAGGAAATAGATTCACATAAATTAAAATAGAGGGAGTATACCGTAAGGCTTGTCAGTCTTAAGCTTCTTGACACCACTGGCTTGAACTCTAAAGGAAGAAGAAGACCTAGCAAGTGATGGCAGTCCTTTCACTGCTGTCTTCTCCACACTGAAAGTTGCAGGTTTGAGGCTCAATGAGCTCATTACTGTGCTTGCCATTTCCTATGCTCTCTTTTCTTCTTCTTCTTCTTCTTCTTCTGCTCTAACTGGTAAATGTGATTCTTTAGGCTTGCATGGTCCATCGATAATAATATTAGTGAAGACTTGCAATTTGTGATTTACAACCTTACACGTGGCACCTCTTTTGTGGATTGCTTCTAGATAATGATAATATCAATATTACAAAGCTCCTCCATCTGCTTGTTTAAACCTCCTCTACAAATTACTATTCTCCTTATCCTAATGCTCTACAGTTGGAGTTCATTCATTGGTTTCTTTCGATGCCCAAAGGGCCCAAGCGATTGACTTGCTTCTCTACATTTTTGTTTTTCTCTTTTTTTTTTTCCTTTCGTTTACTCCGTCCACTAGAGCTAGGAAGAAAAGAACAAAAGCCTGATTGTTTTCACTTTCCCCCTTGTCCTCAACAAAGGAGGATTTAGAATTTTTTGAAATTTGGGTGTACCACTAAAGAAGAAAAAAAAAGTATTAAGTGTAAATCGATCCATATTTTTCTAGGTAAATAATTTAATATTTAATCAAGTGCATTATTCAATTTTTTATAGTGTAAGGGCCAACAGATAATATTAAATCAATTCTAAAAAATATATATATAAGGACCCTAGTTTGACAAAAATTTCATGAGTTCACGTGCATCATATTTTGGAGCACTAAATACACTCCTGGTCCTGTACTAGTATGTGTAGTGGTGTTTAAGCCATATGAACTGAAGTCACATAATTTATAATTATATTTTCGTTTAGATTTACACAGACATATAGTTTGATTGAATACAAAATATTCAAGATCTTCCGATTTAACTTATATGACATAGATAACCGGACACAAATTAAAGAAAGAATTTTAAAACATGTGATCTCATAATATTTGTGTGATTATTAGACTCCATGTTCAACTTGAACATACAGCATAATACTCCCTCCGTTTCAATTTAGATGGTAGTTTAACTTTACACAAATTTTAAGAAAAAAAAAAAGATGACTTTTGAAATATGTTGTCCTAAAAACTTAAGGGGCAAAAGTTTTATAGGGCCATAACATTTGTGTGACTATAAAAACTTCTTATTAAGGGTAAAGTGGGTAAAATAAAAAGTTTAAAGTGAAATTGTTTCCAAATATAGAAATGTGTCATTCTTTTTGGAACGGACTAATAAGCAAAGTGTGTCATTTAAATTGAAACAAAGGGAGTATCTAATAAGGAATGCAAGTTAAGTTGAGAAACGGATTCCCTTTGCCAAAATATAGATGGAATATATGGACATGACATTTGTCACATTTATTGTTTGACACGTACCGATAGGACCTGCTGACTGGCCTCATTTTTTTTTTAAGATTAAGACGTCTGAATCTGAATACACATCTGAACATCAAGATGGGTATTAAGATTAAGACATCTGAATCTGAATACACATCTGAATATATTAAGATGCGTATTAAGATCTGGATACTAAATAATTAAGACGGTTTGATTTTAACATCTGAATATATAAAATTATCTTTATCTGAAAATTAATAAACATAAAATTCAAATAAAATATTAACTAATCTAATATTCTATCCATAAAATATATAGTTTTTTAAAATATGATAGTTGGTGGTGATGGCTAACGGAAGAATGCCAACTAGAGGCGGTGGTTGGTGGTAATTTTGATTGATGATGGTGGTTCATGCTAGTAGTTAGTAGTGATTGGTAGTGGTGGCGATTATGATTGGAGACAGTGGTGATGATAGTTAATATGGCGGGTGGTGGTAATAGTTATGACTGAGGAAGGTGGTGGGTAGGTGGTGGTAGGTTATAATGATGGTGATGGGGTGGTCAGTTGTGATAGTTGAGGTGGATAAATTTTGATTGTGGGTGAGAATGATGGTGGTCGGAATGGTGGGGATAGTGGGTGGTGAGGGTCGATAATGGTGGCGGCTATGATTGAGGATGATGGTAGCATGGTGGTGGTGGTGGAGGAGATGGAGGTGGTTGTGGTAGGGGTGGTGGTGGTTGGGTATGGTGGTGGTGGCGGCATGGTAGTAGTTGATAATGGTAGAAGGTGGCGGCAGTTAATAATGAATGTGTGGTAGCATCTTAATGAAATTAAGTCTCTGTTATAGATCGTAATCATACAGACCTATTCAGACCCATTAAGTGGTTGTGAATTAAAAAAACAAACAAACTTAATGATTAAGATCTGAATAATTAAGATTCAGACTTTAAAAACAAACGCATTTAATGTCTGAGATCTGAATGATCAAGATTCAGACCTCCATTAAGTGCAAACAAATGAGGCCAAGAATACGTGAGGTTGAGCTAAATTTGAACGGGTCAAATGATTTGTATGAGTCGAAATTCTGTCCATTATGGTAAGCAACGACCCCTGACTAAGCGATAGCCGAAGTAGAGGGGACGACCTAAGAATGTCAGAGCGAAAGTGTGCCTAATCTTGATGGTCTCGTCGCCTCCTCGAAAGCCACGTGACCGTATCCCCTGTATTAT
>NC_031999.1:26270736-26274476 GCF_001879085.1 Nicotiana attenuata
GTGTCTCCCTCAGAAATAGTGTACGCACTGGAGAAGCTGGGCACCAAGGTACAATGGCCGCAGAAGATGAAATCAGACCCCGCCATGAGAAAGTCAAATGTCCTGTGTGAGTTCCACCAAGAACGAGGGCACAAAACCGAAGATTGCATAGGGCTACGACAGGAGGTGGTCAGAATGCTGAACCAAGGATACTTAAGGGAGCTACTTAGCGATAAGGGAAAGATCAACTTCGCACGAGGGCGGGATCAACCTCAAGGGCCGCCAAAGCCGCCTTCGCCAGCACGCACCATCAACATGATCGTCGGAGGAGGCGACGATTCAGCAATCAACCATGTAAATTTCACCACTTCGCACAAGCTGAAGCGAACAATCGCCCACGAACGGTATGATGACTTCGAAGAGAGTATCACCTTCGATAAGTCAGATGCCGACGGTTTGTCTTTTCCTCATTATGATGCTTTGGTCATAACTTTACGTATTGCTGACACTGATGTTAAGAGAATCATGGTTGATGACGGAAGCGGCGCCTGTATTATCCATCCAAGAGTCCTCGCGCAAATGAGGCTCGAAGATACGATAATACCGCGTTGCATAACACTGACAGGTTTTAACAATGCAGTGGAACGAACCTCCGGGGAGGTATCATTGCAGATTTTAGCAGGAGGAGTTACGCTGGAAACCACTTTCCACGTCATGAACCAAGAAACAGCCTACAACGCCATCATAGGACGCCCGTGGATACACGCCATGCGAGCAGTCCCCTCAAGCTTCTACCAAGTGATCAAGTTCCCAACCCTTTGGGGAATATTTAGCATTCGGGGCGAGCCGCGCACCGCGCAAGAGTGCTACCGAATCGCTCAAGACTACTCACACACCAAGCAGTTGAAAGGAGCAAGTGCGGAAGCATAGAAATCAGCCGTGTCGGGGACTAAGGTCGACCCGACAACGGAAGCCATCAAAGATCCGGACATCGTAGAAGCCTGCAAAGCAACGGTCGAGGATCTCAACCCAGTACAACTGGACAGCACCGACCACTCAAAAAAAGCCTACATCGGACACAGCCTCTGCGACCCAAGTAAGTACCATGAATTTTTAACTAACCACGCAGATCTATTTGCTTTTTCTCATTCAGATATGCCGGGGATACCAAGAGACATTGCCACCCACAAACTGAACGTCGACCCACTATATCCACCCGTGCGGCAAGTTAGAAGAAAGTTCAACGCCGCAATCAACGAGGGCGTCAGCGAAGAGGTAGATAAACTACTAGCCAACGGGTCCATAAGGGAACCAAAATATCCCCAATGGGTCGCAAATGTCATCATGGTCAAAAAGAAAAACAGGAAGTGGAGGATGTTCATAGATTTCACAGACCTTAACAAGGCATGCTCGAAGGACTCGTTCCCGTTACCTCACATCGATCAGTTGATCGACGCCACAGCAGGACATGAGCTGCTAAGCTTCCTAGATGCCTACTCCAGCTATAACCAGACCATGATGGCCGAGGAGGACCAAGAAAAGACAACTTTCATCACCCACCAGGGAACGTATTGCTACAAGGTGATGCCCTTCGGACTCAAAAACGCAGGCGACGTATCAGAGGCTAGTTACCAGAATGTTCAAGAAACAACTTGGCAAGACCATGGAGGACTACATCGACGATATGCTGGTAAAGTCGGCAAACAAAGAAGACCACCTCGACCATCTGAAAGAAGCCTTTAAGATACTACGACAGTACGGGATGAAATTAAACCCAAAAAAATGCGCTTTCGGCGTAGCATCAGGAAAGTTCTTGGGTTTCCTCGTATCACAACGAGGTATCGAAGTCAATCCTGACCAGATCAAGGCGATAGACGCAATACCCGAGACCTTGCACAGTAAAAAACTGGTACAAAAGCTGACAGGGCGAATAGCCGCCCTATCCAGGTTCATTTCGCGATCCTCCGACAGGTGCCATAAATTTTTTAACGTATTGAGAAAAGATCACGAACTACAATGGAACGAGGAATGCGCCGAGGCTTTAAAAAAATTGAGAGAATACCTGTCTTCGCCACCATTGCTAGTTAAAGCAAACCCTTGCTAGTATACCTGGCAGTGTCCGAAGTGGCCGTCGGCGCAG
Organism: Nicotiana attenuata; assembly: GCF_001879085.1. Lineage (NCBI taxonomy): Eukaryota > Viridiplantae > Streptophyta > Magnoliopsida > Solanales > Solanaceae > Nicotiana > Nicotiana attenuata. The sequence goes on from NC_031999.1 coordinate 26,272,856, forward strand.
TCCTGGCCCGTGAAAACAAAGGTACGCAGTCTCCTATTTACTATATCAGCAAAACCCTAATGGACGCCGAAATACGGTATCCACACCTCGAGAAGCTGGCTCTGGCACTGGTCGTAGCTTCACGAAAGCTTAGACCCTACTTTCAGTGTCATCCTATAAAAGTTATAACGACCTTCCCCCTCAGAAGCATCCTACACAAGCCCGAGCTATCAGGAAGGCTCGCCAGATGGGCCATAGAGCTCAGCGAGCACGACATATCCTATCACCCGAGAAACGCCATCAAGTCGCAGGTACTTGCACATTTTGTCGCCGATTTCAGTACAGAGATTCTCCCGGAAGCGGAACTAGAGGCCATTCGTGCCACTCCTAGTACCGACCTCTGGACCCTCTACACTGACGGCGGTTCCAACGCCTCGGGATCGGGACTGGGACTCGTACTCGAGGTCCCCACGGGCGAAATAATTCGCCAGTCCATACGATGCCCCAAGATGAGTAACAACGAGGCCGAGTACGAGGCTGTGATTGCAGGTATGAAGTTGGCCATCAAGTACGGAGCCCGACGACTCGTCCTCCATTGCGATTCTCAACTCGTGGTAAACCAGGTCACCGGGACTTACCAGATCAAGGAACAGAGACTGCAGAAATATCAATCAGAAATTCACAAGTTGATGCCCGAATTCGACGAATGCCGCCTGGAACAAATCCCGAGGGCGCAGAACATTGAAGCAGACGGCCTAGCCAAATTGGCTGCAGCCACCAAAAACATCAACAAGGGAAACATAGTCACCCTCCTCCATTCAGCCATAGATCACACTGAGGTACTCTCTTTAAATCTAACTTGGGACTGGCGCAACCAGTTTATCTCCTATCTGCAGGACGGGACACTCCCGCTCGACAAGAAAGCAGCCAAAAAGCTCTGCGTACAAGCTGCCCGATACTGCCTAATAAGTCACGATTTGTACAAAGGAACGTTTGGCGGACCCCTCGCTAAGTGCTTGGCGCCACACCAAACAAGGCAAGTACTCGAAGAGGTACACGAGGGCCACTGTGGTGCACATACCGGCAATCGTGTTCTTGTCCGTTGCATCATCCGAGCCGGGTACTACTGGCCCACAATGAAAAAGGAGGCAGCGGAGTACGTTCGTAGGTGCGAGCAGTGCCAAAAGTACGCCCCCATGATACATCAACCGGGAGAGCCCCTACACTCAGTAACATAACCTTGGCCCTTCATCAAATGGGGGATGGACATAATCGGTCCCCTACCAGCAGGACGAGGAAAGGTACGATTTCTGTTAGTTTTGACTGACTATTTCTCCAAGTGGGTAGAAGCAGGTGCATACGCCCAAATACGCGAACAAGAAGTCATCGCCTTCATATGGAAAAACATCATATGCCGCTTCGGCATCCCCAAAGAAATCAACTGCGATAACGGCCCCCAATTCATCGGCAAAAAGATAACGGAGTTCTTTGACAAATGGCACATCAAACGGATACTCTCCACGCCATATCACCCCGCCGCCAACGGCCAAGCAGAATCCTCCAACAAAACAATATTGAACATACTGAAGAAGAAACTCGAATAAGCCAAAGGGCTCTGGCCCGAATTACTACCAGAGGTACT
>NC_031999.1:26274482-26294654 GCF_001879085.1 Nicotiana attenuata
TCGATCTCAGCCGCCTTAGCTTCGAGCTCGGCTGTCAAAGCCACCACCCTACGGTGAAGATCGACTACCTCCGCCGCCACTCCACGGCTAAGCTCCAACTCCTCCTCCCTCAGCTTGAGGAGTGATTCCAGCTCGCTATTACGAGCCACAGCCTTCACCAACTCCTCATCCATTTTCTCCAGCTCCGCCGCCCTACGGCTCAATTGTGCCTCCCTCTGTTCGAGGCCCTCCCGGAACACCTGGAATTATGGATCTTGCCGGAAAAGATCCGCCGCCGCTTGATGCTTGGAGCGATACGTTTATACTTCTTCACCATCTTATCAAAAACGATCGTTCTCTTCTCCTCACGGCGCCTCCTCTCCACTTCCAAAACCAGGGTCTAAAGAAGAAAACATATACATGCAAGTAAGTTAGTACGCATCAAAATCAACTTCACGACACACGGAAGAACAGAGAAGTTACCTGTAACGCCATGCCAGCGACCCTCCGTGACAGCTCCGCATCGCTGACAATGCTCAGCATCTCACGCTCAGGGGCAGCACACAGTAGGGCCATCTCCAGTGCAGCCCGCTCGCTGTGCTGTAACAAGTTGTAAGCCCCTGGAATCACGATGCGGCGGCCGGATCCGTCTGTTGTCATCTCCACGCGTGCAGAGTTTTCCACCACCTCTTCCACATTCCCGTGGGCGGCCTCAGCAGTTGGGCCCCCAGCGTTGCCACCAACAAGGGGCGATGAGCTACCCTCGGAAACACGAGCCGAGTTGGTACCAACATTAGCACTTATCTGGTTGGCCGGCCTCCCCGAACGGATGGCGTCGGCCATAAAGACGGGCCTAGTTGTTTGGCGAGGCGCGTCACCCTCTTCATCTCCAGTCGCCACCGCCTTACCCATCACGAGCCTCCTCCTTTTTCTCTCCTCAGGCTCCTCTCCCTTGGAAGGCTCGTCCGCAGGTTGCGGAGACAATGTCGACGGCCCCGCCTCATTTATAGCCACCTCCGCAGGAGCAGCCTCTTGTAAAGAGGCTACGATCACCCCTTCCCAGACAGAAGCACAAAGTATTTCCTGCGTATTCTGATCAACATCTGATCGGGAGGAGGCGGATGTCGTCGCCCTCCTCTTAGGAGCACTTCGACCTGGCAATAAAAGTGATTTAGCCGACGAAGTTTGTGAAAGCGACTAATTAAAGTCGAAGAAATACCTGAAGGGCTCGCGGGACCGTAACGTTCAATGAATTCAGCCCACGTACGGGTCTCTTCCGCGAGAGGCAGCAAACCGGACACCCACTGCTTAATATCGGTTATGAACCGGGGACGTGAGCTATAGCTGCAAAATAACAGAAAAATCATAAGGATGATATAATCGGAACCGCTAAAGTCACGTACGATAAACGACTTGATGGATAGTAATACTTACGTCTCGAATTCCACCTCTCAGGGAATCCGACGGGGTTAGACACCAGGTGCTCCGTCTTGATAAAGAAGTATCTACGCCAATAGCCCCGGTTAGCCCGATCGTTGGTTTGCACAACCAACCCCTTCGAACCACGATTCTTTAGATGCAGCATGGTGCCCCTTAGATAGCTGGCGCTGAATAGCTGCAATAGGTGGTGGACGGAGACCTCCAGCCCGACCAGCTCCGCGTATGTAGACATTACCCTACATACCTTTAGGGTATACGGAGTGAGTTGGGCGGGACACATGTTGTAGTAACGGCAGAGTTCCTCCGCCAATGGAAAAATGGGGAGGCTGTAGCCGATCAAAAAGGGATATTCATAAAACGTACAGTATCCCGATCTATGGGTGTTTGCGTAGTCCGCTCCTGCTAAACCCATCTCCACGTGAGCAGGTATATCATACGACGCACGAAGAGTATCTAAATCAGTTTGTTTTAACTCAGACTTCTCCCAAGGTTGTTCGGGAGAATCGCGTTGGAAGTCCCTCCTAATAAGGAGTTGCTTCGGGAGCACGTTATCTACGGTAAGAGGGGTGAGATCCTCCCCTTTCTCTCCGTTATCGCCACTGGATGGAGGCGGTATGTCAAATAATGTATTATTACGAGCCCCCGGAGCGTTATCCCGTTTAGGTTTTGTCATGGTTTTCGATTAAGGAGTGATGTACTACGCAACCACAAGTGTACTTTCAGGGAAGCAGTGATTTTTCGTAAAAAGGAAGTGTTTTCTTGAAATAGTTGGAAAACGTTTGCAGATGATCTAAAGTTAGGTTAAGTTGAACCCTTTCCCTATTTATAGGGTTGGGTAGCGTTGAAATCGAAGAGGCAAAACCCCAAACAGGCGCGGGAAACCAAGCAACAGAACACCTTTTGTACTTCCTCGGGAACACACGTAATGATGACGCCTGCATATGGTGACGTCATCTCAGGGAAGGGATTGCGCGCCAATAGATCAACAAATTCAAACGATCGCCCCCCCCCCCCCCCCCCGACCCGTCGTCCGTCTTCTAACAACTGGTCGAAACTTTACCTTACGTAACTAACGGNGAATGTCAGAGCGAAAGTGTGCCCTTGAGTCTCGTCGTCTCCTCGAAAGCACGTGACCTATCCCTGTATTATTTTATTATTTTTTTGAGGGGGTTCTCTTGTTATATAAAGGAGAATCCCAATGTTGTAAAGGGGGATCTTTTCAATAATAAGCTATCTTTTCTTTCTATTTCTCTCTCTCTCAACAAGCTTTTTCTTACTCTCTTTCGAATATCCAAGTTGTTGAAACAATCACAAGCATAATACATATTTCTAGGTCTAATTATATTCGATTACGATTTACCTTTGATTGTTTTCGCTTACAAAGTAATTAGTATCTTTTGAGTCAAACAGATTTGAATCATTAGATTGGCCATGACCCGATCCATTCTAAAGTTTAGCTGAGTTAAAATGAGCTTAGTCAAATTAGGCTAGCAATGGGTTATACCCCACATTTTACAATCCTGGAAACTAGAGAACTAAGCTGCCTAGAAAAGAGCCAAATTTAGTTGTTGAATTGCCATGCCTTTGAACTAAATTACAGACAAAACCCACTGAATGCAGCAAATTGGCATTTAAAAAAAAAAAAAAAAAAAAAACGATAGCAGGATAGAGTTCCTTCAGTATCTAACTGAAGCATTAGAAATAGAATTTGAAAATGTTGGTGTTGATGTTCTTTGCTATCATGCAATCTAATGCATGTGATCTGCCCCCGAGTGTAATTTGGTAATCATCTGAAATGCAGCTGACTCCTGTGCTTCAGAGGGGCTGGAATGCAGATCACTCTCACAAGAATATAGAAAGTCAACCCCCTTTACAGTAACTCTAGCATGAAATCCACCTATAAGAAAATGAACTGAAAAGATTAGTTGAATCTGGAAATTTAAAGGGAATGAGTACCATTAAATGTCATAAAACTAGATTCTATCAGGTTGTGAGCAGCCAATATTGGGAATTTCCGTTTTCCTTTTATCAGAGGGACACTGTGTTTCAGACAATAAATAGGTGTTACTAGCTTGTCCGACAGATCAGTGCAGTACGTTCAGCAGTGCAGCATTAATGGAAAGATGTAACAAAATCTTGGAGAGTTACACAATCTTGGGAATTTCACCACAGAAACAAATGAAAACTATAACAGGGAAGGAAATGTCAAAAGTGGGTTTCATGTTAAAAGATGATGTTATTTTACGGGAAATAAACAATAATATGTCGAAGCACGTTGTACTAAAATGCCTAAAAGGATTTCAAAATCACTACGTATTGTGAAGCAAGGTCTGGGTAGGTAAGGGCAGTACATGAAAGAATCGTCACATGATATGGTTGAAGATGAGGTTAATGTTGTCAAAACCCTCATTAGGTACGGTGGATTACTAGAAACCCCAAGACAAGGCCAGTGGAGTAGAAGAGTACGTTTGAGTGATGTGCCAGAAGTTGCAGGGGAAGTGCCAGTGAGAAAGTTTGAGAGCAAGTACACATAGACATTCACCAGTACAAGCACATGTAAGCCTGGGAGACGAATAAAGTGAGAGAAGCATACACTGATTTACTCCAAGTTCATTGGACAGAATAAACTCATTTGTAACTGCTTGTGCAAATAGAAATGATGTGATCTTGTCGTTTTAGGGGTGATAAGACAAGACAGCATCAGGGTTCCAACAGGCCAAAAGGAAAATTAAGTTCACATCTTTTTTGTTGTCTTAAAGGAAGATCTACTTCCATCTCTTTGTTTCAAGAAACATTTGATCTTTATAATCAGCAACCAGATGTTCTCAACTATCAATCACGGCCCAGGCCCAACTGCCAAGGTATAGTCCGCTTTGGCCTGGTAGCTCTGGGCCACCTCAAGGTTTTTGCGCCTCACGGTTTTTTCCTCTTGGGCTTTAACCCAAAAGGTGCCTCAACAGTTAAATCCTGAACTCACCCTTATATGGCCCCTAAATTTACCCTCCCATTCCCTTGTGGAATTTCCCTAAAGCAAGTATTCCAGCTAACCGCATTTCGAGTAGCTGTTACACCATCTTTATTAGAAATTTAAAAAAAAAAAAAAAATACACAAGCACACTGTAGTAGCAGTAATACACCAGAAGCCATCTAATATTCACATCAATGTATTCTACCGGTTTAAAAAAAACATTCGCATATATGAAAAATGATATACCATCTGTTGCTGACACACTATATGATGGAAACGTCCAGTTATTCACACAACATATTTGATACAAGTCCTGCCAAAAGAAAAATTGTTACATTTAATTGGGGAAAATGACAACAGAGTAAATGCTTCATAAGATGCGCTATTCAGAAAATGGAAAAAATGTGAGCAATAAAAAAAGAGATGACATATAGTCCCGTGCAGGCAAGGCTGATAGTATTGTATGGTCAACACAAGCATTTCTTAAGGATCACCCAACACACTAAGGGACACAGGGACAAATTATCGGACATGATGCTTGAGCATACCAAGAGCACAAGACATCATTAATCTAAATGGAAATGATCAAGTTATAAAGCATGGAACAAACACTGAAAAAAGAGGAGAGAGAATTCAAGCAAGTTCTGATGCCAAAACATGCCTGAGATGCACGTTGTGACGTGCATACAGCTTTGGGCAATTTCCTTCCAATCATAGGTTGAACCAATCCAAGCTCTTCGTCAGGTTGATGGACTTCTTCTTGGATAGCAGCTCTATCCTTCAAGCACATTTCATCACAGAAGCCTAGTAGCGTTTCTAGTTTTAAAGCCAAATTATCTTTGCCACCTACAAGGCTTAAAATAACATGAGCACATTGACCTTCAGTAATTTAGATCAAGTTCATGACACAGCAGTTCTGAGTAGTTCACAACTCCAAGAAACTATGAAATCATGACGAGGAATCAAAACCTCCACAAGGAAACTTGGCCACCAAAGCCTCATTTAATCACAGTTCTCAACCACACCGTACCTCTTCACCACCCACCCACCCTCCAGCACAGAGAGAACAAAAAAGAAAGCAAGAGAAAGGAAACCATTTTAGTCCCCTCTTAACTTAGGACAAAGCACCCTAGGGTCTTTGCTGTACTCCATGCATAACAGTTGCGTTATCAACTCTAACATCTGTCCATACATGATAAAACTGGCAATACACTTACGATGTGAGATATAATATTCATAGCTTTTCTAGTTGTTTTGAGTGCAGCTTTTATGCACAAGCAACTGTATCTAATTGCTTAACAAAGAGAGAAGAAATACAATGTTATGACTCTTCCATGTTCAGTACTTCAGTTATCCAACTCTGCAATACTGATTTTTTGCATTTGATAATTTCTAACATGATAATGCATCAAGGTTTTATATTCATACATTAGTTGAGGTCAAAAAATGGAGTAATTACTTTAGTTTTGACTTCCTTCAGTCCCAAGCATATGCATAAAGGAAGGTTGCGGGTAGGTTTGACAACCAGCATGAGAATAGTCTAACTATGATGAATCTCCTAAAGGTTGAATTCATTACGACATGCCCACTACACACTCACCGTGTCAGCTTGGAATAAAATGGGTCTAAAAGGAGATACAGAGGCAACTAGTTTGGATAGAAACTTAGTTCATTTGACATTCATTTCTTAAAAAAGATCAAACAAGAGAGGAAGAAAAACAAACAAGCAGAAGAAAATAATTTTGATCCATACAGTACCAAGCCATGTAAAAAGAGTAATACTAGCACAAAGAAACTGAAACAAAAAAAGCTACTAAAGCCTGAGATAGAAATCATACCATCTAAGATTCTTTGAATACTTTTATCACATAATGCTATTTCATCTTCTATTTTATGTTGTTGATGACACTGCCAAGAAATGAATGCAACTTGATATTACTGAGAACCAAATAAAGTGTAAGCTCCACTAATCAGATTAAAAAGTTAGTCCACAAAATTTTTAAAATGGAAATAAGAAAAATAATAGTAAAATAACTCAGAAGGCATAAGAGACAGAAAAAGGAAAACTCCACAAGACTTTTGGCCCATTAAAAGTACATAGCTAAGGACCATAATATAATACCGGACTATATTTTGAAGGATGAACATTCTTGATTCATTGACATTTTAAGTGGTCAGTTCAGAAAATATACATCATAGTCTTCGTCTTACAAAAAAGTCCAACTTGAGGAATTAATAGGTGAACCTAGTGTCTCATTTTGGATTAAGCAGAAGTCAGATGAAAAAACAATGAATTAAGATTGATTAAAATATACTTAGGAAGATCGAAGGGAAAAGGAAAAAATAAATGTGGTCCTATAAGTAATATTAATTGAATTATCAGCTCACCAGCATAGATCAGGAAAAAGCCGTAAGTATATTGCTAATCATTTAGAGCATTGGAGCTGGAAACAGTAGCAATTGGATTTTAGTTTGGAACCCATTGCTCTGTTGTCTATAAGACCTGACACAACAAAAGGGACATCTCCAAACTTTCCAAACACTGATTATCAAATTTAAATTGATCAAGGAATAACAGCAGTATTAATAGCAAATAAACAAATGAAAAGGCTCTTGACACATATATTCTACGTCATACCAAACATAAAATTACCAGTTTCTCTCGTTTATGAAGAAGAACTCTAAGGGCACTTTGTGTTAAAGCCTTCTCTTTTGAAGCCAAAACAGTTTGTAAATCGCCTATATCCATAGTATCATGCTGATAAGGAACAAGTGCAGTATGTGCCACTGAAATCCCATTTCGATTGGGTGAGATAGTGGAAAGGCCACACTCTTTACCAGCCTTCCCTTCATCAGTTCTTTCTGCCTGCAAATAATGCTTGGTATCAAATATGACAATGAAATGAAGAATGAAGGGGATTCTCTCATCTCCAGGAAAAAAAATGAAAAAGAAAAGGACTTCCATCAACTTGATTTGATGCCTAAGGAGTTACAATAACGCCTAATAAAAGGCAGCAGCAGCCGTATGTCCTTCCCAAAGAATAAAACTATATCCTCCATCACACATTGCCTCAGCCTAGATCTCCTACACAGTCCATCCAATTCTTTTGACTTATTTTTTCCTAAAAGGAAAAGTTCGCTATTTCCAGGTACTCACATTAGGATAAGGGCATAAAACTACATTATTTTTCCCTTGTCAACTTCTTGTAGTATCTCTTTTACAAACTACCATTTCAACAACTATCTCAAGCATCATTCAATAAAGTTCAATATAGTAACATGAGGAAACTCTTTAACACAAAGTGCCCTTAGAGTTTTCCCTCATGTTACTATATTGGGTTTCCTCATGTTACTAGTGGATGCCTCCCCTGTACAAGGCTTGAGGAAGATACATATTAAAATAAAGAATGTATATCATCCAAAACTGCAATTGAATGTATCACAGATTTATCAGGGAAAGGAATTAATGTCTGCTTTGGAACCAGCACAGAATGCACAACCGTAAAAACCTTAGGGAAAAAAAAAAGAGTTCTATTAAAAAATTGTGCTATTTCTAGATGAAATTCCCTTCATTTAAAATATTGATCGCCAGTTCATCCCAAGTGGGTAATTTCACGAATGCTCTTGAAAAGAGAAAGGGAGGATTATTAAGAACAAATAAGACCAATGCATCGTAAATTCAAAACTTTTACTACATTAACTGAAAATGTCTTACCTTGCAAATTACACCACCTCCAATGATTTCTCCACCACTCACCCTCGTCCTCTTTTTCTCGTGATGGTAAAACTTTGTAATAAGCTTAAAATCCTTACTGTTTCCATCTTTGGAGCAGGGAATACAAGCATCAATGTCCATCCTCTGAGGCCTAGTAGGAGACCTAGAAAAGTGATAATCATCATTCATTTGCACCTCCAAAGGTTCAGGATGAGCACCAGCTAACTCCATTCCATTAAAATCATTGATTTCACAGCTTTTAGTGGACTTCACCAGCTCCTCAGCTTTATCTTCTCGTGTCCTTGGACGGTTGATGGTATCATACAATTCTTTTGCAGTTGAATCTTTATAGTCTCTGCTATTTTCGTGGTGTACCTTTTTACTTGTATCATATAGACATTCCAAGTTGACATCAGATAGCTTATCATCACTGAAATCTACAATTTCTGTATTTTTAATTGAATTATCTCTCTCAGCTTCTTCACTTTTCCTTATCCTCTGGTGGCCATCTAAAGCAGTTGCTTCTTGACCAACTGCAGAATGACTAACTTTTTTGCGACCATCACCATGTTTTGCCTCTGAAATTTCTAGGTTTATACGATCTGACTTTGTTCCAATTAAAACTTCATAACTTTCATCAGGCGTCTTTGTTTCTATCTTTTTTACTGGTTCCTCTACGCTCTGGCTATCAAAGCAGAACGAAAACCCAATTTAGCCAGACAGTGAATGACTATCAAAGCAAGATCTATTGACAACTCACCACAAACAAAGCCCAATTGAAATTGAAGGTACCTCAGAAGAAAGGCTGACATGATATTGGCATAGGGAAGCAGATGAAAGTACTCAACTACTTCAGTAGTGGACCAACTACCAGAACTCTTTTTCACCAACGGACCCTGTAAACTACAGAGATAAACAGTTATCACTTTTCTTTTTCTAGCAGCAAAAGGTACCAGAATATATGAATTAATGCTACTGACAAATTATTTAAGCAATTACGCCTTTTGACTTCACCTAGTGGATGTTTAGGATTGTTCTTTGACTGTGAGTTTATCAATATTCAATGTTCGTCCCATAACAACACAAGACGATATTATAATCTTCAAATTCAGCATAGTTAATGCCATAAACCTACTTTAAGTTGCTCTTCAAGGACAAGAGTATACAAACGAATCACTCTACTTATTCACGTGATTCTGTCAAAGAAAGTAAATATTGATGAACTTGAGAAACCATCACATCATTTCTTCACAAAAATTAGCAGTATCATCAAACAAATGAGCTATTCTAAGACTAGAGATACAAGAGTTCTTGTAGAAAAAGCCCATCTCTTAAACTACCCTTGATAAAATAAGCCCAATTATTCTCTAAGCCAAAGCAGTTAAAAAAACAAGAACTAACCTCTCAAAAATCTCCTTGACAGGAATTTGAATGCCCTGATTGATTGATTTACATTGCATGATGTAAAAGCAAGATGCTGCCTTTTCTTTAGTTAGTGAATATACCACATGCTTCTCCAAAACCACAAGGTCAGACCGAGAAATACCTGCTCCATATCAAGTAAAGTCTAATACATGACACAATGCTCTCTAAATCAGAACAAACCTGTAACTCAAGCAGTTCATTTTTATAAAACAGGAACAGAAAGATCGCACTGCCTAGGTCAAAGCTCTGTCGACCAGTTCTTTCTCCGCCCAGGCGTGAGAAAACACTATTTAAGACACTTGTTGCTAGCAAAGGCATTCTAAGAACTTAGGAAATCAGCTTATGATCTGGAGCAGCCTAGGGACAAATTAATTTCGCCAATCTAGAAATATATTACAAATAGAATTCTGATATTCACATACCTGTTGCATCCTTGACGGCCAAAAACGCAAACTGCTGAAAGCCAGAGTCATCATCTTTTTGCTCTACCGTCACTGGTCTCATACTGGTTCGCCTCTTTTTGTTTAGATGTTTTCCCTCCACCATATCAGCAGAGGGAAGCTCAAGATTTTTTTCGAGGAGAGACCAGACGCCATCTGTGACAGAACTATAAAGCAGCCAACAAGTTTCTTTCTTAGAGTCTAGTAATAAGACAGAAACTTTGGCAATTAGCCATTTGTTTATAGACGGAACATTTTTGGAGGCATCTAAAGCGCAAGATATATTGCAAGCATCTTGAATTGCTTTTTCAGCTACAGAAAGATCATTGTCCGTGTCCTTGGAGCCAGTTAGATCAGATTGATTCATGAACTTCATGTATGAAACCAAAGCCGGTTTTAGAGTCACAGCCAATTTGCAAAATGACTCAAAGTCTAAATTTTGTGCCTGAGGATTTTGCTTCCTCTGGTAGTAGTTGTAAAGTAACACAACAGCATGCAACTGAAGACAGAAAAAAGGAAGAAGGAAAAGAATTCAGAAGCCAGCCGAAGATCTTGTTGGACAATTTACAAAATTAATCTTCTCCATTCCAAGGTCTTTTCTAAATTTATAACAGGTAAATAAGAACTGAGAAACAAAAAGTAAGTCCATTCTCGTTATTTGAACACACTGCTATGGTAACACATCCTCAAAAGTGTTATATTAAAAGGAATTTTCGAAAGGAACAATGAGTTAATAAAAAATAAAAAAGGAACATTAAAGTCAGTCATGCTTCCTTTTTCAAATAAATGTCAAGGGTCAAAAAGAAGGGCAGGCAATGAGTATAGAAGGTGAAGAGAGAAGGTATTGTTAACCTGTTTGGCAACAGAGTGCTGCTGAGAAAGAGAGGGAGGTTCCTTAATGGCAGAAGATTTCAAAGGCAAGCGAGGACTAACTAAGTATTCCAGCAATGCATTCACCACTTCATCTGTAGAAGCTGATGCCATTTTCCTTATCCTTTTGTGATGGTGGATGAAAACAAATAAAGAACCAAAAGTCAAAATGTGATGCTTCATGACAAACCCAAGGCTTCCCCACAAAATGCCAAACACAAGGTTCTTTACTGAAATACAATAGGCATAACAAGGAATTACTACTAAATTTCTTCATTCTCAATAAGCATTTACTATACTATACAGGAATCATATCCAATTGCATATTGCACATGCAACAAAAAATGAATATGCTTCTATTCAAGTCCTCTCTGAGCTGAATTTCACAGAAAAATGGTAAAGAGTAGTCAAACATTTCAAGACCAGCTTGTTTCGTACTTACTACTACGAGACACTGTGTTGTTAGTCAGACCATTTTTTAGCTCAATTTCTGCATAAATGCAACTGATCCAACAAAATCAACACAAAATGTATAGAACGAACGTAGCTTAAAAATTGATAAATGGCTTAAACATGTACCTTAAATGGAAGTAAATTTTCAATCTCACTCTAGAAATTAGGTCTAAAACGTAGCATGCATGTCTCAGGGGCTGCGTCTTCAATAAAAAAACCCAGTTGCTTTTCTTTCTGCGATATTTCTCTCTCTAGAAAGGTCTAAGGAGCCATTTTTTTTAAGGAGCCATTAGAGTGTCTTATTTGAAGACAAGAAACCTGATTGACTCCTCGGGTTCCGTGTCTTTAGATGTAGGAGGAAATTTCAGTATTCAATAATGTTGCTTATCAAATTTTATTTTTGGAAAAATTCGCACGGAAACCCTTTGGATGAGCTCTAAGTGGGCGTTTGGACATAAGAATAAATTCCCCAAAAAAAAAATATGAAAATGTACATGCTAAAGAAAAGCAGTTTATATTTGGCTAATCAATTTAAAAAGACACTTTTAAACAATAATTTGTGCTTCGCCAAACTTTTTAAAAAGTGCTTTTCAATTACGAATAGCGACATGAAGAGATTTGCTTAATAGCTAATGTTATATAAAGATAATAATTAAGTCTTTTTATTTTATTTAATTAAAATATAAAATATAAAAATAAAAATAAAAAGTACTTTGTTCTTTCAAGATAATTTGAATATATCTAAAAACATTCAATGAATATGAAAGTTCATCCCAAAATTCATTCTATATTACTTAATACCTTAAACTAAGTAAGGTTATTTTGGTGTATATAATATTTTGCTAAGTCAAAACTGCTTCTGCTTCTGCTTCTGCCTCTGGGGTGAAACTACTTTTTCTGCTTCTTCAAAATTATTTCTGCTTCTAGCCAAAAGCACTTTTTCCCCCAAAAAGCTTGGCCAAACACCTCAAATTAAGAAAAAAAATACTTTTTTGAAGAAGAAAAAAAAACATTTTTGGCTTGGGAAAAGCTTGGCCAAACAGGCTATTAGATAGTTCCCAAACCACATAAATGTAAAAGTTATATTAATATATAAACAAATATAATCAAGGTGTAAAAGAAAATATTATAAAAATATAAGTTTTTGAAAATAAAAAAAAATTATTCTATCCCCCTCTAAAGGTTATGGAGCAGTTGCCAGAATGGACTGTTGGGTTTGTTATTTAATAAATAATAACAAAAGAGGTGTGAATGGAAAATGGTGGGAAAAGAAATGGAGGGATAACCCGCGACCCGGTCCGGTCTAGCCCGTTTTTCTTTCCCGGATTAATTTAAATTCGTTTTAAATTTCCCGCAAAAAATGCCAACAGCCATGGTTGTTCTGAAACAGTGTCACACTTGTTCCAACAACCATGACTATTCTGAAAAGTTGCAAACCTCTTCAGAGGGTCACACCTGTTCCAACAGCCATGACTGTTCTGAAAGGTTGCAAACCTCTTCAGAGGGTCACACCTGTTCCAACAGTCATGACTATTCTGAAAGGTTGCAAACCTCTTCAGAAACATCACCAAGTTGGCTATAAATAGACCTTCAAATCCCAGAATATTAACTTACGAAATTTTCTGAATCTTCTTCTTCTTCTTCTGCACAAAATATTCCAGTGTGTTTTACGACCATCGAGTGGTTCGCCGATCACCAGAGTTTTAGGTACCGATATACTGGTGAGTTAAATCGTTCTATCTTGGGAGGATATATTCCATAACCTCGGGTACTTGAGGGGAATAATTTCCTTAAGGACACATTGTGTATTCAGTGGGCTCGATTTGTTCCTATAACGTTTTTCCAGAATTTATTTTGGATAAGTTTACTATTTTCGGAGTTTAATTTCTACTAACTTTCTGTTTCTGTTTTCAGAAAGATTATTATTTAATTTATAGCAATACAGATAAATAACAATCTTAAGGAAATTATATTTATTATATTCTGTATTCTGTCTGAATTTTATTATTCTGATTTGAAGATATAAAAACTTCATCAGGGTATTGAAATTCAGAAAACGATTTGAAGAACATAAAACTTCATCGTTTTTTATGTAAAACAGTATATAAAAACTTCAGTTGTTTTTATTACGTATTGTTTATTAATTACAGTATTATTTACTATTTTGGTTTTGCCATTAATTGATCTCTTCTGTTGTTCACTGTAAGAAACGGCAAATGAGAATGGAATTCCTTCTGCGATTGTTGGTGCAAACGACGATAGCCTCGTCAAGCCGCACTGCTGTTCCTCCGGCCGAGAAACCGGGAAAGTCGTAACGTTTGGATGCAATTGTTTAGTAAACAATGACATGCGAGATTTGACCAAATAATATTGTCAAATGGTTTTAAAATTAATGAGTGTAAACAAATGTGTTTACGTTAAGAATACTTCAAATTATATAGTCATTATTTGATTATATATGATATGTTGATGAAATATTTAAAATGTGGGGGCTTTTAGCTTATGCATGACAAAAGCCAATGTTAGACGTAATGTCTAAATTATATAATTTTTGAACTCCATTGATATAGTAGTTGGTAAAATCATCAGTTGTTTAGTCTTAATAAAGACTAGTTGATGAAACTACTAATTCGGAAGTTGGTCACATGCCTTTCTCAAAAGGTCATTTTCTTGAATGAAAATTTATATTGTTTAGTTCTTTTATGAAATGATGTCAATTTGAAGGTTGTGACTTTTCATAGAAAGATACGTCTGTATAGACATGACCGTTCATGAACGAATATATTAATACGTTGGTATATAATGAGGTGAACTAACCGATGAACATGACCAAAATCCATTGCAAGTTGGATTTGTTTCATGAATGGAGGTGCTATAATTTGCATATCATATAGACATATGAATGAATAGCATACAAATGCTTGAAAATGGCGGAATGATTACGAAATGTGTTATATATTAAAAGGTTGTGGCCACAACTGATGCCAATCATTCCAGTTGTTGTTATAATTACTACATTAAGTGTAGTCAATAATCTGATATGCAATCGAAAATCGAGACGTATTAATCTACAACATTAGGAAGTTCGCATTGAACGTTCATTTGAAATATACTCCAAATTATGCTTTGCACTGCAATAAGTATCCCACGATAATAGAGGGGTATAGTGATGCAAATTAGATCACCGGTTCAACCGATTCTAAACAGTCGGTGGATGAGCGATGTCTTGGAAATCGTCCAAACAAATGTGCATTGACCGCTCTACAGTGGAGGCTGAGTTTATAGCCTTAGACAAGGCCGGTGAAAAAGCTGAATGGCTCCAGAATTTCTTGAAAGATATTCCATTTTGGCCCAAACCTTTGGCACCTATATGTATACATTGTGATAGTCAAGCGGCGATAGGTAGGGCAGGGAGCGTTATGTATAACGGGAAATCTCGTCATATTCGACGGAGACACAATACTGTTAGACAACTACTCTCTAGTGGTGTTATCACAATAGACTACGTAAAGTCAAGAGATAACGTGTCGGATCCACTTACAAAAGGCCTATCTAGAGAGGCGGTTGAAAGATCATAAAAGGGAATGGGGTTAAAGGCCTAGGACAAGTCATCATGGTGGTAACTCTACCTAGCAGACTGGAGATCCCAAGAGCTAGGTTCAAAGAGATCAAACAAAGTTATGAATGACGGTTCAACATTGTCAACTAACTCAACCCATTCTCGTGATGAAGACAATGTTCAAAAACGAGGTAAAGCATTAAGGCTTTTTTGATGAGTCAATAAAGCTTAAAGCTTTTTAATGATTTGCTAAGTCTGGCAGGATATGACCAGATAGTGTGTCTTTAGGATTACACGTTTAGGAATCACCTATGTGAGTGTGAAGTGTAAGCCGCTTCAAGGAGAATGAAAGTAAAGGCCCGTTCTCTAAGCACTCATGAAACCAGGCAGTGTTCATGGTTGAAACGAATACAACCGTGAGAACCATAGATGGTTAAGGATTGATTGTGTGACTTATGTTGTCTAGGTATACAACAAAGCTCGATGGTTCAAAGATATCAAATCTACCAATTACCGAGTATATCCAATATAAGTTCACTACGGAAAGTTCAAAGGGAAACCTACTTATCCAGAGGTAATCAATTCTTGCTTATAAAACACACACACGTCCCATTCATGTGGGGATTGTTGGATTTGTTATTTAATAAATAATAACAAAAGAGGTGTGAATGAAAAATGGTGGGAAAAGAAATGGAGGGATGACCCGCGACTCGGTCCGGTCTAGCCCGTTTTTTCTTTCCCGGATTAATTTAAATTCGTTTTAAATTTCCCGCAAAAATTTCCAACAGCCATGAAAGGTTGCAAACCTCTTCAGAGGGTCACACCTGTTCCAACAGTCATGACTATTCTGAAAGGTTGCAAACCTCTTCAGAAACATCACCAAGTTGGCTATAAATAGACCTTCAAATCCCAGAATATTAACTTGCGAAATTTTCTGAATCTTCTTCTTCTTCTTCTACACAAAATATTCCAGTGTGTTTTACGACCATCGAGTGGCTCGCCGATCACCAGAGTTTTAGGTACCGATACACTGTTGAGTTAAATCGTTCTATCCTGGGAGGATATATTCCATAACCTCGAGTACTTGAGGGGAATAATTTCCTTAAGGGCACACTGTATATTCAGTGGGCTCGATTTGTTCCTATAACGTTTTTCCAGAATTTATTTTGAAGAAGTTTACTGTTTTCGAAATTTAATTTCTACTAACTTTCTGTTTCTGTTTTCAGAAATATTATTATTTAATTTACAGCAATACAGATAAATAACATGGACAACCATTATACACATTTAGAAGGAGGTAACGTGCAATTTTTTTAGCAAACGAAGGCCATAAACATGAAGAAGATTGGTAATTTGGGAAGATGCGAATAAAAAAATTGAGTTTGTTTTCTTGGCTTGCTTAGGCTATGTAATTTATGATAGATATTAATAAACTTTGTTTTCTAGTATACCAAGAAAAAAAGAGTTAGCGTCCATTAAATAATTTTTTCAACTAATACACATATTATCCATTAAGGTGATTGTATAAAATTCATAAAAAATAATCACTAAACTCAAAATTTATTGAAAAATAATAAAACTTAAAATTCATTTACAAGATGGTAATGTAACAACTTAATACAAGTTGCTGCACAAGGCAACTCAGGAGGTATCGCAATCATGTGGAAAAATGGAGACATCATTGTTGACCGAATTGGCTCCGCGAATCAGGATGTCCATGCCATGATAAAGGTACCTAACAACCCTAATTCATGACTTCTTTCTACTATCTATGCTAGCAATCTTCTAGAAGAAAGATTAATATTATGAAAAAATCTAAAAACAGTAGCAGACAATTTTAAAGGGCCTTGGCTTGTTACAGGCGACTTTAATGAAGTCACTAGGACTTCAGAAAAATTTGGAGGTTTGCCGGTTAATAATAATAGAATCATGAAATTCCTTAATTGCCTCGGCTACTGTAGGTTAATGGATCTAGGATTTAAAGGGTCTAAATTCACGTGTACAAACAAAAGAAAAAAAGAGAAATACCCTAATTATGAAAGATTAGATAGGTGCACAGCTAACCCAGAATGGATTAATATATTTCAAGAAGCTCACGTTACGCACCTGACGCGCACCCACTCAGACCATTACCCCCTAAAACTAGATCTTACAAAAAAATTAGTAGAAGTGGGAATATTTTCAGAATTGAGTCCATGTGGACGTCTCGCCCTACGTTCAAGCCCCTTTCAGGGAAACATGGGCTAATCAGATGAACATTACCAACGCTATCCAAAATTTCACTGAAAAAGTTACTAACTGGAATAAGAACACCTTCGGAAATATCTTTTAAAAAAAAAGCCATGGCTAGACTAGAGGGTATTCAAAGATCGCACAATTACCCCAATATCCAGTTTCTTATAGATTTAGAAATTAACCTAATGGAGGAATATAAGAATATTCTTAAATTAGAAGAAGACTTCTGGAAGCTTAAATCCAGAGTTCAGTGGCTTCAGGATGGAGACGCAAATACAAAATTCTTCCACACTACTACCATGCATAGAAGAAGGAAAATAGGATTCTAAGCCTCAAAGACGAGGTGGGGAAATGGTATTACAACCCCAAAGATATTAGTGAATTGATTAATAAAAACTTTCTTGACCTTTACTCAACCAAGCAAGAGATGTCCTACAAAAATCATACCTATATGTCCTACTATGCTACTATACAAGAGTCACAGAAATATGACATTTGCCTGACTCCTACAGAGAAAGATATTAAACTTGCCCTCAACTCCTTCAAACCCCTTAAATCCCCGGGGCCGGATGGTTTGCAACCCTTTTTTTATCAAAAATATTGGAACGAGATGAAGAACCAACTCACCGAATTCATCATAAGTACCTTTGAGAATAAGCAAATGCTACATAATATGAACAAAACTTACATCTGCCTCATCCCTAAATGCCAAAATGCTGAGACGATTAAGCAATATAGACCCACAAGCCTTTGTAACACAACATACAAGGTTGTCACCAAAATTATAGTAAACAAGATTAAGCCCCTCCTACCCAATATCATTCACCCTACACAAACGAGTTTTATCAAAGGGAGAAGAGCTTCTGACAATGCTATCATCGTTCAAGAAGTCTTAAATTATTTCAAAAATACAAAAGGCAAAAAGCCAAATGATGATTAAAATTGTGACGACCGGGCCGGTCGTCTTAAGAATTTACGCCCCGATCCCCTATTAACTGCTTCCCCTAAGTTCATTTCTGCTATTTTGGTTTTTCGGGACATTTGGTGTTGAGTTTCGGAGAGTTTTGGGACACTTAGTCCCTAAATGAGAGCTTAAGTGTTGAAAAGTGATCCGTAGTCGGAACAATGTGAAGACGACCTCGGAATGGAAATCCGATGGTTTCGTTAGCTCCGTTAGGTTATTTCGGGGTTGGGAGCGTGTTCGGAATGTATTTTGGAAGCCCATAGCTCATTTAGGCTTGAAATGCCGAAGGTTGAATTTTTGAAGTTTACGGTCCGATAGTGAATTTTTGATCCGAGGGCCGAAATGGAATTCCGGAAGTTGCAGTAGCTCCATCGTGTCATTTGGGATGTGTTTGTGCAAAATTTTAGGTCATTCAGACGTGTTTTGGTTGGGTTTTTGATCGAAAATGTATTTTTATGGAATTTGAAGTTCTTAGGCTCAAATCCTTGTTTAATTCGAGTTTCCGGTGTTGTTTTAGGTGGTTTAAGGATTGGTACAAGTTTCAATGAGGTATTAGGTGTTATTGATGCTTTTGGTTGAGGTCCCGGGGGCCTCGAGATGATTTCGGGTGGCTAACGGAGAAAATTTTGAAGTGTTGCAGCATCTGATTCTTCTCTTCTAGTATTTTCGCTTCTGCGGCTTGGGAACCGCAGAAGCGGAGCCGCATAAGCGGCCATCCCATCGCAGGAGCGGAATTTGGGCTCCCTCAGCTTTTCGCAGGTGCGGTTACGCATCTGCGAGACTTCTATCGCAGATGCGGCCCTGGGTCATTTGTGAGAAACCGCAGAAGCGGTAAGTATTTCGAAGAAGCAGCCACCGCAGGTGTGGTTTAAGACCGCAGAAGCGGACCCCTGGATTTTAGTTAATAGCCGTAGAAGCGGCATCTGTTCCGCATAAGCGGGACCGCCCTTGCAGAAGCGGAAATGCCTGTTCTGATATAGAAAATTCGAGGGTTTGATTTCATAAGTTAGAAAAACCAAATTGAGCTCGGATAAGGGCGATTTTCAGAGGGTTTTGAAGAGAAGACTATTGGGTAATGTTTCTTTAATCCCTTCTAGTTATATTTTATTATTTTGTAGTTAAATCCATCATTCAAATTTGAATTTGGGATCAAAAGTGGAAGAAATTGGGTAAAACTTCATAGGCTAAACCATTGAGTTTTGAGTGAGCATTTGACCTCCGAATTGGGAGATTTTTATATGGTTAGACTCGTGGGAGTACGAGGGTTCTGAAAATGTGAAAATTATTCGATTCCGAGACGTTGTCCTGAAGGGCATTTTGGTCATTTCACCTAATTTCACGTTGTAGCTTTGAATTAAATAGCAAAACCAGTTGTTTGCGATGTTATTTACGATGTGTAATTGAATTGAATAGATTTGGGCCATTTGGAGTCGGATACTCGTGGCAAGGGCGTGATTTCTAGTTGATTTTGAGCCGGTTCGAGGTAAGTGGCTTGTCTAACCTTGTGTGGGGGACCTCTTCCCCTTAAGACATGATATTTGATATTTGAAAGCCTCGTACGTGAGGTGACGAACGCGTACTTGAGCTAATTGTTGGAGATACATTTTACTTGAAGTATTTAAATTTAGTTCTTATTGCCTACCTGTTTATTTTGAATTGTAAGCTTATCCTTTGCTAGTTTAGAGGAGCATGTTTAGTTGACTTGCTTGCTTAAGTGCTTAAACTGTCTTGTTTGTACTACGTGAAGCATGTTAGGCTAGGATTTCTATTACTTGTTCTGAGTTTAGCATTTATCCTAATGTTTTGGGCTGTTATTGTGTGATTTAAATTGGGACTACGGGACGGCAACCCGGAAGATCCCCCTGTACTTGTTATGTTCTGAACTGAGGTGCGGGATACCAAGAGATCCCTAGCACATGTAAATGTAAGATTTGAGGATACTAAGAGATCCTCGGGATACCAAGAGATCCCTAGTGTATATGTTGAGGATACCAAGAGATCCTCGGGATACCAAGAGATCCCTAGTGTATATGATGAGGATACCAAGAGATCCTCGGGATACCAAGAGATCCCCGGCTATTACTTCCTGTTGTGAGCAGTATTCCTTATATTGTTTTGTTTCTG
>NC_031999.1:26297299-26368165 GCF_001879085.1 Nicotiana attenuata
GGACCTTGAAGAAGTTTGATTCCATTTGGGTTATTGTGGATCGACTGACCAAGTCCGCTCATTTTATTCCTGTGTGTACCACTTATTCATCGGAGCGGTTGGCGGAGATTTATATTCGGGAGATCGTCCGTCTGCATGGTATTCCAGTTTCTATCACTTCGGACAGAGGTACCCAGTTTACATTGCGGTTATGGAGAGCCGTGCAGCAGGAGTTAGGTACTCGGGTGGAGTTGGGCATAGTATTTCACCCCCAGACGGACGGACAATCCGAGCGCACTATTCAGATTCTTGAGGATATGCTCCGTGCGTGTGTGATTGAGTTTGGAGGGTCTTGGGATCATTTCTTGCCATTGGCGGAGTTTTCTTACAATAACAGTTATCAGTCCAGCATTCAGATGGCGCCGTATGAGGCCTTATATTGTAGGAGGTGTAGATCGCCGGTGGGTTGGTTCGAGCCGGGTGAGGCCAGGCTATTGGGCACAAGGTTCGTGATGTTTCATATATGGTTGGTGAGCGGGTTCTGCTTCGGGTTTAGCCTATGAAAGGCGTCATGAGGTTTGGGAAGAGAGGGAAGTTGAGTCCGAGGTTTATTGGCCCTTTTGAAATCTTGAGGCGAGTTGGGGAGGTTGCCTATGAGCTTGCCTTACCTCCCAGTTTGGCCGGAGTTCATCCGGTATTTCATGTTTCGATGCTCCGGAGGTATCACGGGGATCCGTCGCACGTGTTGGATTTCAGTTCAGTCCAGTTGGACAAGGATCTATCCTATGTTGAGGAGCCAGTGGCTATATTGGACAGGCAGATCAGGAAGTTGAGGTCAAAGAACATTGCTTCAGTGAAGGTTCAGTGGCGGGGTCAGCCGGCCGAGGAGGTGACTTGGGAGGCCGAGCGGGATATGCGCAGCCAGTACCCTCACTTTTTCACTACTTCAAGTATGTTCTCTATGCTCGTTCGAGGACGAACGAATGTTTAAGTGTAGGAGGATGTGACGACCCGGCCGGTCGTCTTAAGAATTTACGCCCCGATCCCCTATTAACTGCTTCCCCTAAGCTCATTTCTGCTATTTTGGTTTGCCGGGACGTTCGTTGTTGAGTTTTGGGACACTTAGTCCCTAATTGAGAGCTTAAGTGTTGAAAAGTGATCCGTAGTTGGAACAGTGTGAAGACGACCTCAGAATGGAAATCCGATGGTTCCGTTAGCTCTGTTAGGCAATTTCGGGGTTGGGAGCGTGTTCGGAATGTATTTTGGAAGTCCGTAGCTCATTTAGGTTGAAATACCGAAGGTTGAATTTTTGAAGTTTCCAGTCCGATAGTGAATTTTTGATCCGAGGGCCGGAATGGAATTCCGGAAGTTGCAGTAGCTCCGTCGTGTCATTTGGGATGTGTGTGTGCAAAATTTCAAGTCATTCGGACGTGTTTTGGTTGGGTTTTTGATCGAAAATGTATTTTTATGGAATTTGAAGTTCTTAGGCTCAAATCCTTGTTTAATTCGAGTTTCCGGCGTTGTTTTAGGTCGTTTAAGGATTGGTACAAGTTTGAATGAGGTATTAGGTGTTATTGATGCTTTTGGTTGAGGTCCCGGGGGTCTCGGGATGATTTCGGGTGGCTAACGGAGAAAATTTTGAAGTGTTGCAGCAGCTGATTCTTCTCTTCTGGTATTTTCGCTTCTGCGGCTTGGGAACCGCATAAGCGGCCATCTAATCGCAGGAGCGGAATTTGGGCTCCTTCAGCTTTTCGCAGGTGCGGAAGATTTAACCGCAGATGCGGTTACGCACCCGCGAGACTTCTATCGCAGATGCGACCCTGGGTCATTTGTGAGAAACCGCAGAAGCGGTAAGTATTTCGCAGAAGCGGCCACCGCATGTGCGGTTTAAGACCGCAGAAGCGGACCCTTGGATTTTAGTTAATAGCTACAGAAGCGGCATCTGTTCCGCATAAGCGGGACCGCAGAAGCAGTCCCTTGTCCGCAGAAGCGGAAATGCCTATTCTGATATATAAAATTCGAGGGTTTGATTTCATAAGTTAGAAAAACCAAATTGAGCTCGGGTAAGGGCGATTTTCAGAGGGTTTTGAAGAGAAGACTATTGGGTAACGTTTCTTTAATCCCTTCTAGTTATATTTCATCATTTTGTAGTTAAATCCATCATTAAAATTCGATTTGGGATCAAAATTGGAAGAAATTGGGTAAAACTTCATAGGCTAAACCATTGGATTTTGAGTGAGCATTTGACCTCCGAATTGGGAGATTTTTATATGGTTAGACTCGTGGGAGTACGAGGGTTCTGAAAATGTAAAAATTATTTGATTCCAAGACATTGGCCTGAAGGGCATTTTGGTCATTTCACCTAATTTCACGCCGTAGCTTTGAATTAAATAGCAAAACCAGTTGTTTGCGATGTTATTTACGATATGTAATTGAATTGAATAGATTTGGGCCATTTGGAGTCGGATACTCGTGGCAAGGGCGTGATTTCTAGTTGATTTTGAGTCGGTTCGAGGTAAGTGGCTTGTCTAACCTTGTGTGGGGGACCTCTTCCCCTTAGGACATGATATTTGATATTTGAAAGCCTCGTACGTGAGGTGACGAACGCGTACTTGAGCTAATTGTTGGAGATCCATTTTACTTGAAGTATTTAAATTTAGTTCTTATTGCCTACCTGTTTATTTTGAATTGTAAGCTTATCCTATGGTAGTTTAGAGGAGCATGTTTAGTTTATTTACTTGCTTAAGTGCTTAAACTGTCTTGTTTGTACTACGTGAAGCATTTTAGGCTAGGATTTCTATTACTTGTTCTGAGTTTAGCATTTATCCTAATGTTTTGGGCTGTTATTGTGTGATTTAAATTGGGACTACGGGACGGCATCCCAGGAGATCCCCCTGTACTTGTTATGTTCTGAACTGAGGTGCGGGGTACCAAGAGATCCCTGGCACATTTAAATGTAAGATTTGAGGATACTAAGAGATCCTCGGGATACCAAGAGATCCCTAGTGTATATGATGAGGATACCAAGAGATCCTCGGGATACCAAGAGATCCCTAGTGTATATGATGAGGATACCAAGAGATCCTCGGGATACCAAGAGATCCCCGTCTATTACTTCCTGTTGTGAGCAGTATTCCTTATATTGTTTTGTTTCTGTTTCCTACTACTGTTTCCTTAATTATCCTGTTTAGATTCTCGCTGCAGACTTTAGCTATACTGTTTTCCTTATCCTATCATATATTATGTTTATCTCAGTAGGGCCCTGACCTTCCTCGTCACTACCCAACCGAGGTTAGGCTTGGCACTTACCGAGTACCGCTGTGGTGTACTCATGCCCTCCTGCGCATGTTTTTCGTGTGCAGATCCAGGTACCTCCACTCAGGCGCACTATCCTTGAGGCGAGGTGATACACGGAGACTTCGAGGTATATCTGCCGCGTCCGCAGACCAGGAGTCTCTATTCTGTTCCAGCCTTAATACTTAGTTTATTCATTTTCTCTCAGTTGTTTAGATATTCTGGAGTTAGAGCAGCGTACTATGTTTCTATTAGCCTGTGGTTCCCGTGAGTTTTCGGGTTTTGGGTTGAGATCTTAGACTTCCGCGATTTATTTTTTTTGAGTTGTATATGCCAGGTGGCACTCATTTACCGTTTTCTGCTAGTTTAGCTTAATTTAATTAATTGTTTTCGCAAATTATACGCATTTTCGCATTGTTAGGCTTACCTAGTTGTAGGAACTAGGTGCCATCACGACATGTTCATGGAGGGTGAACTGGGGTCGTGACAAAAATTGACCTAGAGAAAGCCTTTGATAAGATGGAGTGGTCCTTCGTGAGGTTCTCGCTTAAATCTCTAAACTTCCCTGATAACATAATAGACGTCATAATGTCTTGTATCTCTACCATTTCAACTTCTATCCTAATTAATGGCTCGTGCACTGATTTTTTTTCTAGCCTTTAGAGGCATAAGGCAAGGGGACCCCTTATCCCCATACGTCTTTATTATTTGTATGAAAATGCTCTCGAGACTCATTAACCACGAAATAGACTGTTGTAGGTGGGACCCTATCAAAATTTCTAACAAGGGCCCTCCCGTATCCCACCTTTTCTTTGCTGACGACCTAGTTTTAATGATGGAAGCCAACCAAAAAAACTGCAATTCCCTCATTGATACACTCAACAAATTTTGAAATTTATCAGGACAGACTATTAATTTTAACAAGTCTAGAATCCTCTTTTTCAATAACACTCCTCAAGATGTAAAAACCCACATTAGCCAGAGTCTGTCCATGAAACAAGCGACTCACTTTGGTGAATATCTTGGATTTCCAATGATAGACCATTGAATAACCAAAAAGGACTTCCAATTTATTATAGATAGGCTCAACACTAGATTACAAGGGTGGAAGACAAACTTCCTAAACATGGCAGCTAGGACTACCTTAATAAAAGCTACCCTAGCAGCTATCCCCAATCATGTGATGGAAATTTACGGCCTTCCAAAAGCCACCACCAACAAGATAGATGCTATTCAAAGAAATTTCTTGTGGGGAAGCACAAATGAAAAGAAAAAATGTCATCTTATCAAATGGGATACAGTTACCAAATCAAAAAGGGAGGGAGGATTGGGGCTATACAAATCTCACTGGAAAAATCTTCCTTCAGAACGACTTTGGCATGGAGATATTCGAAAGATAAGAACTCTCTCTAGGCTCAAGTCCTTCATAACAAGTACAGAATAAGGAATAACACGATTAACCGAAACCCCAAATAAAGAAAGGGGGTCACACATCTGGAAAAATATAGTAGAAGGGATAAAAGTTTGCAACAAAGGTCTACACTGGACAATAAGCGATGGGAAATTCATAAACATTTGGGATGACAAATGGATAAATCATGCCGAACCCTTGAGAAGCCTCATACAGGGTCCGTTAATGAGGAATGAGCCAAACCTACCACTCTCCACTATCAAGGCTAGTGGTACTATAAATTTAAACACCCTATCCTTTGACCTACCTACTAGCATAAAGCATAAATCAACAACACCTATATTAAGCAAGGGCTTCCATCTAGAGATAAATCAAACTGGAACACCTTAAACCATAATTCCTTCTCTACCAAAGCAACTTATGAGCTCAAGGAGAATCAGGACAACAACATAGACCTTGGATGGATATGGAAAGTCCCCACAGTCAATAAGATAAAGTCCTTCCTTTGGCTAGTAGTTCATAATAGGCTCCCCACCACCCTCATACTTTTTAAAAGACACATTAGCGATACTGATATGTGTAGCATTTGCTGCAAGGAGAGAGAGGATATCGAGCATATCTTCTTTAGATGTACGTAATCCAAGCATATCCGTGAAGGGATCAACTATAATCATAATTTCCAGCACCTACACACTAATGATTATAATATCCCCACGTGGCTAAAAAAATATATCAACTCTAAAAGCATGTTCAATGACCTGATTAGCTGGAATGAAACCCTTCCCTTTATCCTCTGGCACTTATGGTTAGCTAGAAACAACATCCTTTTCAACAAGCATAAAACTCCTACGCTAGCTAGTCACATCATTAGCAAAGCAGTAAAGTTTAAATACGTGACAGAAACTATCCATACAAAGCCTGACAAATCCATATTATATATCAAATGGGAACCCCCTGATCCTAACTTCATAAAACTTAACATAGACGGGTCTTGCATGGGAAACCCAGGAAAGGGCGGTATTGGAGGAATATTCAGAGATAATAACGCTAATTAGATTCTAGGGTTCAGTATGACTATCCCACATGCTACAAACATATACATGGAAGCCCTAGCCTTGCTACATGGATTAAAGCTGGCTAAAGAGAAAGGACGACACCATCTGGTTATCGAATCTAACTGTAAAGAATTAGTTAAAATGATGACTAACAATGATTGCTACTACCAAAATTTGGTTGATGATTGCAGAGGGCTAATACAAGAGATGGAGGACCCGCCACTGAATCACATCTTTAGGGAGGCAAATGAAGTAGCAGACAAACGAGCTAAGCAAGGGAGCAGCTCAGATGTTTTTGGAATCCTAAATTTATTTTACTCCCCCCTACTTTTGCTGTATCTTTTTTAGAAAGAGACAAAGCAGGCACCATGTCGCCGAGACTTGTCTCCGTATGCAATGACGCTTAATTTTTAATGTATGTCTTCACTATCAAAAAAAACTATAGAAGTAAAGCTCTCTATCGAATTATTTTTTCTTCTATCATAATATGCATGACCTTTTTTCATCATACAAAATAAAAAAAATTGATATTTGTTTTAAATAGAATTGTATTCTAGGTGAATGTCTATCGTTTTGAGAGTTTGTTACTTTGTGGCTATGTCATTTTTTCCCTATAAATAGAGGGGTCTTATCCCATTGTAATTCATCTCAAAATCAATAGAATTCTCTCTCTTTCTTTAATTAAATACAATTCTATTTATAAAATCTTTTCAATTGATAGGTCAATTAATTTTGGGCACTGCCGATTCTTTCCTTTTAAATCTAAATGACTTTTATAAATTTTAAAAAATCAAATTCATTTAATAATCCAAATTTTCAAATTACTGATGTGATATATTTGTTTACCATACTTAGTTTTCAATTATTTATTACATTGATATTTTCATTTAAATAACAACATCAGTTTAGAGATTGAGGAATACAAGACGAAACAAATAATTCATTAAAATTTAAAATATCACTTAGACTAGGGCACTAATTAATTAGCTATTACCCATCGTTTGCGAGATTTGAACACACAAAAAAAAATCTTGAGTACATGGGGACCTCAAGTTTTCATATGCATGGATAAAATATTAGGAATAAAGAATGAACTCAAGTAAATTGAGGTATTTAGAAGAGCTT
Source organism: Nicotiana attenuata (assembly GCF_001879085.1). Classification (NCBI taxonomy): domain Eukaryota; kingdom Viridiplantae; phylum Streptophyta; class Magnoliopsida; order Solanales; family Solanaceae; genus Nicotiana; species Nicotiana attenuata. Next base: position 26,304,164 of record NC_031999.1, read on the forward strand.
TAAAGAGTTCAAGGAGTTTGAGGCCTCAAGAAAGAGAAGCAGCAGAGTATGTTCCCTTCTTGCACGAATCAATTTTTTCGTACAATGTATGGGAGAATGTAAATAACTTATACATGTAATTAAATTTGTTGCAGTTGTATTAGTCATATGTATAGTATACTTATAACTGTATTATTTTTGCAACGTAATTATTTGTATCATAATCAGAGTTTGCTTGAAATTGCGATAAAAGGTCATTATTGAATCATTGACTTAAATTTGTTTCTCTTCATTTTCGCTGAAAATACTAATTTTTATTCGTATATTTCCTTTTGTATGTCAAACCATGGAAAGCAAGTATGGATATCTCTCAAAGCAAACTTGGATCAAAGTTCAATTATAAAAATATTTTTTCATTGATTCATATACGACACATACAATATTCAAAGAGAAAATATATTTCTCTCATTTAAATATGTGTAAGGCAGATGTTACTACAATTTCTGGCATTAGTAATTTAATTGAAAGGTGTGGAAGAGCTACTATAACTCTGCCTAGTGGAACAATATTGATCGTAGATAATGCAATATTCTCCTCCAAGTCCAGGAGGAACTTATTGAGTTTGAAAGATATCCCCGGAAATGAATATCATATTGAGACAATAGATGAGAATAATCTTGAATATCTCATTGTTATAAAGAATGTCTCTGGCCAAAAAAGGATTATTGAGAAGTTTTCATCTTTGTCTTGTGGCCTGTATTGGACAAGAATTAGTGCAATTGAGGCATATTTTATCGTAAACCAAAAGGTTATTGATTCCAATACTTTTGTACTTTGGCATGATCGATTGGGACATCCAAGATCAATTATGATGAGACGAATTATAGAAAACTCAAATGGACATCCATTAAATAATTTAAATATTATTTAAATAATGAATTTTCTTGCACTTATTATTATCAAGGCAAGTTAATTATTAGACCATCACCAACAAAGGTTGGATTGAGTCCCATGCATTTTTGGAACAAATATAAGGGGATATTTGTGGACCTATTCACCTACCTGGTGGTTCATTTAGATATTTTATAGTATTAATAGATGCATCTTCCAGATGGTCTCATGTATGTCTATTGTCATCTCACAACCTGGCGTTTAAAAAATTAATGGCACAAATAATTCGATTACGGGCACAATTTTCCGATAATCCAATTAGGTCTATTCGACTTAATAATGCTGTTGAGTTTTCATTCCAAGCATTTAATAATTATTGCTTATCACTTGGGATAAAAGTGAAACATACTGTAGCGCATGTTCACACTCAAAATGGCTTTGCAGAGTTTTTGATTAAGCATCTGTAATTGATAGCAAGATCGTTACTCATGAAACGAGGTTGCCCACTTCTGTTTGGGGTCATGCCATTTTGCATGCAACAATGTCGATTCCTCTCAGCCTGATAAATTATCATAAATATTTTCTGTTGCACTTAGTTTTGAGTCATGAACCTAATATATCACATTTAAGAATTTTGGATACGCAGTATATGTGCCTATAGCACAACCATATCGCACCAAGATGGGTCCTCAAATAAGGTTACGAATATATGTTGGGTTTGAATCGCCCTCCATTATTCGCTACCTCGAAACATTAACGGGAGATTTGTTCACTGCTCGATTTGTAGATTGTCGATTTGATGAGACACTTTTCCCAAAATCCGGGGGAGAAAATGATGAAACCATACAGAAAAATTTATGAAAAAATCATCAGTCTCATCTTGATCCGCGTGCCTCTATTTTTGGAAAAAAGGTGCAAAAGTTTATCCATTTGCAGAAAATAGCAAATCAAATGCCAGATGCATTTACAGATTTGAAAAGTATAATGAAATCACATATCCCTGTAGAGAATGTTCCAATCCGTATTGATATCTCTGTTGGACAATCTTCTAGTGTCATAGCTAACGAGTCAAAAGCACGCCTAAAGTGTGGCAGACCATTGGGTTCTAAGGATCGAAATCCTAGAAAAATAAAAAGAAATGATCAAGATGACACTACAAAAGAGTCTCGTAAAGAAATCCATGATTTAACCAATACTGAGATTCATGAGGAAATCACTGAGCCTGAGACTCAAGAAACTAAGGACTATCAATAAATACAATTGATATTGAGACAAATTTGAATCGATTGGATATAGTGGTGGATTATGTATTTGCATATTAGTGTTGCATCTAGCATTATGCAAGATAGTAGATCTTGAACCTCAATCTGTTGGAGAATGTCGACAAAAACATGATTGGGCAAGATGGCCAAAAACAATCCATTAGAGTTGAATTCACTTGCAAAACGTGAAGTTTGTGATCCTATAGTCCAAACACCTAATGGTATTAAGCATGTTGGCTATAAATGGGTCTTTGTACACAAGAGGAATGAGAAAAATAAGGTACAAAGATATAAGACATGCCATGTTGCACAAGGATTTTTCCAAAGACCTGGTGTCGATTATGAAGAGATATATTCACTCGTTATGAACGCAAAACTATTTCGTTATCTCATTAGTTTTATTGTTCATGAAAAGATTGACATGCATTAATGGATGTGGTTACAACCTACCTTTGTGGCTCACTTCATAATGGGATATACATGAAAATTCCCGAAGGATTTAAAATGTCCGAAGCACATAATTCAAAGACTGGAAAAATATTTTCAATCAAATTGCAAAGATTTTTGTATGGTCTAAAACAATCAGGACGAATCTAGTATAATTGCGTTAGTGAGTATTTATTGAATGCAGGTTATATAAAAGAAGCCATTTGTCTATGTATTTTTATAAAGAAAACAACATCGGAGTTTGTTGTACTTGCCGTATATGTCGATGACATAAACCTTATTTGAATTCCAACATAACTCCAAAAGGCAAATGATTATTTAAAAAAGTAATTCGAGATGAAATATCTCGGAAAGACAAAATTATGTCTCGGTTTGCAAATTAAACATTTGGCAAACGGGATTTTTGTTCATCAATTTGCCTATACAAAAAAGGTATTGAAATGTTATTACATGGATGGAGCACATCCGTTAAGTACGATAAATGTTCGATCACTTGATGTGAATAGGGATCCATTCTGACTTCATGAAAAGAATGAAGAGCTTCTTGGTCCTGAAGTACTGTCACGACCCTAAACTCGGACCCGGTCGTGATGGCGCATCTCGTGAAGACAAGGCCAGGCGACACACTCCCAATTCATCTCAATGCAATTAAAATAATAAATACTAAGTCATTAACAGAATAAAATCCCAAAATAAGGTAACAAAATAGTTTGCGGAATAAAACACAGACCGACATCGGGGTGTCACCAGTCATGAGCATCTAAAATAATACTACAAGTCTGAAAGTCTACTGCACTACTACATAACTGAAATAGAAGGAAATAAGATAGAGGAGAATGCACTGGGCTGCGAATCGCCGGGCAACAACCTAGAGAATCTCCGGAAATCTGCTGGACAGCTCTCAACCCTCGCTAGCAGGACCTGTAGCGCCCGAATCTGCACACTGGGGTGCAGGGAGTAAAGTGAGTACTCCAACTCAGTGAGTAAGAACAATAAATGAAGACTGAGCGATATAAAATCACGTTAATCACAACAATTAGCTATAAGAGGCAGAACAAAATCAGTAAACACAATTAAACAATGAAATCTCATAAAACACCTTTTAAGCAGTTAAACAAATAGAGGGAAAACAGCTAGAAAAGGTAAACATATAAGAATTGCCCCTCGGGCACCGTAACAACAGAATCAGCCCCTCGGGCAACATCACAGAACAATACCAGTCCCTTGGGCTATATCTCATATCACAATGGGTACCCGCGCTCACTGGAGGTGTACAGACTCCGGGAGGGGCCCCTTACGGCCCAAGCACAATATCAAGCCATCTCGTGGCAACATCAATAGGCTCTCGGCCTCATATCAATCACAAGCCACCTCGTGGCGTACAAACTCAGGCCCTCGGCCTCATTATCATAATTAGTATATCACCGCTGCGGCGTGCAGCCCGACCCAAAAGTGTCCTCACAACACAGGCCCTCGGCCTTACCCAGTCATAATCTCATAAGTCTCTCGGGCAACAGTAAACATGATGCTCAGCTCAAAAATATCTTTTGAAAATATCATTTAAGGTGTTTAAAACAGAATAACATGGCTGAGTTTTGAAAACAGTAAAATGTGGCATGACTGAGCGCAAGTATGAAGTCAAACAGTGAGGAAAATATCAGTAAAATCCCCTAAGGGTCCAAACAGTTGGCACGAAACTCAAATATGGCATTTAGCCCAAAACATGGTAACATCAAACAACTTGCAATCAAATATACAGTAAAACAGTCATTCGGGATGGACGAAGTCACACTCCCCAACGGTGCACGACCCCACGCTCGTCATCTAGCGTGTGCGTCACCTCAACATAGCCTAACGCTGTGTAATCCGGGGTTTCATACCCTCAGGACAACATTTAAAATCATTACTCACCTCAATCCGGCCCAAACTCTAGCTCGCGATGCCTTTGCCCCTCGAATCGACCTCCGGATGCTCCAAATCTATCCGAAACCAGAACGTAACCATTAATATATACTAAAGGGACGAAGCCCACTCGAAAACAATCAAAAAATAACGCAAATCCCAAAATTACTAAAACCCGACCCCCGAGCCCACGTCTCGAAATTCGATAAATTTTACATCATTGGATTTCTTATCTCCCCACGAGTTCATACATATCAAAAGTTCCAAAATCCGACCACAAATGGCCCCTCAAAACCTCAAGTCTAGGCCTCCAATGTTAAGCCCTAGTTTCCCCAATTCTAACCCTTAAACTCCATTAATTTCAGCCCTAATCCGTGAATTAATACAATAGGAACGAGTTTTTAGGTCCAAAATCCTTATCTCAATGAGTTCCCCTTGAAATCCTTCTTCAAATCGCCTCAAAAGCTCCAAGAACCGACTAAAAATTGTGGAATAGTTCTGAAAATTGCGAAGGAAATAACTTATATGTTCTGGTCCAAGGATTTCGCATTTGCGACCAAATTCCCGCTTTTGCGGTACCGCATTTGCGGTCCTTGAACCGCTTCTGCGGTTTCCACTTAAGCCGCCCAACTGCGTATCTGCAATGCCAAGCCCGCACCTGCGCCATCGCAGGTGCGGTTCTTCTACCGCTTCTGCGGTCCTTGCCAACCTCACCATCTTCCGCTTCTGCGACTCCTATATGATCTGCGGGGGTCGCACCTACGGCCTTCCAACCGCAGATGCGGTTATGACAGTAGAATTCCAACTTCAGCAGCCTTTCCAAACTTCCATTCTTCCGACAACATCTCGAAATCATCCCGAGGCCCCCGGGACCTCAACCAAAAATACCAACAAGACTTAAACTACAATTCAAACTTATACCAATCTTTTAAACACCTCAAACAATGTCAAAACGACCAAAACACATCGAATTCAAGCCTAAGGTTCTAAAATCTTCCGAATTCCGCTTTTGATCAAAAAGTATACCAAACCATGTTCGAATGACCTGAAATTTTGCACACACATCCCAAATGACATAATGGAGCTACTGCAACTTCCGGAATTCCATTCCGACCCCTATATCAAAATCTCACCTATCAACCGGAAAACGCCAAAAACTCAATTTCGCCAATTCAAGCCTAAATCTACTCCGGACCTCCAAAACACATTCCGATCACGCTCCTAGGTCCCAAATCATCTCCCGAAGCTATCCGAACCATCGGAACTCACATCCGAGCCTTCTAACACATAAGTCAACATCCAATTGACTTTTCTAACTTAAGCTTCCTTAAGAGAGACTAAGTGTCTCAAACCTTACCAAAACCTTTCCGAACCCGAGCCAACCAACCCGATCACACATAGAACTGATAAACAAAGCAAATAGAAGCAGAAATGGGAGAAACAGAGCGGTAACTCATGAAACGACCGGCCGGGTCGTTACATCCTCCCCCTCTTAAACAAACGTTCATCCTCGAACGAATCACGAAACATACCTGAAGCCTCAAATAGGTGAGGATATCTGCTCCACATCTCCCGCTCGGTCTCCCAGGTAGCCTCCTCCACGGGCCGACCTCCCCATTGTACCTTCACTGAAGCTACATCCTTTGATCTCAACTTTCGAACCTGACGCTCCAAAATAGTTGTTGGCTCCACATCATAAGTCAGATCACCCTCTAACTGAACCGTGCTGAAATCCAGAACATGAGACGGATCCCCAATATACTTCCGGAGCATAGAAACATGAAATACCGGGTGCACACTCGACAAGCTGGGTGGCAAAGCAAGCTCATAAGCCACCTCCCCAATCCTCCGAAGTACCTCAAAAGGCCCAATGAACCGAGGACTCAATTTACCCTTCTTCCCAAATCTCATAGCACCCTTCATGGGTGAAACCTTCAACAGAACCTTCTCCCCAACCATGTAGGACACATCCCGAACCTTCCTGTCAGCATAGCTCTTTTGCCTCGACTGCGTTGTACGAAGTCTCTCCTGAATTACCTTCACCTTGTCTAAAGCATCCACACCAAATCTGTACCCAATAGCCTGGCCTCGCCCGGCTCAAACCAACCAACTGGAGATCTACACCGCCTCCCATACAAAGCCTCATATGGCACCATCTGAATACTTGACTGGTAACTATTGTTATAAGCAAACTCTGCGAGCGGTAGAAACTGATCCCATGACCCTCCGAAATCAATGACACAAGCGCGTAACATGTCCTCCAATATCTGAATAGTGCGCTCGGACTGCCCGTCCTTCTGAGGGTGAAAAGCTGTGCTCAACTCAACCTGAGTACCCAACTCTCACTGTACAAACCTCCAAAACTGTAAAGTAAACTGAGTGCCCCTATCTGAAATGATGGAAACTGGGATGCCATGCAAACGAACAATCTCTCGGATATAGATCTCTGCCAACCGCTCTGAAGAATAAGTAGTACAGATAGGAATGAAGTGTGCAGACTTGGTCAGCCGATCCATAATCACCCAAATAGTATCGAACTTCTTCAAAGTCCGTGGGAGCCCAACTACAAAGTCCATGGTGATCCGCTCCCACTTCCACTCTGGAATATCCATTCGCTGAAGCAAGCCACCCGGTCTCTGATGTTCATATTTCACCTGCTAACAATTGAGACACCGAGCTACAAACCCCGCATTGTATTTCTTCATTCTCCTCCACCAATAATGCTGTCTCAGATCCTGATACATCTTCGCGGCACCCGGATGAATGGAATACCGCGAGCTATGGGCATAATCAACTCCCGAAGCCCATCTACATTAGGCACACATATCCGGCCATGCATCCTCAACACGCCATCATCACCGAAAGTCACATCTCTGGAATCATCATGCTGAACTCTATCCTTAAGGACAAGTAAATGAGGATCATCATACTGGCGCTCTCTGATGCGCTCATATAAGGAAGACCGAGAAATCACACAAGCCAATACCCTACCGGGCTCCGAAATATCCAACCTCACGAACCGATTGGCCAAAGCCTGAACATCAACTGCAAGAGGTCTCTCCTCAACCGGAATATAGGCCAAACTCCCCATACTCACCGCCTTTCGGCTTAAAGCATCGGCCACCACATTGGCCTTCCCCTGGTGATACAAGATAGTAATGTCATAATGCTTAAGCAACTCCAACCACCTCCGCTGCCTCAAATTGAGATCCTTATGCTTGAACAAATGCTGGAGGCTACGATGATCAGTATACACCTCACAAGACACACCATACAAATAATGCCTCCAATCTTCAACGCGTGAACAATGGCAGCCAACTTCAAATCGTGAATAGGGTAGTTCTTCTCATGAGGCTTCAACTGACGAGAAGCATAAGCAATAACTCTACCCTCTTGCATCAGAACACACCCAATACCAACTCTCGAAGCATCACAATACACGGTATAAGAACCTGAAGCTGATGGCAATACTAACACTGGAGCTGTGGTCAAGGCAATCTTGAGCTTCTGGAAGCTCTCCTCACACTCGTCAGACCATTGAAATGAAACACCCTTCTGAGTCAACTTGGTCAAGGGCGATGCAATAGATGAAAATTCCTAAACAAACTAGCGATAATAACCCGCTAAACCAAGAAAACTGCCTCTATCTTCTTTGGGTCGACCTGAATACCCTCGCTGGACACCACGTGCCCCAAGAAAGCCACTGAACTGAGTCAAAACTGACATTTGGAGAACTTTGCATAAAGTTTCTCCTCCCCCAATCTCTGCAACACCACTTTGAAATGCTCCGCGTGCTCCTCCTGAATACGCGAGTATACCAGAATATCATCAATGAAGACTATGACACACTAGTCGAGATACAGCCAGAACACGCTGTTCATTAAATGCATGAACACTGCTGGGGCATTGGTCAGCCCGAACGACATCACCAAGAACTCATAATGACCATATCGGGTCCTGAAAGCTGTCTTAAGAATATTTGAGTCCCTCATCTTCAACTAGTGATAACCTGAACGGAGATCAATCTTGGAGAACACTCTCGCTCCCTGAAGCTGGTCAAACAAATCATCGATATGAGGCAAAGGATACTTGTTCTTAATTGTTACTTTGTTCAACTGCCTGTAATCAATGCACATTCTCATCGTTCCATCCTTCTTCTTCACAAAAAGAACCGGCGCACCCCAAGGCGACACACTAGGATGAATGAACCCCTTGTCAAGGAGCTCCTAAAGTTGCTCCTTTAACTCCTTCAACTCCACTGGTGCCATACGATACGGTGGAACATAAATGGGCTGAGTGCCCGACACCAGATCAATACCAAAATCAATATCCCTGTCCAGTGGCATCCCCGATAGGTCTGCAGGAAACACATAGGGAAAATCCCTCACAACTGGAACAGAATCAATACTGGGAGTCTCTGCACTAACATCACTCACAAATGCTAGATATGAAAGACAACCTTTCCCAACCATACGCTGGGCCTTCAAGAAAGAAATCACCCTGCTGGGAACATAATCGGTCGAACCTCGCCACTCAATCTGTGGCACACCAGGCATAGCTAACGTCACTGTCTTGGCGTGACAATCCAGAATAGCACGACACGGAGATAACCAATCCATGCCCAATATAATATCTAAGTCCACCATACATAAAAAATAATAGATCCACTCGGGTCTACAGTCCCCCAATAGACACAACACACGATCGGTACATACGGTCTACCACAACTGTGTGAGCACGTAATTTTTGACCTATATGAATTACTCCCATAAATTCAAACAAAATGATTTTCTTCATTATTCTGCAATTTTGTGAATCTTTGTGTTATTTTTCAATTAATTGTTTGCATTTTATTTGTGCAGTTAATTCATATGAAAATATAAAAATACACTTGACAGTTGCATTTAGAATTAATTTCATATTTTTAGGATTAATTAGTAGTTAAGGGAATAAAGAAAATAACAAAAATAGTTCACTTTTGCATTTTTAATTGTTCACGAAATAGGTTTTAAACAATTTTAGGAGTTGATTAGTTTAACTTTGAAATATATTAGGACTTCATTTTTATAAAATCAGAAAATAAAATACAAATAAATATATAAAATACAAAAGTGAAAACAAAACAAATTTGAATAAAGAGAAAATAAATAAAAGGAATTAAAATAGATAAAGAATTGAATTAAAGGGATTAGAATTGTGGAGCAAATATGATTGTCCAAGCCCAAAATCACGCCCAAACCAACACACACCCATCCCCATACCCGTCCACAGCCCAATCCAATCCCCTACCCGGTCTAAATCCCCGTTCTCCCAAAATGGTGCCGTTTGGTCAAGATCTAATCCTGGCCGTCGAGGATTCATCATCCAACGGCCAGGAACTGAGGGATCACACGTATATAACTGTCTGAACCGTGTCACCCCCCCTCCCCCGTATCGTCTCTCTCAACGCACCCAAAGACCAGACCCTATAACGCCGCCTCGCGCCGCCGCCGGTCACCGTCTCACGGCGGCCGCCGGTCACCAAACGATCCTAAAATTACACCACAACACCTCCTCGTCATCCTCGTCACAAATCCGCACCTCATTTCCCCTAAATCCCCGTCAAATTTGTCAAATAACTCAAACCCTAGGTGCCGCCTCCGCCGCCCACGGCGGCGCCGCCCTCCAAACTTTTCCAAAATTACACCCCATACTCCTCTCGTCCTCCTCTTCACGAGCCCCCAATCGGATTCCTTCAAATATCGCTGGAATTGCCCGAATTTTAGATCACAAAGCAGCAGAACCCTAGAACTTCATAGGTGAGTTTTCTTTGTTTTTTTTTTGTTTTGTTGTTATTTAAATAGGTTTTCCCTCCACGACCGTCATTTCTTCATGATTAATTTAGGTTTTGTTCTTTTCGTTTTGTTTGACAATCCGTCTAGAATCAGTAATTGAATTCGTTTCCTCTGTTCTTATTTGTGCGTTTTCATGTTTGTTTGAGTTCTAATTCACTGATAATCAATAGCATGAATTTATTCTTTTAATTTTTTCATTAGTTTAGATGAAGTTCTTGTTCAGTGTTCTAGGTTCATTTTAAGTTTGTTCTGATTGTTCTTAAGATCCTTCTTCATTTGATTAATTTTTCTCCATGTTAATTGATGCTTTGATTGTGTGTTTGGTTTGGGTAGTTCATGACTGTTAATGATAATTTGACATTAGTTTCAATTTCATTTGAATTGCTATTTGGTTTAATGAATAAATTCAGCTTGGGTTAACAGCTTAGTTAGAGTTAATTGCCATGCTTCGATTAGTTAGCTTGAGTGATTAGTTTAATTTTAGGATTGGTTTAGACTTAGCTAAATTTTTCAGCTCCTGTTAAACACTTAACCATAGTTATTTGACTAAGGTAAGAAGGATGGGGGTTAGTTTGACTAGACTTAGTAATTTCAGATTAGTGCAAGGATAATATAGGGAATTCAATAGATAGGGAACCCTGCAAATAACTGATTTGGAAACCCCTAGAACATTCTAGATGGGGTTCCAATTAGAGTTTTAATAACTTGTGACTGTCATTCATAGCTGATACCTGGAAATTCAATTATTACGACTAGTTAATAATTGTTAATTTGGATTAGTTTGTGTCACTGATGAAGTATAGTGTAGAGGAGTTCAATTCGTTTTCAATAATTAAAAAAAAAACCGTTCAAATGGCTTTAATGAGGCAGTATGTTCATCTCAGTAGGTTAGTGTAAATCTATGCATTTTGAACCTAATAGTTAGTAAGTACTAGTTCAATTTTGGGGCTGTTAATTTACTCTCATAACGTAACCAGATCGTGTGGCCTACATTTATAATTATGACCAGGAAACGAGTTCAGTGGTGCTTTTGGTTTAGTTGAGTCGAGATTTTGGCTCAGTTCAATGCCCAGGCTGGACAGCCTCGCACCTCAGCCTGGGCCAATGGTTCAAGGCCCACCCTTCAAAATTACATAGGAATATGAGTAATTAATTCACAAATGTGAACTTGGGCCTTTGGGTTAGGTAGCGGGTCCAAGTTAAAAGGCTTGCCCTTTTGTTTGAATCTGGACTTGAACTCGAGGCCCGAAATTCATAATATTAATCAATTAGGATTTTATTTCTTTATTACTAGAGACAACAAAAAACATAGAAAAGCATAGCCACTTTAGGATTGGCCTTTAAATAAAAGTGGGACGAGCCTCGCCAAATAAAAATACATAAATTGCGGGGATCTCATTAAATGCTTTATTAAAAATATCTTAGAAATTCGGGACATGCCATTTAGCGAATTTTCATGGCTTCCCGCAAAGTTAATAAGACGCTAGCCACTTTAGGCACGCTTTTAATAATTTTACCTTCTTAAATACGGGCGCACATTTATGTGACCCAAATCCAAATCCCAAAACGTTGAATAAGAGGTGTCGAGGATCCGGGTGCATTTCATGTGACGTGATCCAAAAACACGCTCTTAAACGGCGTTCACTTTCATAAAAAAAAAATTAATTAAAGGCGGTTAAACAAATTTTTAAAATCGCACCATAGGATGACATGTATTAAAACCAGACTTTAGCCAAATATAGCAGTTGAGCGACCGTGCTAGAACCACGGAACTCGGGAGTGCCTAACCCCTTCTCCCGGGTTAACAGAATTCCTTACCCGGATTTCTGGTTCGCGACTGTTAAACAGAGTCAAACCCTTTCCTCGATTCGGGATTCAAACAGGTGAATTGGGACACCATAAATCTCCCAAGTGGCGACTCTGAATCTCTTAATAAGCGAATCCCGTTTCGATTGTCCTTTAATTGGAAAAACTTTTTTTATTATACCCTTCACGGGGTGTAGTAGCGGAAAAAGGAGGTGTGACGTAATGTAGTTGCTATCTCAAAAATATACAGAGGATCACACCTGCACAAACAAGCATATATTACAAATAGCGAAAGAAGCATCGACTTTAGATAATTTTAGCATGTCGAATAACCCATGAAAATCGCCAAGTATTGGATTAATGAACTTGACAATTACTGTGTATGAAATTATAATCCTATATAAGAAGAAAAAATTGTATTTAGGAAAAAGAATAATTTTACTTTGTAGAAGGACTAGAAGAAGCAAATTGCACTATTATTATTATTATTATAATAAAAGAGAAATTAAACCACATCATAATTAAGCAAAAAAATCTCTGTACTTTAACTGAACATAAAAGCATACCTGGTCGACTGACACTATAGATTGCAATAAAACCATGGAAAGCATAAGCAAGAACTTTAGCGAAGAGTTTATGCGGAGTTCTAAATTGAAAGTCAAAATTATTGTTAGATATTAATTCATGAAAATATACTATAAAAAATAAAGCAAAAATAAAAAGCTAAACCTAAATCAAATCAAAACAAACTATGAAACAAATTGGACAACTATACGTTTTCAATTCTCCAAATTTACTTGGAGATATGCTTATATAGTGACTTCTTCAAGTCTCCATATTTGGAAAGAAATCAAAGGGAATACGGACTTTCTTTTAATAAATTTGTGCGTAATTATTAGGTGAAATATTATAAAAATAATTAGGCAATAATTTGAGGAAAATAGTAAATGACAATTTTGTCTATTGTGGTATCTTTTAATGAAGGGTAAAAAGTTCATCAACATTTCGTTAAGGGCCTTCGTGCTTTTAATATAGTATAAATATAAATAGATAGTTTATCTTGGTTCCATGACATGGATCATTTCAAACCTCACTAGAAAAAGAAGTAATTCCAAAAGGAGACTCCACCTAGCTAGTGCGCTCCTCACTTCAGTGCTACACTTCGGCAGCTACGAACTAAGATACTTCAGAAGAAAAGTTACATCCACTACCTGGATTCACCCCGACAGAATTCATCTATATTTTTGCATAGATTGATTCGGGAACCATTATGTTAGAGATCATAAAAACTTGACGATGATCTCCATCATCATAGTTCCTGAATCAAACTTGTACTACTTCTTCGTTATAAAAATTAATTTAGCGACTTTAATACAATAAACTGAAAGTTAAGAGACTATCTATAGAAATTAACCCATCCAAATCCATAAAACCCAGCTTTCTTACATTAAAGTGACCATGTAGTTTTTGTCTGTTTTATACACCTTTCCCAAAAACTTCTTGGGATATTTAACTTAAATAATATCAATAAACAAAGACTCAAAAACATCATTAAATAAAGACAGGGATTAATATAGTTGACTAAGCTTTGTGAGGATAAAGTCTAACAGGAAGTCCTTTAGCAGGAATAGGCATTGGATCAACAACAATTTTCTCATTAGGAATTACTTTTTCCCACTTAAACCTTTTCACTAAATGGTGCATAAAAACAAGTATTTCAAGTCTTGCATATTCTTTTCCTGGACACATTCTTGGCCCTCCTCCAAATGGCACAAATGTATAAGGAGCTGGTCCTGAACCTTCAAATCTTGAAGGATCAAACTTTTCTGGCTCTGGGAAAAATTCTGGGTTTTTGTGTGTTGAGTTTGCACTCCAATATAGCTGCATACATTGAAAGAATAAATTCTCAATTAACTTTCAAAATTTAATAAGAGTTTAACTTTTATGCATTGGTAATTTAGAAAAAATTATGCATTATCAAGTCATAATAAACGATAATTCAAGTAGTTGTACCAACAACAAATTCAGTGTAATTCACACAGGGGCGAAGCTAGAAGCTCGGATACGGATTTAGCCGAGCCCAGTAGCTTTTACTCAGATAGTGTATTTATGTTAAGAAATTTATTAAGTATGTACAAATATTATATTTAGAACCCAGTTATTAGCACTTAAATTCTTCGTTCTAAAATCCAGAACTCATAAAGTTAAAATCTTGGCTTCGCCTCACAATTGGGGTCTGGGGAGGGTAATGTGTACGGAGACCTTATCCCAACTCTGAGAAGATAGAGAGGTTGTTTCCGGTAGACCCCCGGCTCAAGGAAGATCAGGTAGTTGTACCATTACAAAAAAAAAAAAAAAGAAAAAGCATCGAACGAACTTCATCGTTAAACAACATATTTAACGATGGATTTGCGATGGATTATTGAAAAATCCTATTAGTTATAGACTATTTAGCGGCAATTAGTGACGAATTTCGTAGCTACTTCCTCTGTTTTTTATAGTGCGTCCAAAAAAATGAGATTGGTAAGCTTGAAAATAAGGTATGTTACATGCTATAATATGTTAAAATATGCATGATATGGTAAAACTCTCTAAACTATCTGTGCATATAAGTTAAATCCATTTAACACTAAAAATATTCAACAAAATAATATATTATTATGAGTTTCTCTTGTAAAAAAATTACCTTCCATCCTTTGGGAATGTAGAAACCATTGAACATGAAATCATTAATAGCTTCTCTAAAAGCACCTTGGAGGGGTGAGGCAAGTCTCAAAACTTCACATGCAACATTCCAAGAATACTTCATCTTCTGAATATCATCCCACCTCAATAACTCACCAGCTGCTTTTGACTTTGCAATTTCCATTTGTTCTGTTAATTATCACAATAATTAATCAGTAAATTAAAAAAAAATTATAATCATAAGAAGTTGGCAAAGAAAAAATAAAAAAGAAGTGTATTCTGCTAATTAATTAGAAAGTTCACCTTTTTTAATTACTTTCACTTCAAAGACCTAATCAAAGTTTTACTGGCCAATTAACAATCAATTTCTTCCAATCGGTCATAAGATGTCCATTTGCTAAAGACATGCATGAGAAAAACTTTGGAGAAAAAGCCAAATAAAAAAGGAACATATCATTAAAAAAACCTGATAATTAAAGTTTACCTTGTTCCATGTTTAAAATAAGTGTTCACTATTTTGCTTTTAGAAATTACTCCTAATCATTAACAATTCTGATTTGACTGTGGGCCAGATTGGTTGAAGGTTTTTCTTTGTACACAAAAGAGAAAGGAACTTCCTTTTTATTCTTAATTCTGTATTCAACAACCAAATTTAATGTGGAACAAACAAATCAGGTGGTAGTGTTGAACGTTACTCCTATTACGTACCTCATTAGGATTAATTAAGAGTCTGTTTGGAAAGCCACCAGATAATTGGAATTAGTGTAATTATTAGGGTAGTAATTACACAGTTGTGTAATTACGACGACCTGTTTGTTTGTCATAGTGTAATTATAGAGTAATTACAAGTTTACCGTTTGATTGCACAAGTGTAATTACACAGTTAGATTAAATTTTAAATGAAGTAATTATCAAAACTTAAAAGTTAATATAATAAATATATGCCTATACATTTTTATAAGTGTAAATGATATTATATTTGGTATTTAAGATGTATATTTTTTCGTGAATATACATTAATTAGTACATATATTTATAATTAATAATTGTAAAAAATAATTTAAATATATTTTCTAAATTAATAATAATTAGTTTAGATACTTACAAAACTAAAAACATATATTTTGTAAGAACATCATGGAATTCATGTTTGATAAAATAAATTAATATATATAAATATAATGTCATAACATTATTCAAATATTTGACAAAACTAATCTATCAATTCTAACTAAAAAAATGAACAATATGCAATGTGAGCCAATACTACTAAAACAAGTAAATTGGAGCCATGAATATAGCACAATTTTAAAACCAAAAAAGAAAAATAGTTAACATATGTCAAATTCCAACATAATAATAGTAAGTTCCACTACAACTTAAGATTAGGAAACATAATATGTTTACAATCATATTTAAAAATGAAATTTTACTTTAATTGCATCACTCATTATATGCCAACTTGCCAAGTTTGTTAATGACTCATTATTTCTAATATTAGGATGTGTAGTTTCAAAAAATAGAATAATAAAATAAATAATAAATAAAATATAAACAATTACATGGGATCACAAGAAGTAAAGGTAGAGAAATAAAAGATAATA
This sequence comes from Nicotiana attenuata, assembly GCF_001879085.1. Lineage (NCBI taxonomy): Eukaryota > Viridiplantae > Streptophyta > Magnoliopsida > Solanales > Solanaceae > Nicotiana > Nicotiana attenuata. The sequence goes on from NC_031999.1 coordinate 26,320,574, forward strand.
ATGTACAAAGAAAAATATATTTTAAAATTTAAAAAAAACTAAAAAGTAAAAATAAAATTTAAAAAATAGAAATAAAAGTTATGCAGAAAATAAATTAAAATAAAATAAAAAGGAAAGAAACTAAAAAGCAATGTTGTAATGACACAGTGTAATTACCACCAATTCTAACCTCCCCTTGAGAATTGGAGAGTGTAATTACACCCCTCCAATTAAACCCAATTCCATGCTGACCAAGTAATTATTTGGCCAAACAAACATGCCAAACTGTGTAATTACACCCAAACCTAATACCAATGTGGCTTTCCAAACATGCTCTAAATTGTCTGAACTTCCTATTATGAAGAATTTGATGACAGTTCCATTATAAGAATTTATTTTCTATAGAGACAATGTAAATATTTTTTATGTTGTTAAGCCACTCTACTATGATAGATTAAATTACACTAACGGGACTATCGGTCAACAATATATAAGTAAAGCCAATGATATAGAAAAATGCAGTTTGGTGCACAAGGCATCTCGCATTCATGTTGGATCTGGAGAAGCTGGACGCACGTGATGTAGACAAACTAACCTAATGCAAATATTAATAGCTGCTTCCATGACTCAAATTCTTAAACTATCGGATATGGAGACAACTTTATTGTTGCTCCAATATATAATTGAGAGAAAAACAAGGCATAGGGGATAAAAAGAACAAAGTAATGATAAAATCAATAACTTACCTTTGTAAACTCCTTCATAGATCTCAGGAAGTTCAGCAAGATACTTGACAATAAATGTACAAGCAGAACTAGCAGTATCATGTCCACCAATCAATAATCCTAAAATCTTATCAGCAATATCCAATTCATGCATATATTTCCCAATTTCATCACTTGTCAATAGCATATGTGACAATATATCTTGCGTTGGTGATGCTTTCCCTTGAGCCAAATCAATTTTCCTTTGCTTAATAATTAACAAAAGCTCCTTCCTAACAAGATTCGAGGCCTTAATCGCGCGATTAAATGGCGTTCCAGGCAAATTTATAGGGATAGAAATCAATCCGGAAGCTAAAACATTAAAAGGATCAGCAAATATCGCGACATGATTAGGATCTTCCACACTTACAAACAATCGACAGGCTAGCCAAAATGTGTAACGTTTTGCTAGTGGGAAAACTTCGATTTGGCTCTTATTTTCCCAACTCGAAGCAAAATGGCATTGCGCGATGTGATCCATGATACCAACATAACGTTGTAATGCCTCTGGCTTGAAGAAATTTGGAAGCATTTTTCTCATTTTGATTGCTTCTTCTTTTGATGATGTTTGAGTTGAAGATGGGAATACCTTGTTTACAGAATCCGGCCACCATGCTTGTACAAGTTTATTTTCATTAGAAAATAAGAATTTATTGCACGTTGGACCACAAAAGACTGCCGCTTTTTCACCTAAAAGATGAGTTTTAAAGACACTAGACGAATACATAGACATTCTATCAAAAATGAATTTTTCAGGGTGACCTTTCCAACCGGTTGAGAGAAACTCGAAGCTCTCTCCGATGAACGGCCATCCGGTTCTTCCCGGAGGTAGGGTTCCGGTCAAGCTGCTGGAGTTTCGCTTGTAAAAGATGAAATGAAGGGCGAATGACACAAAGAGAATGAAAAGGCAAAGGAGATAGAGGTAGAAGACCTCCATGTTTAGTTTTGTGGTTAAGGAAATAAGAAAATCTAACACATAAATATTGTAAGTTTGGAGAATTTGGAATGGGATGAGTTTTGGTAATGAAATGGATACATATTTATATTGGTGGGAACTAAATATAGTAGGAATTAATAATGTAAATATGGAAGGTCAATTATGCTGGTTGTTGACAACAAAAACAAAAAGGAAATTCCACATAGAAGTCTAAATGGAATCTAGAGGTCTTTTCCTTTTCTTTTTACCTTATGAAAGATATTTTAAGAAACATTAAAGTTATTTAATTAAGTATATATCGTCCTTTATGTAATAAGATCCTTGGTAGTTGAGCATCTTATAAATTACAATAATCATTTATTACTATTAATTCATAGTTTACCAAAACAAAATGTAAAAAAGTTATTGCAATCATAATTAAATTTCAATAATATAATATTCCACGCTTATTCTAATTAATCAATTGAATCCTTAGATCCTTGAGTGAAAAAGAAATAGAGGAAACTGTTATAAATAGAATTTTATTTAATGTGAATGTCTATATTTAGAGAGATTGTAAGAATTTTATTTGGTGGCTAAGTCACTCTTTTCCTATAAATAGAGGGGTCATATTCCATTGTAATTCATCTCAAATCAATAAGAATTCTCCATCTCTACTTTTCTTTGCAATACTGCTCTTCTTCTTTTATTATTTTATAACACGTTATCAGCACGAACTCTAATCAACTGAGTTCCACCCGTCTACAAATATGTCCTACTTAAGAAAAGCTGATGAAAGAAAGTCTATGAATCTAAATGGATCCGATTGGCAGTGTTGAGAGTATAGCGGAGGCTAGTACGCTTTCTTTAGAGCTATCAATATACTGGCGTGATTTCAAAAAAATTTGTTATATATACGTTTCTTTATGGGCAAAACCTAGAATACATTAGATGCTTATGTAATACTCAAGTTATAACTTGAGTATTAAGGAATAATAAGCTACAGAAACTTAATAAGACAAATAATAGTTCAAATGTAAAAGTCGATTTTCTTATATCAATATCCTTTACATTATAACTTTGGCATACACTAATTAAACGTCGCAAACTTGGATCAAAGTTCAATTGTAAAAATATTTATTTAGTTGATTCATGTACGACACATACAACATTAAAAAAGAAGAAATATTTCTCTCATTTAAGTATGTGTAAGACATATGTTACTACAATTTTTGGTAGTAGTAATTTAATTGAAGGCTCTGGAAGAGCTACTATAACTCTACCAAAGGGAACAATACTTATCATAGAGAATATAATGTTCTCCTCCAAGTCCAAGAGGAACTTGTTGAGTTTTAAAGATATCCGCCGAAATGGATATCATATTGAGAAAATAGATGAGAATAATCGTGAATATCTCATCATTACCAAGAATGTCTCTGGTCAAAAGAGTGTTATTGAGAAGTTCCCATCTTTATCTTGTGGCCTGTATTGGACAAAAATTAGTGCATTTGAGGCACATTCTATTGTAAACCAAAATGTTACTGATTCCAATAGTCTTGTACTTTGGGATGATCGATTGGGACCCCCTGGATCAATTATGATGAGACGGATTATAGAAAACTCAAATGGGCATCCATTAAGGAATTTAAAGATTCTTTTAAATAATGAATTTTCTTGCACTTCTTGTTATCAAGGCAAGTTAATTATTAGACCATCACCAACAAAGGTTGGGACTGAGTCCCCTTCGTTTTTTGGACGTATACAATGGGACATTTGTGGACCTATTCACCCACCTAGTGGGTCGTTTAGATATTTTGTGGTCTTAATAGATGCATCTTCTAGATGGTCTCATGTGTTCCTATTATCATCTCACAACCTCGCGTTTGCAAAATTAATGGCACAAATAATTCGATTACAGGTGCAACTCCCCGATAATCCAATTAAGTCTATTAGACTTGATATGTTGCTGAGTTTTCATCCCAAGCATTTAATTATTATTGCTTATCAATTGGGATGAAAGTGGAACATCCTGTAGCTCATGTTCACACTCAAAATGGCCTCGCAAAGTCTTTAATTAAACGTCTGCAATTGATAGCAAGAGCGTTACACATGAAAACGAGGTTGCCCACTTCTGTTTGGGGTCACGCCATTTTACATGCAGCAATGCTAGTTCGTTGAGGTGGATGTGCGGACACACTAGGATTTATAAGGTTATGAATGATGATATTCGGGAGAAGGTGCACGTGGCCCCCATTAATGACAAGATGCGGGAAGCGCGGCTCAGATGGTTCGGGCATGTTCAGCGGAGAAGCCCAGATGCTCCGGTAAGGAGGTGTGAGCGGCTGGTTGTGGAGGGCACGCGAAGAGGTGGAGGGCGGTCTAAGAAATATTGGGGAGAAGTGATAATGCAGGATATGGCAAGACTTCAGATTTCCGAAGACATGACACTTGATAGGAAGATGTGGAGGTTGAGTATTAGGGTTGTAGGTTAGGAGATAGGCGAGTCTTGCTTTACTTCGTACCTTTGTGAGACTAGTCTGGTAGGTTTTTGCGTAAGATAGCTAGTGACAATGTTGTGTCTTACTATTTCACTTTTCAATGCAGGACATATTTACTAGCTAACGCTTTTGCTTTGCATCTTTCTTCTGGATTTCATGTTGTTCCTATTTTTCCTATGATTTCTGTGGTGATACTAATATTGTCTCCTTTTGTCTTTTTGTTTTCTTGAGCCGAGGGTCTTACGGAAACAACCTCTCTACTCCTTCGGGGTAGGGGTGAGGTCTGCGTACACACTACCCTCCCCAGACCCTACTAGTGAAATTTTACTGGGTTGTTGTTGTTATTCCCCGTTTCAATTAGTTTTGGGTCATGAACCTAATATGTCCCATTTAAGAATTTTTGAATGCACAGTATATGTGCCTGCAGCACCGCCATATTGCACCAAAATGGCCCCCCAACGAAGGTTACGAATATATGTTGGATTTGAATCGCCCTCCATTATTCGCTACCTCGAAACATTAACGGGGGTTTGTTCACTACACGATTTGCAGACTGTCGATTCGATGAGACGCTTTACCCAAAATTAGGGGGAGAAAATGGTGAAACCAAACGGGAAATTTTGTGAAAAAATCCATCATTGTCTCATCTTGATCCACGTGCCCCTATTTGTAAAAAAGAGGTGCAAAAGATTATTCATTTGCAAAAAATAATCAAATGCCAGATGTGTCACACCTCCTTTTTCCCGATAGGGTAGGGAAGTTTTTCCAATTAAAGTGACATTAATCGAAATGAGATTAATTATTTAATTTCAGAGTCGCCACTTGAGATAATTTATTATGATGTCTCAAGTCACCGGTTTATTTACAAATCCCAAATCGAGGAAATTTGACTCTGTTTTAAAAATCCGCGAAACTAGAAAAATTAGGTAAGTAATTCTGTTAACCTGGGAGAAGGTGTTAGTCATTCCCGGGTTCCGTGGCTTTACCACGGTCACTTAGCAATTTATACTTGGCTTATTTTATCTAGTTACTCATTTTAGGACCTATGTTTATTTTTCCTTTTACCACTACTTATCACTTGATAGCCGTATTTAAGACGAATTACGCATACGTATACTCGTTTAGTTTTAGTGTGTCAAAAATCATGTCACGCGTACGTATACACAATTCCCAACACTTAGTTTATTTAAGAAAAATGTTTGGTCAAAGTAGCACGAACGCATACTTTGAATTTATTTGGAAAAAAAATCGCAATCACGTCACGCGAACATGTACGCAATCACGATAGTAGTTTTAAAACCCGCGCCTAAAGCATTTCTACGAGTGTTTTATTAAGGCGTTCTACTTACTAAGAATGTTTGTCCATGGTCACGCGTGCGTGCGCCTTGGTTTGTTTGTGGTATCACAACTATATCACGCATATATATACATAATTGTAATAATTAGTTCAGTTATAAGTATACCTAAAGTTATGATTATGTTTCTAAGCTAAGTACAATATGCCGTATAACTAAGTGTAAAAGATTCAATACTATGTGAGACATTTGCTTGAATTAAATGAGGCAACTACGATGTTCAAAATTGCTCATTTCATTTTTAACTTCTTATTTCAAGCATTTAAACCGAGCCCTTTTTAAATCCAATTAAAAGTAACTTTTTAAATCCAAATAACTAGACTACATCAAAATCCTACTCTTGGTCAAAGGAAAATTAACACGTTACTTAATGGTATTGATGATCCCAAACAGAGATATATTTTAACGAAAGTGCAGACAAACCTTTACTTTTCTCTTATTCTTTTATGTAAAATGTGAAGCCTAACCTATATGGGACATTGATAATTCATAATGTAAAGTTCAAAGAATTTTTATTTTTGTAGAAAAGCAACTGCAGCGAGATTAAATAAATGAACAAGGAAAACACAAATCAACAGGTCATGAAACAATATTATCAGTGGGGAAAGAGTAGACCTTAAAGTAGAAATCTCTTCAATGTATTAAAAAAACTCCATGTTAGGACGTATAGTGAGCAAATGAACACTAGCACCAGATCTGGACCGGAAATAAGCCGGAGAAGTGAATCGCGACCCGAGCTCTCCAAAGAAACCCGAAATATCGAGTGTGCGTGTTTTTTCCAAGAAAGCAGAGGCTGTGTTCTCTTTTTATATGAATGAGAGCTTCTAAAGAAGAAGATGAAAATCAGCCAAAAAAAAAAAAGGGTGAAAGAGGGGTTAGCTTCTGCTGCGTTTTTTCTTTTAGGAATGGAGTCCGTTCCTCTCTTTGGGGAAGAGGTGTGTGATTTTGGTCTCCTCTATTTGTGTGTGTGTGTGTCAGTCTTTTTTTTGTGTTCTTCTCCTCTTTATAAAGAAGAATGAGGGTGGTTATTTAATCTTGTCCCTAATTTGGAATGGGAACATGGAATATAAGCAGATGGAGATGTGGGTGTGAGTGTATGATCATGGGTAGAAGACGTGAGGAGTGGAGAAAAATGGGGTGATTGTTTAGGTAGTTAATTAGGATTAGGAGAAATCTTTTACTCTTTTAAGAGATTTGTTATAAATAGAGTTCTATTTATGGTGAATGTCTATATTTAAAGAAATTTTAGGGTTTATTACTTGGTGGCTAAGTCACTCGCCCTATAAATAGAGATGTTCTATTCCATTGTAATTTCAATAAGAATCCTCTCTCTCTCTTTTTCTCTGCAATATTGTTCTTGTTCTTTTATTGTTTTATAACACGTTATCAGCACGAGACTCTAATCAATTGAGTAGAAGATTTGGATTGAGCATAATGATTGTCAATTATTCCATGAACTTCCTTCATGATTAAATTCTGAATTTAAGGTAAGTATTTTACCGTATTTTTCTCTTTCATTCTATACTTTGATTTTTAAATACAAGCAAAGACAACAAAGTTTGATTATAATTCTAATGGAGTTTGTAAGAAATTATAACCACCTGAAGTGGTAAAATTTCTATGCCCGCTATGATCAAATTCATGTATGATTGTGGTCAAAGAATTAAAAACTCGTCCCATTGAATTTGCTCCATTCTCATTCCCTTAAGAGAATGTGATAGCAACATGTGATAAGTCTGAAAGAAGACAAAATTATTACTGTGAATGTATCAATGGATATGGACGTGGCAATAGACGAAATTATAATCGTCATCATTTGTGGTAATGAGAACAATAAGGATTCTCAAAATAATCTTTCACTCTGTGAAAAATATTTGTCATCGATTTGACATGAGATTTTGTAAAGCACGTATAGATGATTATGGTCCATTCATGATGTGAATGTGACAATATCTGATTTATGAATACATATTCATTCTTCAAAGAATATGACGTGCTAGTGGTAGTGAATATACCGCACTCACCTCTAAAAGGAGGTTTGAGATGATATAAGAAAATAATGTCATTATTATGGCATGAATGGTCATTGGTCACGTACCTATTGTATGCCAAAATATTTTGGCATTGTGATTGTTAAAAGACAACGGTAATGCAAGAAACAGATCTTGCATATAATTTTGACCATAACCATAATGGTATAACTTTCTCTTTAAAAGAGGTATTCACCATATGGGTGTTGATGAATATGTGGTACTACAAAATTAATTGAGAACTCTGCAAGAGCCAATTATACTATTTTGGAGAAACACAATTAATTACCAATAAGGTATTGTGTTGTAGTAAGTCTCAAAGAAACTTATTCAGTTTTCAAAGTATACGCGAAAGCGGTTGATTATATTGAGACTATAAATAAAGGAAAGATTTAATATCTTCTATTACTACAACTTGTAGCGGGGTAATATGTATGTGAAAAGCTACCCGCTTTATTCTCTAATTTGTACTAAATAAACAAAAGAATACCACAATGAAGTGGATATTTATTGATATAAAAACTCATATCATAATAAACTTGGAGTTTATTCATAATTGCACACATCATGGTGTAAACCTGAAGTTTATCAATATTGATAATTTATCCAGTTGGCATAATTGGTTTAGCCATGTTAATTCAAGTATGATGTGCAAAAATAAAAGAGAATTCACATGGTTAAATATTAAAGAACTAGAAAGTTCTTTACGAATTCTCTTACATTGCTTGTTCTCATTAATTAATATATCAACTAAAATTGGGATTGAATCCCATAAATGCTGGAAATATCAAAGGTGAATATGGGCCCATTCACCCGCCATGTATACCACATAAGATGCATCTATGAGATGGTTACATGTGCGATTATTATTAACCCGCAATATGGTGTTTGCGAGGTAACTTGCTCAATAATTTAATTTAGAGCATATTCCAGATTTTCTATTCAAGAAGTTCATCTTGATAAGTTGGTCTACATCACAGCTGGTTTAGCAAAATAATTTATTGAGTGCCTCCACTTAATAGCTAAACAATTGCTTATGAGAACAAAGTTTTATATACCAGTTTGATATACGTTATATACGAAAGTATATTATTTTCTCCCTCACAAGTGGTTCATGGTCAAGAACCAAATAATTCCATCTTATTATAATTGATGTGCGGTGTATATTTTGATTAACACCATAAAGCACAAAGATGGGTTCTCAAAGTTGAGGAAACAAGTTAGTTTTTCTAACATGAGGGGGAGACATGATAAACAGTTGAGAAAAAGTTACGTGGAATGAATTATCATTTGTACATCTAGATCCTCGAATAAGATAATATGAACTTGAAGTTCATAAAAGGATAATTCATTTGCAATATATTGCAAAGCATGCCAGACGCATTTGCTGACCCAAAGAAAGTAACTATATTCTCATTGCAAATGCTCCTATTAAGTCCTAGAAGGACAAAGTCTATGGTACGCTTAAAGCGTATAGACAAATCGATTTCAAATAAACTTCTTGATAAAGAAGATGAGCAAATGATCAAAATGATCATAATTAAGGAGGCAAGTGATCTAGAAGATCACATGACATAACACTTCATAAAATCTCATGAGAGATTCAGGTACCTGAATATATTAATGAAGAGATCTCTATGTTATGTCTTTATGAAAAATAAGAAGGTTGAAACCGATATAAAATGTTCGCCGACGACATCTATGATAGCGCTATATATATATATATATATATATATATATATATATATATATATATATCTTAAGTCTGAAGAAACAATTCAAGTAGAATTGGTTTCATATGAAAGACATGTAGTTTTGAACATGTAGTTCAAACACTTGAAAGTATAAAGTCAATGGTATGTGCAATCAGTTTTCGATATCTTATATGTCTAGCATGACATGAAAACTTGATATGCATCTAAAGTCTATTATATGACTTATACGACTTAACTTATATGACAATCCATGAAGGATTTAAGTTGCTTGAAGAATATACAATTCTTGATCTTGAAGTACCACCTCCTCAGTGCAATTTGTGCACAAATGTATCTTGCTATAACTATATGCATGATAATATGATAGCAAGAGTTTTCACGTCTATGTGAAGATATTGAACTGACGATTCCAACAAGATCATATGAAGACAATTCATCTCTATCAAGAATGATGATTTCAAGGTGCAATATATTCATTCAAGTTAATATGGCTGATTTGTTCATCAAATCTCTACCAAAGATCTTTTGAAGATGGTGCACAAGATTGGAATGCAAATGCTCAAGGATGTGAATTGATGCTCTCATCAGGGGAGTTAATACGCGTTGTACTCTTTTTTCCTTACAAGGTTTTGTCACTGGGTTTTCCTTGCAAAGTTTTTAACGAGGCAACCAAAAGGCGTATTATTAGATATGTGTACTCTTTTTCCTTTTCTAGAATTTTTTTCCCATTGGATTTTATTTTAGTTAAGGTTTTAACGAGGCACATTATCTGTTGAATAGACATTCAAGGGGGAGTGTTATAAATAGAGTTCTATTTATGGTGAATGTCTATATTTAAAGAGATTTTAGGATTTATTACTTGGTGGCTAAGTCACTCTCTCCCTATAAATAGAGAGGTTCTATTCCATTGTAATTCATCCCAAAATCAATAAGAATCCTCTCTCTCTCTCTCTCTCTTTTTCTCTGCAATATTGTTCTTGTTCTTTTATTGTTTTATAACAAGATTTTATATATATATATATATATATATATGTGTGTGTGTGTGTGTTTGTATGTGATTTTTTTTTGTTTAAATAGAAATAAAACTTATACTCTAAGAGTGTGAGTATTTTTGTGGTAGTTTTTTTTTTAAATTAGTTTTTATGAAATAAAGCCTATTAAGATCAAGATAAAATCTTTAAAATATTAAGATTAGACCTAAAAGAAATATATGCACTAAAATAGTAAAGAATTTGGGTGTGGTAAAAAATTAGTTGTTCACAAGATGCATTTACGGGTCTGAAAAGGATAACAAAATCACATATCCCTGCAGAGAATGTTCCAAGCCGTATTGATTTCCATGTTGGACAATCTTCTAATGTCATAGCTAATGAGTCAAAAGCACGCCTAAAACGTGGTAGACCATTAGGTTCTAAGGATCGAAATCCTGAAAAGGAAAACAAATGATTAAGATGACATTACGAAAGAGTCTCATGAAGAAATCCACAATTTAACCAATCCTGAGATTCATGAGGAAATCATTGAGCCTGAGACTCAAGAAAAATAAGGAACTATCAATAAATCCAACCGATATTGAGACAAATTTGAATCGATTGGATATAGTAGTGGATTATGCCTTTGCATATAATGTTGCATCTAGCATTATGCAAGATAGTGAGGATCTTGAACCTTAATCTGTTGGAGAATGTCGACGAAGACGTGATTGGCTAAAATGGCAAGAAGCAATCCAATCAAAGTTTAATTCACTTGCAAAACGTCAATTTTTTGGGCCTGTAGCCCAAACACCTAATGGTGTTAAGCCTGTTGGCTATAAATGGGTCTTTGTACACAAAAAGAATGAGAAAAATGAGGTACAAAGATATAAGGCACGCCTTGTTGCACAAGAATTTTCACAAAGGCCTGGTGTCGATTATGAAGAGACATATTCACCTGTTATGGATGCTATAACGTTCCGTTATCTCATTAGTTTTGTTGTCCATGAAAAGCTTTACATGCATTTAATAGATGTGGTTACCGCCTACCTTTATAGCTCACTTGATAATGAGATATACATGAAAATTCCCGAGGGATTTAAAATGCCTAACGCACATAATTCAAAGTCCCGGGAAATGTTTTCAATCAAATTTCAAAGATCTTTGTATGTCTAAAGCAATCAGGACGAATGTGGTATAATAGTGTTACTGAGTATTTATTAAAGGAAGGTTATATAAATGATGCCGTTTGTTCATATGTTTTTATAAAGAAAACAACATTGGAATTTGTTGTACTTGCCGTATATGTTGGTGGCATAAACCTTATTAGAACTCCTATAGAACTCCAAAAGGCAATTGATTAGTTAAAGAAGGATTAGAGATGAAAGATCTCGGAAAGACAAAATTATGTCTCGGTTTGCAAATTGAACATAAGGCAAACGGAATTTTTGTTCATCAATCTGCCTACATATAAAAGGTATTGAAACAGTTTTACATGGATGGAGCACATCCATTAAGTACTCCGATGGTTGTTCGATCACTTGATGTGAATAAGGATCCATTCCGACCTCAAGAAAAAAATGAAGAGCTGCTGGGTCCTGAAGTACCATATCTTAGTGCAATTGGAGCACTAATGTATCTTGCAAATACTACAAGGCCTGACATAACCTTTTCAGTTAATGTCTTAGCAAGATATAGCTCTGCTCCTACAAGGAGACATTGAAATGGAATCAAACACATATTGCGGTATCTAAAAGGAACTACCCATATGGGCTTATTTTATGGCAATAATTGCAGTCCCAATCTTGTTATTTATGCCGATGCTGGGTATTTATCTGACCCACACAAGGCTCGGTCTCAAACAAGTTATGAGTTTAACTGTGGAGGCACTGCCATATCTTGGCAATCGACTAAGCAATCAAATGTGGCTACTTCATCTAATCATGCTGAGATAATTGCCATTCATGAAGCAAGTCAAGAATGTGTGTGGTTGAGGTCTATAATACATCTTATTCGAGACAAATGTGGTTAGAAATGTGACAATCTACCCACAATTTTGTATGAAGACAATGTAACATGCATACCCCAATTGAAGGGAGGATTCATAAAAGGAGATAGGACAAAGCACATTTTACCAAAGTTATTTTTTTTACTCATAATCTTCAAAAGAATGGTGATATCAATGTGCAACAAATTCGTTCAAGTGATAATATGGCTGATTTGTTCACCAAGTCTCTACCGACGTCAACCTTCAAGAAGCTAGTACACAAGATTGGAATGCGAAGGCTCAAGGATGTGAATTGATGCTCTCATCAGGGGGAGTTAATACGCGTTGTACTCTTTTTCCCTTACAAGGTTTTATCCTACTGGATTTTCCTTGCAAGGTTTTTAACGAGGCAACCAAAAAGTGTATTGTTAGATATGTGTACTCTTTTTCCTTCACTAGAATTTTTTACCCACTGGATTTTATTTAGTTAAGGTTTTAACGCACATTATCTGTTGAATAGACATTCAAGGGGGAGTGTTATAAATAGAGTTTTATTAAGGTGAATGTCTATATTTTAGAGAGATTGTAGGGATTTTACTTGGCGGCTAAGTCACGCTTTTCCTATAAATAGATGATTCCTATTCCATTGTAATTCATCCCAAATCAATAAGAATTCTCTCTCTACTTTTCTTTACAATACTGCTCTTCTTCTTTTATTATTTTATAACACAAACCACTTTATTTCTTTTTTTGAGAAACAAAGAGGAAAATATTTATAACATCCTATGACAGGCCGGTTTCCATTAGCCACATTTCGAAATGACAAAAAATTACTTATTATAGTGCTCATCACTGACGAGTTCCAAAAGTTAGTGTAAATTTTATCATAAAAAGTGTTACAAATAATGTTCAAATAAAGTTTATTAAGCACTGTTTGAGACTCGAGAGAAGGATTTAATGTGATCCTGTTGTTAACTATGTGATGTTTAAAGTGACGTCAATGTTAATCAATTCTTTTTCACTCTGCCCTTCTTTATATAAAGGAAAATGGTCAAGTTTGTTTCTATACCATTTGAAATTAAATAAATTTATCATTTGTTAAATTTTTAATTTCATATCACCTATTTTTTAACAACATTTCAATCGATGGATGAAAATTAAGAAGTAGATTAAAAAGTGGCCGGCCACGCCATTTTTACAAAGGAAAAATTACGCTACACAACAAATATATTGTCACACCTCCTTTTTTACACACCCCGAGGGATATATAAGGGAGTTTTTCCATTTTAAGTGACATTATTCGAAATGAGATTATTTATTTATCAGAGTCGCCACTTGGGTTATTTTAATTGGTGTCCCAAGTCACCGGTTTATTTTAAATCCCAAATCGAGGAAATTTGACTTTCCTTTGAAGTCTGCGAACCAGAAATTCAAAGTAAGGAATTCTGTTAACCCGGGAGAAGGTGTTAGGCATTTTCGGGTTCCGTGGTTCTAGCACGGTCGCTAAAACTATTATAATTTGCCTATTATATAATTTTAATACATGTTTTAGCCTATGATATATTTTAAATTATTAGCTGCTTTTAGTTAATTTTAGGAAGATTCAACATTATCTAAAACACGTCTTGAAGCACGTCACATGAAATGCACCCGCAGTCCATGATACATTTTATCTAATGTTGTTGAGAATTGGAGTTGGGTCACATGAAATGCACACCCGAGTTTAGGAAATTAATTTTTAAAATAGCGCGCCTAAAGCAACTACGCGCTTTCAAGTTAATAACAAAGGTTGCGAGGGCCATGGAAAATTCAACTAATGACACACCTCGATTTCTAATTAATTAACTGAGGGCCATGGGTTTTGAGATTTTATTTGGCATGGCACGCCTCGAATTATTCTATTAAAAGGGTTTCTAAATTTAGTTTTGAGGGCCATAAATCATATCTTACTTAATATTGCACGCCTCAAGTCTAAATGTTCAAATGATTTCATAGTCTAAAATTATGAGGGCCATGGACTATTAGTGCTACTTAATATGGCATACCTCACTAAATTAACGGAATCTAATTAACTAAACACTAAGAGAAATGAAATTTTTATTTTTTAAACTAATGTTCAAACTAACTAAAGAAAATGGTTTGCGTTAAAGAGAAAACAGGTTTGATTATTCAACAAATGGCTTGGGCCATCAACAGCAATTAAATGAGAAGTTAGAGAGGCAGGCCCAAGCATAATGAGGCATGTAATTCCCATTTCAGGTGACCTCAAGGTCTAGGCCCAAATCAGGAGCAAAATCGACAAAGGGAAAACTGGGCACAACTGGGCTAGTGACAACAGCCCAGATTCGTGATTCATTGCCCTTAATTGAAGCGAATTGCAACTTTATGAAAGCAAAAACCTGAAGATTCAAACAAATGCTAACATTTCTTGCCACTTAAAACATATACAGACTGCACCCTAAAGCCAAATCACATTCTATGACAACTATGTAATCCTATTGCTGTAATAGCCCATACTCAATTATGTCATCTCTTGAAATCTAACATAATCCCTGACTTATAACAAAATACTAACATGATTCCCAAGAAACTAATACATTCACTAACATGAACTATAACTGAATGTTCTTATTCCAAAAAAAAAACTATTCATATTACTTATAACAAAATCAGTCAAGCTTCTAAAATAAACTGATTTCAGCATACTTGAGTATATACTGAAGCATATCTAATTTGGACTGAGCTTCTACTGTGATAACCCCCAAAGTCCACACATATAAACCGGATTTCAAAGTCATTTACAAACCAATCGACTAAATAACAGTGCTCATCCAGCTTACAAATGGAACTTAAAGCTAACAATCGAAATCAACAAATATAACATGAAGAAAGTTAAATTGATTACAGAACCAAATAGTTGCAGAAAACAACAGAGATATCATTGATTTTGACTTAATTAACCAACTTCAAAACTCTTCCATTCCAACATATCAATAAGATTCAGCGAGTACTTGGTTACAACAACAAACAACGAGAAAAATGAGCTGGGAGTTTAAGAAGAAAACAGTTGTCACGACCCAAAATCCACTAAGGGTCGTGATGGCGCCGGACGCTGCTGTCAGGAAAGCCAACTAAAATACTTAATTAGATTCCAATTTAGACAATTTTGAAAACCCAGATTTTCCTTCTAATTTCATAAGTAAAGAGACAACTGCTTCAATTCAAATAAAATAATAAGCAATTAATACAAAATATTTCAAGACCATCCCAGAACCCTGTGTCACAAGTGCATGAGCAATTTCTAAGAGATATTACAATACAACATCCGTCCGAAATCCAGTGGACAGAAAGTAAATACAATATACTGGAAGGGACTATACTAGCTGCGGGCCGCCTCGAGTAATGCAACTCACCTAGTCCCCAAGTCATCCGTGCTGCTACGCCCAGTAGGCCACTAGAGCTTACATATACCTGTGCAACAAAAATGCACACAAGTGTAGTATGAGTACGAAAACAACGTGTACTCAATGAGTATCCCGTCTAATCTCGAAGAAGTAGAGACGAGAGGTCAACTTCAACACTTGCTAGAGGTCAAATAATAATATACTAAAAATGTGAGGAAATCATGGATTTATATTGCAGTTCTAACTCACAAAGCCGGAAAAACAGATAAACACCTTTAACAAATAATAAAGGATTTTCAAGATTTACTCTTCATTATCTTATCACTTTATATCAAGCCATGAAAGGCAATATCAACATTTAAAATTCTCAGGCAACAATATATATATCATGCGCAATTCATGCCGAGGTCGACGGCCCGCTCCAACAGAAATGTAAACTGTGCACTGCCGAGGGTCGAACGGTGCGAACCATAGATGCATCTATTACCCCGCTCGCGAACTATCCTGTGACGCGGTCAACATAAAATAAACAAATACCCTGCTCGCGAATCATACATGCGATGCAGGTACACATAGAAATACGTGCTCAAATGGCCAATTGCAAATTTATCAGGGAATATTTATCCAAATAAAGGCTAATTCCCTTTTAACGATTTAAAGAAAAATGAAGTTTAATCCTTTTAGAAATTCATTTACTAATTCAATGTGCTTAAGCAATTCAAGCTATCAATAGGTTCACAAATAATCCAAGTATAGCATGCTTTTGGGTCCTAACTACCCGGACAATAGCATAATAGTAGCTACGCACGGACTCTCGTCACCTCGTGCGTACGTAGCCCCCACAAATAGGAGCACATAATCAATTATTTCACCTATGGGGACAATTCCCTCTTACAAGGTTAGAAAGGAGACTCACCTCGCTCCAAAGCGCACTTCCAATATCAAGAACAAGCCCAAGCCCTCAAATTCGGAACCGAACGATCTCAAACTAGTTAAATGAGGTAAGAACTAATTAATATAAGCCCACAAGATCGAATTCTAGCTATTCAAACCATTTCCCAACCATTTACATGAGTTTCCTAAATTCCAACCCCGGGCCCATGTGCCCGGATTCCGAAATTTTTCGAAGGAAGTCGTTCTCTACTACATAAGGATCAATAATATGTGATTTCTAGTTCATTTCATAACAAACTTCATGGTTAAATCTTAGTTTTATTAAAACCCTAGGTCTAGCTCTAACCCCTTTGATTTTACCTAATTTTTGGTGTTTAATCTACCTAATATACATGTATTTAAACTAAGGATGAATGGAAATAACTTACCTCACAATGCTATGTTGGAATCCCCTCTTTGGAAGCTCTCAAATCGCCCAAGTGTAGAGTAGAAATGAAATAATTGCTCTAAGTCCCGTTTTTAATAACTATGCCCAGCCCTCTGATGTCGCAATTGCGACACCAGGCTCGCAATTGCGAGGTCACAATTGCGACAGTTCGTTTGCAAATGCGAACTGCCCCCTCTCCTGCCTTGATCGCAAATGCGATGGAGGGGTCGCAAATGCGGACACCCCAGGGTTCGTAAATGCGAAGAAAAGCTCGCAAATGCGGACAGCCCTGGGTTCGCAAATGCGAAGAAGAAGGTCGCAAATGCGACCACTACCCAGCCGGTCCAAGTTCGCAAATGCGATGCCCCCCTCGCAATTTCGAGTTCGCAATTGCGATGACCATCTCGCAATTGCGAGACCTGCAGCAGGGGCAAAAAAATACCAGAAAAACTGGTGTGTTTTCCTACCTCCAACCATGCCCGACTCTCACCCGAGCCCTCGGGGCTCCACTCCGAACACTCACGCAAGTCCTACAACAATGTTCAAACTTGCTCAAGCAATCAAATCGCCTAATTAACACCTAAAACCACGGATTTAACCCCAAAATGCATGAATTCCTCAAGAACACCGAAATTCCTATCTTTTCAACCGAACGCCCGAATCACGTCAAATTAATCCCGTTTCTCACCAAATTTCACAGACAAGACTAAAATATTATACCGAACCTGTGCCGGGCTCCGGAACCAACATACGGGCCCGATATCAATGTGATCAAGCATTTTTCCTTTTTATTAAACTCTTAGGATTTCAATTTAACAATTTTCAATAAAAATTCATTACTCGGGCTAGGGACCTTGGAATTCTATTCCGGGCATATGCCCAGGTCCCATATTTTTCCACGGACCTCCCTGGACCATCAAATCACGAGTCCGGGTCCGTTTTTCCAAAAAGTTGACCGAAGTCAAACTTGGTCTTTTAAGGGAATCTTAAAGAAACAATTAGACATATTTCACACAAAACTCTTCCAACTCCCGAACCAACTGTCCCCGCAAGTCGTAAATTAGCTAAAGCAAGTACAGAAGGTTTTATTTAGGGGAACGGGGTTCTAAAAGGCAAAACGACCAGCCGGGTCGTTATATTCTCTCCCACTTAAACATACGTTCGTACTCGAACGTGCTGAGAATTACACTAAAGTAGTCTGAAATCACTGTTTAACTTCTCATGCACCTTCCCGTACTACCACAACTCAGTTGAGCACATCAGCTCGATCAATTCTGAAGATATTCCCTTTTATTCAAGCAAATAAGCCTTAGAGCCCAATTCCAACATCCGAATTTCTATGCCCGACCTGTTTCCAACATAAGATCACCATATCAATCACTACACGCTGTACCCAAACATGGCTGCATAACTTTGCAGAATTCACATCTAGCATCACTTTACTCACCGGACCACAATAACATTTTCTGATCAACTTAGTCAAAATTCCACGAATCTGATGCTCCCATTGCACCCCATGACATACAATGGTCTTACTCTAACTCTTACAATGCTGCCACAACGGAAGAGATGTGCAAAAATTCATAATCGACTGCCGAGTCAACCAATCATTGAGTCTATACTTCTGACAGAAACATTACCTCATTCTGAACCAAATAATGATCTTTGCTCCTTAATATATTTCAAGTAATCAGATTGCACTGATCCTAAAACCAACAATCTCGTCTCACCAGTACGAACTGCTCAGGCAATGAGCCACCCCGACATGACCAAAAGTCTCATATGATGCCACAATGTGCCAGTAGGCTACCAATTAGAATGCGATACAAAAAGGGAAAATGAACTCTGAAAAGGACTTTCATTTACCCCGCTCGCAAATCATACATTCGACGCGGGCGCACAGCTAATATGAGCTTCCTTCAGAAAATAGGAAACAGAACACAATAAACAGATATGGGGAACTGTACTGAACATCACACTATTGCGGTGCGCAACCCGATCCGAGCAATCATAACCATGGCGGCGTGCCACCCGATCCACACAACATAACCATGGCAGCATGCCACCCGATCCAAATAACATACCCATGGCGGCGTGCCACCCGATCCACACATGGAACTCACATAAGGAGATGTACATCGAGCTAAATTGCTCATTACAACAAAATACTGAATATCAGTCATAAACACGCTAAGTGTATAATACCCTTCCATGGGGAGAGATATAACGCTATAATCCACAAACTCGAGCACAACTGAAGTGCGATATATGATCTGAATCTCAAGAGCCATCCTGCTCATATAACCTCATCTATATGCGGAACCTCTAACACATAAGAAATTCACCAAGCCGTCTCACAACTCGCACGACACAATACATCATTACATGAAATAGCTGACAACGAAATAACACCCCAACTCCCTTCCATAAGGAGCGTATCACTGAGATGAACACATCTGGCCTGATATAAGCCCCTGTTCACATTAAAATCAATCCACTGATCTCAAGCCGATTTCTAATTGCACCAACTAGGCTAATAACCTTTCAAAGGTCCATAATAACTCCCCTTTTCTCATAACACATAAGAACAACCCTCATAACCGGAGCGAACCTCCACAGTCCATAACCCAATAAACAGAGTGCCCTCCAAGCATAAATTCTCAAATTAATGATATTACCACAATCCTCATACTTGGTTTAAATCTTTAATCAATCAAGTGACTACATGTCACACTTATACAATCTTCCTGTGGGACACGCTCCCACAACCTTCCAAAATGAATAACGGGTCCGCACATCCAAACCACCGGCCGCACTAACGTTGAAAAGCGATCAAGAATCATTAACCAGGATGCAAAGCCTTTTTTTTACAAAACACCGATATCAGGTGACGCTGAAGACAATACCAACTTACCTTAAACACCGAAACTCCTTTCCCGCTCATCCGAGATTGTGACATCCTTGTCCACACCGAGCTATTACCTTGATCTTTACTTCAAATTCTATACCACTCACTGCACCTAACATGCCAATATACGATAGAACACGCTTTTCATCATAGCTTCGGAACCACTATCGGGCTAACACTTCATCATATAAAAGCTTTTCACTTAACTCACTTCAGGAGAACCATAGCGACACATAGGTGAATTCTCATAACCGTAGAACATGAAAATCTCTAAGTAGTGGTCTAAGCCACCATAGCCCTTTCGGGGCCCACCTCCACGTATCAAGTCACAACAGTAGAATACTTTCTAAATACCACCAACTACGGCGGCCGACAAGCCTCGCACGCACCGTCACAATTCACTTGCATACCTCGATCACGCTGAAAGAACTGCTCACTACCAGCAACACGCTATACCGACTATGTCTAACCAATCCCTCTTCTTCCAATTTATCCTTAATTGCCATAGAAACAATGATAACTCCATTCAACACTTAACACACTCCATCCGCACTCATCCTGAGTGACCCTGAATCACGAGACCATGCTACCTCAGATCCCACAAACTATTTCGTACCTTCCAGTTGCTACATCTCAAGTCAAAACATCATAGACATTCTGTGCCCCTTCTCATAGGCTGCCATCAAGCTTGATTCTTAACTGTACCTATAGGCTCGAAATCGTTAGGCATCACACCTTATCCTTTGAATTCACTAGGACCGTTGTTGAGAGCCACCCCCTCTGACTTGGCCCCGAATATAATAAACTCCATGAATCTTCTAACACATGAATACCCTATTGGTGAAGCACCTGGCCGAATCACTTCCCTTGGAACCCGCATCTATACAAGGCACGAATCCTGAATCCTTTCCGAATATGAACATGAGCCAATAAGGCAAACCATAGCACACCTTTAACAATTCCTTTGCTCAAATTACCACTTATGTTCTTTCCCCGTAGCTGGAGTAACCCATCAATATGGTAATAACCAGAAACCTCGCAAGTAGTTAACCATGCACCCAATCATAGGCGGGGGGACTCTCCCACTTAGCTTGGAGCCATTATTACACAACTCTGGCATTCACCAGGACTCTTTATCTCTTATTGACGTAACCCTGCGCAATCAACCGCCAAAATTCTCGGAATCTTACTGTAAAACCCCCTTTTTATACTCTGAATCATCAACCACATTTGCACGACCGACATCTTCGCTGTATAACCACTAGAATTCTTTGCAGAAGCCTCGCCAACCACGCGACCGCTAACCTACTCACAGGAATTACCCACCTGTGGAAATCACTCCCCGACATCTTCCAACGCTGCTGTACGGGGTACAATCACTACGACATCAATAGCCTATCCTAAGTCCGAGCTCACTCTACAGCTGCACAAGTCCATTCACCCCTGGTGGACATCAATTAAATTGTGCGGCAACATTCTTCCGATTCAAAGCTATGTTGTATCCTTCTTTATTCAAGCAGCTCCTTCCCTTTATATCAAATCTCCTGCCGCATAATAGCCCATACTTCAAATTAGTCCGTAGGTCCAAACCACCAATCACTAAAATTCCCAAATCACTCCAAAGTCTCCTTAAGGTACGTGATCATCTCACTGCAAACCCATATGCAACTCCGCCACTCTCCCACTTTGGCGGAACTCATCCCCTTAATCGACTACTTGACCTTTGCTTCTTACACTTGGCCTTCTAGAAATTTTAGCCACCGCCTGACACATCCCACATGTCTATCCTCATCCTTTGTTGCTCAGTTGTTGCCTTAAATAAAATCTATCTTCGTGGCACTAGAGCCCACGATTGGTGCTAACTTTACACCCCTCGGAAGATCATCTTTCTCATACCGTCAACATTAGGAATACTGATGCAATCGTAAACCACCGCACCCTGCGATAATCTGACAGTTGTATCTCCAATACTGTTTCACAATATCTTGCCCCGAAAGGCGAATTGTGGAAGATCATAACACCGACAAACTTAGTGCATTCAATTAGGACAACGACATCCTCTCATAGAAGAAAGCTCCACCACTCTCGCATGTACCAAGTCTCATTACTCTACCATCCCTAATCTGCACATTCTTAGACCGATTGCCTTTCCCCTGCCGGGAATAAAATACTGAATCTCTAGATTATGCACTGAGTAAACCTCCCTTCAAGTCATTCACTGCCCCGACACTTGGGCAACATCCTACCATCATATCACTACTGCGGAAGAATCGTTCATAAGCATCATGGCAACTTGTGCCTAGCCTCAGAGCCCTCAGAAGTACCGTTACTGGGCTGAAATAATAAAATATCCATCCATAATGCAACGACAATAGCTCAGACGACTATACGGGGAGAAACATCCCACACCATATTCGTAATATCATTACAATTCTCCAATCCTCGATGAATAGCAAGCGCTTTGCGTCGCATAAGATTGAGTAGGAAAGAAACAAAGGCATAAGCCTCAAAGGAATCAAATCGCACGATGAGAAATCAAGAAGGGAAGTACTCCTAACAGTCCTGCAGCCTCCCGAGGATAAGTACAGACGTCTCCGTACCGATCCGCGAGACTCTACTAGACTTGCTCATGACTCGTGAAACCCTAGGAACCTAGTGCTCTGATACCATGTTGTCACGACCCAAAATCCACTAAGGGTCGTGATGGCGCCGGACTCTACTGTCAGGCAAGCCAACTAAAATACTTAATTAGATTCCAATTTAGACAATTTTGAAAACCCAGATTTTCCTTCTAATTTCATAAGTAAAGAGACAACTGCTTCAATTCAAATTAAATAATAAGCAATTAATACAAAATATTTCAAGACCATCCCAGAACCCGGTGTCACAAGTGCATGAGCAATTTCTAAGAGATATTACAATACAACATCCATCCGGAATCCAATGGACAGAAAGTAAATACAATATACTGGAAAGGACTATAGTAGCTGCGGGCCGCCTCGAGTAATGCAACTCACCTAGTCCCCAAGTCATCCGTGCTGCTACGCCCAGTAGGCCACTAAAGCTTACATATACCTGTGCAACAAAAATTCACAGAAGTGTAGTATGAGTACGAAAACAACGTGTACTCAATGAGTATCCCGTCTAATCTCGAAGAAGTAGAGACGAGAGGTCGACTTCAACACTTGCTAGAGGTCAAATAATAATATACTAGAAATGTGAGAAAACCATGGATTTTATTGCAGTTCTAACTCACAAAGCCGGAAATACAGATAAACACCTTTAACAAATAATAAAGGATTTTCAAGATTTATTCTTCATTATCTTATCACTTTATATCAAGCCATGAAAGGCAATACCAATATTTAAAATTCTCAGGCAACAATATATATATCATGCGCAATTCATGACGAGGTCGACGACCCACTCCAAAAGAAATGTAAATTGTGCACTGCCGAGGGTCGAACGACGCGAACCATAGATGCATCTATTACCCCGCTCGCGAACTATCCTGTGACGCGGTCAACATAAAATAAACAAATACCCTGCTCGCGAATCATACATGCGATGCAGGTACACATAGAAATACGTGCTCAAATGGCCAATTGCGAATTTATCAGGGAATATTTATCCAAATAAATGATAATTCCCTTTTAACGATTTAAAGAAAAATGAAGTTTAATCCTTTTAGAAATTCATTTACTAATTCAATGTGCTTAAGAAATTCAAGCTATCAATAGGTTCACAAATAATCCAAGTATAGCATGCTTTTGGGTCCTAACTACCTGGACAATAGCATAATAGTAGCTACGCACGGACTCTCGTCACCTCGTGCGTATGTAGCCCCCACAAATAGGAGCACATAATCAATTATTTTACCTATGGGGACAATTCCCTCTTACAAGGTTAGAAAGGAGACTCACATCGCTCCAAAGCGCACTTCCAATATCAAGAACAAGCCCAAGCCCTCAAATTCGGAGCCGAACGATCTCAAACTAGTTAAATGAAGTAGAACTAATTAATATAAGCCCACAAGATCGAACTCTAGCTATTCAAACCATTTCCCAACCATTTACATGAGTTTCCTAAATTCCAACCCCGGGCCCACGTGCCCGGATTCCGAAATTTTTCGAAGGAAGTCGTTCTCTACTACCTAAGGATCAATAATATGTGATTTCTAGTTCATTTCATAACAAACTTCGTGGTTAAATCTTAGTTTTATTAAAACCCTAGGTCTAGCTCTAACCCCTTTGATTTTACCTAATTTTTGGTGTTTAATCTACCTAATATACATGTATATAAACTAAGGATGAATGGAAATAACTTACCTCACAATGCTATGTTAGAATCCCCTCTTTGGAAGCTCTCAAATCGCCCAAGTCTAGAGTAGAAATGAAATAATTGCTCTAAGTCCCGTTTTTAAAAACTATGCCCAGCCCTCTGATGTCGCAATTGCGACACCAGGCTCGCAATTGCGACAATTCGTTTGCAAATGCGAACTGCCCCCTCTCCTGCCTTGATCGCAAATGCGATGGAGGGGTCGCAAATGCGGACACCCCAGGGTTCGCAAATGCGAAGAAAAGCTCGCAAATGCGGACAGCCCTGGGGTCGCAAATGCGAAGAAGAAGGTCGCAAATGCGACCACTACCCAACCGGTCCAAGTTCGCAAATGCGATGCCCCCCTCGCAATTGCAAGTTCGCA
Source organism: Nicotiana attenuata (assembly GCF_001879085.1). Taxonomy (NCBI): domain Eukaryota; kingdom Viridiplantae; phylum Streptophyta; class Magnoliopsida; order Solanales; family Solanaceae; genus Nicotiana; species Nicotiana attenuata. The sequence continues at coordinate 26,345,124 of NC_031999.1, forward strand.
ATTGCGATGACTATCTCGCAATTGTGAGACCTGCAGCAGGGGCAAAAAAATACCAGAAAAACTGGTGTGTTTTCTTACCAACCATGCCCGACTCTCACTCGAGCCCTCGGGGCTCCACTCCGAACACTCACGCAAGTCCTACAACAATGTACAAACTTGCTCAAGCAATCAAATCGCCTAATTAACACCTAAAACCACGGATTTAACCCCAAAATGCATGAATTCCTCAAGAACACCCAAATTCCTATCTTTTCAACCGAACGCCCGAATCACGTTAAATCAATCCCGTTGATGATAGGCTATAATTGCATATTTTAGTCGATTATTACACTCGAATTTATTGCACTTTAATTGAGTTTGCGCTTTAATCGCTAGTGTTTTGCACTAATTGTGTGTTTTATGCCTTGTAGGTGTGATTCCGAGCAATATAGATGTTAACGAATGAATTTAAGTGATTTGAAGCTTTGAAGTCTGAGTAAAAGCTCAAGGAATTAAGCCGGGATCGTGTTCGGGGGTCAAATTTGATAATTAAGTACGAACGAAGACTTGAGGAGGCATATTACGCACTGTCTAGTAAAATAGAGATAACATTTTGCTCAGAACTCCATTTGGGCTCCACAATATATGGTTGGAAAGTTAATTCAAATGGCTACAGCTTTCATGTTTTACGTTTTTCCAAATTCCAAACGGAACAGGGTGAAAAACGCGGTCAAAACCGAGACCGCGGAACTGACCGCGGCAGAAAATCAGAGAACTTGTCTGGCCGCGGTTCTACCGCGTTTTGGCCGCGGTCGCGCCGCTCCAGGCGTCAAAAAGAAGTCCTATTTCGTTCGGGACAAGGTTATTTCGGCCCTACACTATTCCAACTTGTATAAAGGGGTCCTAAACCTATTTTGAAGAAGGGGGACATATTTTGGACATAGATTCGACCTAAGGAGGCAAGAACACATTGGGAGCAAGGCGGAGAATTCTTCTACGAGTTTTTCCTTCCTCTTCCTATTTTACATTGTTGGTTATGACTTTTAGTATTGTAGTTTTACATACTATTATGAATAGCTAATTTGTTATCTAGAGTTTTGATAGAACCTTTTGTAGGATAAATTCTTGTTATGTTTTTATATAATTGAGCCATAGCTTTTCTCTATTCGTTCAACTACGTTTATATTGTGGTTGGTTGAAGAGCTCTCAATTAGCTGTGCCTATTTAGTATGCATAACTCGGGAGAGAGTGCATATTTAGGTAATTGTTGAACAACACCACTCCCAGAGTATATGAGGGATCAATAACCGAGGGTTTAAAGGTGGGATTAGGGATAACGAAGCCTTGGGTGCGATCTGAAGTGAGCTGTTTTAAAAGCCAGCTAGCGTAGCTCGGGAGAGTGCGTCTAGTTAATTGTCGTAATTACTCGGGAGAGATTTACGGTAATAAGAGTGCTCATGATCGGTAGAGAATACTTAGGCGAAATTATAGAAGGCATAGCGGGAAGGATTCCGACAATAGGGGAAATCATAACTCTAGACCTCCTTAATCTTTTCTCTAACCCTCAGTATCGTTAGTTGTTAATTTACTATTTTAATTTGTTAGTTAATTAGTTAAACAGAAGAATCTTAATATCTATAAGTTAGGAATTGTTCAAGCTTGTCTTCTTGGTGATAGTGAACAGCTGTAGCTAAACCTTAGTTCTCTGTGGGATTCGACTCCGGACTTGTAAACCGGATTATATTTGCAATGACCACATTGTCCTTTTTATAAGGCATAGTTGGGCGTGATCACCCGTTTCTCACCAAATTTCACAGACAAGACTAAAATATCATACCGAACCTGTACCGGGCTCCGGAACCAACATACGGCCCCGATATCAATGTGATCAAGCATTTTTCCTTTTTATTAAACTCTTAGGATTTCAATTTAACAATTTTCAATAAAAGTTCATTACTCGGGCTAGGGACCTCGGAATTCGATTCCGAGCATACGCCCAGGTCCCATATTTTTCCACGGACCTCCCGGGACCGTCAAATCACGAGTCCGGGTCCGTTTTTCCAAAAAGTTGACCGAAGTCAAACATGGTCTTTTAAGGGAATCTTAAAGAAACAATTAGACATATTTCACACAAAACTCTTTCAACTCTCGAACCAACCGTCCCCGCAAGTCGTAAATTAGCTAAAGCAAGTACGGAATGTTTTATTTAGGGGAACGGGGTTCTAAAAGGCAAAACGACCAGTCGAATCGTTACAACAGCAGCAGCAGATTCGATTCAGTAAACCAGCAACAACCAGACTTGAAAACCAATCTTAGACCCGAAAATAACCCAGAAATTCTTTGTAACTTTCAGATACTAGAATCAATCAGGAAGCTGAACCAATTTTCACCAGAAATTACAATGGATTTCAGTATTTTGAAGACTCAGCTGTTTTTCTAAATTTCAGTGTTTTTTAATCTCTAAAATCTCTATCTCCGCTATGAAGGAAACAATGCCCCTTTATAGAGAGCAACTAGGGCAGCAGAAATGATTCCAAATTTTAACCAATTGCCCTTCTTTAATTTTCATTCTTGCTAGTTAGTCCTCCACTTCAAATTCTGTTTGTTAAAACAGTCCCAAACCCCACCTTCCTAGAAGTTTCCCCATCAGTTACAAGAGATTCCCCTTGCCCAATTTCCTAAACTAACCTTTAACCCTCCATTATTTACCCTTCGGAAAACAGACATGGGTCCAATTACCCCACATCCCATACCTAACCCATGGACTGGCTACCAGAATTTCCCTTCCCCTCTTTGGGCTTCTGCTTTACAAAGCCCAAATATAATTCAAAACCAACGCAATTTCACAAAAAACCTACAACACCACAAAGCTCTGAACGACGGAACTTCAAAAAAAAAACAGAATAAAAGGAAAAGAAAAATTATAATGAACGAATAATCGCTTTATTAAACTATTGATGCTGATTTAATCAAACAAGAACTAATGTGACTTAACCCAAACTAAGATGAAGAACAACAAAAGAAGAGAAAATGAAAACTAAAATAAAACAAAAAGGAGAGAAGTATACCAGGGTCTACCAAAAGGATTGACGACTCAGAGAACTCGATGACTAGTAAGAGGTTTCGGCGAATGGCGAGAATTGTAACATGAGCACTAACCGAAATTTCTTCAACGGCTAGTGCTCCATATCACAATCCTCAACACCTGCCCTGAAGTGAGACGAAGCAGAAGCTCGAAACGCTGGTTGCTTGACCAAAAGTTGGCTACCATGAAAGGCCTTGAAAATGACTAAATGACCAGCTAATTCCCGCGTGGTATTACCAAAGAGAAACAAATAAAGGAAAAAAATCAGAGAAGGTAGAACAACTCGGATTTTCTGCCTTCCGAGATTTGAAATTCGAGATGATTGGGTGATTTTTGGAGAAAACTAATGGTGGATTCGAAATAGGGAGGCAACGGGGGTTATATGGTCAAAATTTGGCGGAGTTTGGAGACCCGCTGCCGCCGGTGGGAATTCCGGTGGGTGGTGGGCGGCGGTGAAAATGAGAAGTGAAAGAGAAGGTGAAACAAAAGTCTTAGGTTAAACAGGGTGTTTGCACTTTTAATTAAAGTGGGGGAAGTGCTCCTGGCCATTGGATGCACTGAGATGAAGGGCCAGGATTTAATTAATTAGAGAACTCAAAACGGCGTAGTATTGACCCTATACTACGTCGTTTGGATGGTCTGAAAGACCAACTGATTTGGACCGGGTGGGAGTCGTTTTTGGGCCTGGATTGGGAAGGATTTGAGTGGGTCTTTAATTAAAGTGACCCAATTTCACAAGACAAGGAATTTTCCAATTCTTTCTTTTATCTTTCTAATTTTTCCTTTTCTTTAAATTAAAATCCCAAAAATTAAAAATCCTAAATTATCTAAAACTGTGAAATTAAGCTAACTAGCTAATTATAACAATTATAAACCATATTTAATTCTAATCTAAAAGGGAAAAATCAATAAGCTAAAAATTAAAAGACAAAAATGTAAAAACAAACTATTTTTCGTGATTTTTCTCATTTTTTATACAACACCTAATTTACTGATTAACCTAAAAATATAAAATTAAATCCTAAATGCAAATGCAATGTATTTTTTTGTATTTTTATGAACTAAATAAAATTAAACATGCATAGAAAAATACAAACAATTAGAAAAATTCTACAATAATTTCTAAAATAACAAACAATTAAAAGAAAAATCCAATTCTTGGGATTCTGTAGGAGTATTTCATGTGAGGCAAAAATCACGTGCTCACAGCTGCCCCTCTTTGCTCGGATTCACGAAGGGTTTTCGGGCAAAGATAAAATGAGCAATTATGAGGGATTTTTGCCCATTTGAAACTCCATGAGAAGCATTTTTGAAAGAGCTTGACCGAACCTTGCTTCAGAGGTTGCCTACATATCCTTGGCTATAAAGGAATCAGGTCAGTGTAGTTCTGGAAGTTTCGGTAGCTGGGACTACCGGGTAGCTATGATTTCACTGTTGCTGCTGCTGCTACTGTTTTCAGAACTCCTTATTACACCAAAATGGAAGATAAAAAGCTAAACTAGCTAAGCCTATCAACTACGAGTTACAAGATTCCTATCTATAAATCTCTTGAAGCTTGATCTTGAGTCTTGGTTGGTTCTTGCTGCAGACTCTGATCTGAATCTTGATGCTCATTAGCTGTAAACTGCTGGTTCATTCTTCAGCTTTGGATCAAGGTGGGACACGCGAAACCTGTGACTTCAATCATATCTTGAGCAGTCCGTATCCTAATCCACTTCAGCACTTTGAGTTCATTTCTTTTTGCTTTTTTTTCTTCTTTTCTTTATTTTGGATTGAGACTGATTCTTTTGGTCATCTCGAACCCTGTGAAATCTCGAGGTAAAACCTGCTCAGACACCAAAAACAAACAAACAAACGAAATTTTCTGCCCCAGTTTTCACTAGGAAAATATTGTGAGTTATTTGTACCTAAAATCTAAACTATTTTTTTTTGATAGCGATAAAATAAGGATTGTGCGTCTTTAAGAGAAAGAGATTAGGGAGTGGAGCCTTGTATCTATAAAAAACTCAACCAGGGAGTGGAGAACCTGTGTTGGCAAAAGGCGACTAGGGGGTGGAAACCTATATCTAAAATCTCAACTAGGGGTTGGAGACCCTATGTTGGCAAAAGGCGACTAGGGGGTGGAGACCCTATATCTAAAATCTCAACTAGGGATTGTAGACCCTATGTTGGCAAAAGGCGACTAGGGGGTGGAGACCCTATGTCTAAAATTTCAACTAGGGGTTGGAGACCCTATGTTGGCAAAAGGCGACTAGGGGGTGGAGACCCTATGTCTAAAATCTCAACTAGGGGTTGGAGACCCTATGTTGGCAAAAGGCGACTAGGGGGTGGAGACCCTATGTCTAAAATCTCAACTAGGGGTTGGAGACCCTATGTTGGCAAAAGGCGACTAGGGGATGGAGACCCTATGTTGGCAAAAGGCGACTAGGGGGTGGAGACCCTATGTCTAAAATCTCAACTAGGGGTTGGAGACCAAATGTTGGCAAAAGGCGACTAGGGGGTGGAGACCCTATGTCTAAAATCTCAACTGGGGGTTGGAGACCCTATGTTGGCAAAAGGAGACTAGGGGGTGGAGACCCTATGTCTAAAATCTCAACTAGGGGTTGGAGACCCTATGTTGGCAAAAGGCGACTAGGGGGTGGAGACCCTATGTCTAAAATCTCAACTAGGGGTTGGAGACCCTATGTTGGCAAAAGGCGACTAGGGGGTGGAGACCCTATGTCTAAAATCTCAACTAGGGGTTGGAGACCAAATGTTGGCAAAAGGCGACTAGGGGGTGGAGACCCTATGTCTAAAATCTCAACTAGGGGTTGGAGACCCTATGTTGGCAAAAGGCGACTAGGGGATGGAGACCCTATGTCTAAAATCTCAACTAGGGGTTGGAGGCCCTATGTTGGCAAAAGGCGACTAGGGGGTGGAGACCCTATGTCCAAAATCTCAACTAGGGGTTGGAGACCCTACGTTGGCAAAAGGGCAACTAGGGGATGGAAATCCTGTGTCTAAAACTCAACTAGGGGTTGGAGACCCTATGTTGGCAAAAGGCGACTAGGGGGTGGAGACCCTATGTCAAAAATCTCAACTAGGGGTTGGAGACCCTATGTTGGCAAAAGGCGACTAGGGGATGGAGACCCTATGTCTAAAATCTCAACTAGGGGTTGGAGACCCTATGTTGGCAAAAGGCGACTAGGGGATGGAGACCCTATGTCTAAAATCTCAACTAGGGATTGGAGACCCTATGTTGGAAACGCGTAAAAGATTAAGATTGGGGATCCTATACTACCTTTTTTTTTTTAATTTTCTTCTTATCTCCTTTTTTATCTTGTTTTGTCTTCTCTACTTTTTTACTTATTTCATGGAATGAGTAAATGCGGAAAAATTTGGAGTGGACTTTCCTTTTTATAAATTGTTGCTGCAAAGCTGTTTCTAGCTCTTGTACATTTCTTTTTCCTTTTTGGTTGCACCTGCTTCTTGTACGGTTGCTTTGGATTGCACCTGTTTCAAAATTTTCAAACAAAGAACAATTGTTAGTTTGAAACGGTGGTTGGTTTTCTAGCCTTGATTGTTTTTGATCACTTGATCTCGGCCCAACTCTTTTGGTGAGAACCTTTGCTGCTTGCTGGCTTTTCTGAAGATTAATCTCTCTCCTAAAACCGAGGAACTCAACTTTTCCAAAATTTTACATGACAGTTCACCCGTGTGGGGCTTTGGCCCTTTTACCTTATTCTGCCTCTAGGGGCTTTTAACTTTGGATTTTCTTTTCATTTTCAATAATTTTGACTTCAGAGCATTGGCCATCATGGCCAGTCGGGATCGACTTGATGCACCCGCTGAGGCTGGGTACTTTTCTTTGGACTTGGCTTTTATTAAGTAGACCCTGTAAAACCAATCTTGCCACCTTTTCTTTTCAGAACAGAGTTAGGCCGAAAGGGATTCAAAGAAAAGTAAACAAAGGACAAGAAAGTGAATTTAAGGAGAAGTGTCCCTTTCGGGGAGGAAAGAAGGACTTATCTGGAGTGCATGCAGACTTCAATAGACATGACATGCTTCTTGGACTGGATACCCGATCTGCACAACTATCCAACTTCTCATAAACCCATTGCGACCCGTGTTTTAAAAACCGAGAAACCTTGCCAGGACTCTTTCAGTGCCAATGGTGGTGAGGGGCTTCTTCTTTTCGATCAACAGCGCCCTTTGCGGGTTTTCGCCAATCGACCTCTCTCATTTCTCTTCTCATTGTCGCCTTATAGTTCTCTTAACGAGTTTTCACTAACAAGACTCTCTCATTTTCAATTTCTCTGCTCACCGTCGACTTATGGTGCCCGTGGGTTTTCACCAGTAAGACTCTCTCATTTTATTTCTCTCATCTTGATTGCATCGGATCCAAACAACCGCGTTCTCCGATTCGAACACCTTTCACCGATTGATCGGAAGGAATTGAACAAGGATTGGGTAAAAAGAATTTGGATCAAATTACAACTTTGGAACCGTTCAGGCGGGATCATTGCCCAACCATTATAATATCTGCCCCAGTTTTACTTTTGGGGGAAATTGGATTTTTGTTTTGGTGTGACTGAATCCCAGAGAGAGGCTGCCTACGTATCCTTTCGGAATCAAGTCAAACGTAGTTCAGGGAACTTTGTTTTTGATTTTCTTTTGTTTTTCTTCTGTTTTGTTTTCTTTTCTCTTTCTTTTTTCCTTTCCTTTTCCACTTCATTTTTTTCATTCTTTTTTTTTTTTCATTTTCTTTGTCTTTTCTTTCCCCCTTTTTTTTGTATCTTTCTTTTTCTTCTCCTTTTCATCATTTTTTTCCTTCATTTTATTTTTCGATTTTTGTTTTTTTTCAGTGACACTTTCAGGCTCCAAAGAGGGTAATCAAAGAAAAGTAACCAGCTCAAAGGGTTTACAAAGGGTTGATAGTGTTTGAATAGTGAGAAAGAAAGCCTTCTTCATCTCAACCGGAGAATATTAGAGCTATATAGAGGATCAATTAGAGTACCTTTGGGTTGCATTTGCATTGACAGTTGTTTCAGGGATATTTCCTTCGATGCGCCCCAAGTATAACGCACTCTTTTGGGCAGTACACTTGTTGCAATGTATGAACCTTTCCAATTTGGAACCAATTTTCCTTCAATTGTTCCAACTCTTTGTTTTATTTCCTTAAACTTATCTTCTTTGCATTCTGGCTCTTGACTCATTATTTCGAAGTCTGACAGCGTTTTGGGATCTGGGCATGAAGTCCAGAAGCATGACATGTTATTGAAATCTGCATTTAACAGAACTGAAAAGAGAATAAGAAAAACAACAAGATTAAGAAAAGAGACATTCCTGGACAATGAAATATTAATTTCATTTGAGTTTTGATTTTTTTTTTTGATTTTTTTTTTAATTTTTTCTTTCAATTTTTGAAGAGAGGGGGTTTACATCGGAAAGTTAGACAATAGAGTAAAACATCCGGATCCCCTGAGATAATCCGGACGCAGAAAGGATAGCAAGACTGGCTACCGAGACTCTCGTCTGATAGGGAACTTTCACGCTTGGCAATCGTTTTTTTACTTTTCTTCTGTCTCGGCAATGGCTGCAATGGACTTCAGTGCCGAATCAAATTTTTTATCTTCACAAGTCATCCCGACTACTGGCCCATTGGTGTGAGTAAACAGAGGATTGTTCATCATATTAGGAGTCTCTTCGTCCCGAGAAATGATTCTTCCAGCTTCAATCAAATCTTCAACTGCCCTTTTGAGGGTCCAAAAGTCCTCTGTATTGTGCCCCACAACTCCAGAGTGGTATTCACATCTAGTATCAGCTCGGCGGGAGGGGACTCGGGGTTTGGCTGGTTTGGAGCCACTGGCTGTAGGAAAACTCGCCTGACTAGCTTTTGGAACAAACCCGAGTATGATTCACCAATAGGGGTGAACTGATTCCTTTTGAAGGCTCTCTTGGGCGAGGATTATACTGGGGAACATTTGATTGGAGATTATATGGAGCTTGGTAAGGATGGGCATTTCTGGGAGGTAGAGCTCGATTTTGTGTATAATATTGTGGCCGCGTGCAAGGTTGCGCGTTCATCATCACATACCAACAAAACCAACCACGTGAACACAACCTGGCTAATTTGCTCACACCAACAAACTTGTTAGTTTTGATACATTTAACATATAGGAAATCGCACGTTGGGATGCAAATGCACCTAACAGTTAAATGCTTCTACCGTGTGTTTGAACGGTTGCATGTTTCATCCCGGCCTTAACTAACTCTCTCAGTATGTGCCTCTTTTCTTTTATTTTTGCCTCTCTTTAATCACTCTCGATTTTTTTCAATTTGTTTCAGCCGCTCTTTTATTTTTGGCCTTCTCTTTTTTTTTCTCTTTTTTTTTTGTTTTTGTCACTCTCTTTTTTTTTAACTTTTTCTTTCTTTTTTTTTTCACTCAATTATTTTTTTCTTTTTTTGTTCAGCTTATTTTTTCACTCAATTTATTTTATGGCTACGATCGAATCCGATGGGGACTGCCTACGTATCATGACCCCACATGAATCAGATCTTGCGTAGTTCGAGAAGATCGAAAATGGAATAAATAAACTAACTTTATTTTTTGGTTGGAATTTTTTTTTTAAAAGAAGAAAGGAAATATACTCTTTTATTGATATTTGATTTTGATTTTTTTTTGAAAGAAAGAATTCTAAAAATTCATTTGCTTTTGATTTGAACTTTGGGAGTTATAAAAGTAAAAGAAAATATTTTATTTTTTGAATTTTCACTTGTTTTCTCTTTTTCTAAAGAAGAAAGAAATTTCTTTTGGCTTTTGGATGTTGTCTCTTAATTTTCATAAGAGGGACTTTTAAGCAAAATGTTTTGAATTTCTGAGCTTTTTATTTATTTACAAAAATACTTCTAAAGAAAAGCGAAAATATTTTGAACTTCAATTTTTTCAAAATCATTTTTTTTATGATATTTATGAAAGATAAACTTTTAAAGAAGGGAAAGAAATTTTTTTTTGAATTCTTTTTTTTTTTTGATTTTTTTTAAAATTTTGGGGAAAATACTTCAAAATAAAGGAAATCCGTATTTTGGATTTTGATTTTTTATTGATTTCCTTTTCCTTATGAAAGACTTCAGAAAGAAGGAAACTATTTATTTTTTGAGTATAAATTTTTTATTTTTTTGAATTTTCTAAGGAAAGATTTCTAAAGAAGGAACTAAAGAAAAATATTTTTTTGGATTTTTAAAAATTGGGGTCGGAACCGATGAGGTTTGCCTACGTATCTCACATCCGATGAGAATCAGACCTGCGTAGTTCGGTCAGTTTTGACGGAACAGGGGAAACATAGCACTTGAAAATTTGGCTCATTTTGAAATGACTTTTCTTTTTTTTTTTTTCAGAATTTCGGAAGAGTTTCAGAATTTTCTAAATACCTACCTCACTCTTGGTTTTTTTCTTATTCATTTTTTTTCTTGATTTTGATTTTATTTCCCTATTCTAGAAGCCGGTCAACATGCAAGCCGAAACAAACAGATGCGCAAGTAGCACGTAAGATGCATCAGGATGGTCTTTTTAATTTGGGTACACCTGTCCTAGACGGACCCAACCCCTGTGTTGAGTCCCCAAAGTTAAATGCACGTGATGCAAACAAACGTTCCTACTAGGAATCCGGCATGAGGCTATGTTATACTAGGTTTAAAAACCTGGGTGTATTGTTCTAGACCTGGCTTACCCGAGCGGACAGCTCGAGCCGGGGGGGGGGGGGGAGGAGGGCAGCGTACCGGGAATACAGAAGCTTCACTAGCTGTGCAACTTGTCTGAACCTCGTGCTAAAATTGGGATATGACTCTAACAGAAAAGAAGTTACACGAAGTGCACACTTCCCAGATGATTTAGAAGACTCAGAGAGGAGAGGGTTTCGTAACAATTTATGTACAGTTCAAACAATATCAAAGCGGTAAAAAGCAATATTTATCACATTAGGCTCAAACATGTAAAAAATCAGATAATAAATAAAGCCAAGCATAACAGTTATTCTAAGCTCGAATTCTTGAACCCTGAACCAGAAGTTTTGGGTTCTTATCCCCAGCAGAGTCGCCAGAGCTGTCACACCTCCTTTTTTACACACCCCGAGGGATATATAAGGGACTTTTTCCACTTTAAGTAACATTATTCGAAATGAGATTATTTATTTATCAGAGTCGCCACTTGGGTTATTTTAATTGCTGTCTCAAGTCACCGGTTTATTTTAAATCCCAAATCGAGGAAATTTGACTTTCCTTTGAAGTCTGCGAACCAGAAATTCTAAGGAATTATGTTAACCCGGGAGAAGGTGTTAGGCATTCCCGGATTCCGTGGTTCTAGCACGGTCGCTTAAACTATTATAATTGACCTATTATCTGATTTTAATACATGTTTTAGCCTATGATATATATTAAATTATTAGCCGCTTTTAGTTAATTTTAGGAAGATTCAACGTTATCTAAAACACGTCTTGAACCACGTCACATGAAATGCACCCGCGGTCCACGATACATTTTATCTAACGTTGTTGAGAATTGGAGTTGGGTCACATGAAATGCACACCCGAGTTTAGGAAATTAATTTTTAAAATAGCGCACCTAAAGCAACTACGCGCTTTCAAGTTAATAACAAGGTTTGCGAGGGCCATGAAAAATTCAACTAATGGCACACCTCGATTTTTAATTAATTAACTGAGGGCCATGGGTTTTGAGATTTTATTTGGCATGGCACGCCTCGAATTATTCTATTAAGAGGGTTTCTAAATTTAGTTTTGAGGGCCATAAATTATATCTTACTTAATATGGCACGCCTCAAGTCTAAATGTTCAAATGATTTCATAGTCTAAAATTATGAGGGCCATGGACTATTAGTGGTACTTAATATGGCACACCTCACTAAATTAAAGGAATCTAATTAACTAAACACTAAGAGAAATGAAATTTTTATTTTTTAAACTAATGTTCAAACTAACTAAAGAAAAGGGTTTGCGTTAAATAGAAAACAGGTTTGATTATTTAACAAATGGCTTGGGCCATCAACAGCAATTAAATGAGAAGTTAGAGAGGCAGGCCCAAGCATAATGAGGCCTGTAATTCCCATTTCAGGTGACCTCAAGGTCTAGGCCCAAATCAGGAGCAAAATCAACAAAGGGAAACTGGGCACAACTGGGCTAGTGACAACATCCCAGATTCGTGATTCATTGCCCTTAATTGAAGCAAATTGCAACTTTATGAAAGCAAAACCTGAAGATTCAAACAAATGCTAACATTTCTTGCTACTTAAAACATATACAGACTGCACCCTAAAGCCAAATTATATTCTATGACAACTATGTAATCCTATTGCTGTAATAACCCATACTCAATTATGTCATCTCTTGAAATCTAACATAATCCCTGACTTATAACAAAATACTAACATGATTCCCAAGAAACTAATACATTCACTAACATGAACTATAACTGAATGTTCTTATTCCAAAAAAAACCATTCATATTACTTTAACAAAATTAGTCAAGCTTCCAAAATAAACTGATTTCAGCATACTTGAGTATATACTGAAGCATATCTAATTTGGACTGAGCTTCTACTGTGATAACCCCTAAAGTCCACACATATAAACAGGATTTCAAAGTCATTTACAAACCAAACGACCAAATAACAGTGCTCATCCAGCTTACAAATGGAACTTAAAGCTAACAATCGAAATCAACAAATATAACATGAAGAAAGTTAAATTGATTACAGAACCAAATAGTTGCAGAAAACAATAGAGATATAATTGATTTTGACTTAATTAACCAACTTCAAAACTCTTCCATTCCAACATATCAATAAGATTCAGTGAGTACTTGGTTACAACAACAAACAACGAGAAAAATGAGCTGGGAGTTTAAGAAGAAAACAGCAGCAGCAGATTCGATGCAGTAAACCAGCAACAACCAGACTTGAAAACCAATTTTAGACCCGAAAATAACCCAGAAATTCTTTGTAACTTTCAGATACTAGAATCAATCAGGAAGCTGAACCAATTTTCACCAGAAATTACAATGGATTTTAGTATTTTGAAGACTCAGTTGTTTTTCTAAATTTCAGTATTTTTTAATCTCTAAAATCTCTATCTCCGCTATGAAGGAAACAATGCCCCTTTATAGAGAGCAACTAGGGCAGCAGAAATGATTCCAAATTTTAACCAGTTGCCCTTCTTTAATTTTCACTCTTGCTAGTTAGTCCTCCACTTCAAATTCTGTTTGTTAAAACAGTCCCAAACCCCACCTTCCTAGAAGTTTCTCCATCAGTTATAAGAGATTCCCCTTGCCTAATTTCCTAAACTAACCTTTAACCCTCCATTATTTACCCTCCGGAAAACAGACATGGGTCCAATTACCCCACATCCCATACCTAACACATGGGCTGGCTACCAGAATTTCCCTTCCCCTCTTTTTGGGCTTCTGCTTTACAAAGCCCAAATATAATTCAAAACCAACGCAATTTCACAAAAGACCTACAACACCACAAAGCTCTGAACGACGAAACTTCAAAAAAAAAAAAAAAAGGAAAAGGAATAAAAGGAAAAGAAAAATTATCATGAACGAATAATCGCTTTACTAAACTATTGATGCTGATTTAATCAAACAAGAAATAATGTGACTTAACCCAAACTAAGATGAAGAACAGCAAAAGAAGAGAAAACGATAATAACTAAAATAAAACAAAAAGGAGAGTTCATTGGATGCACTGAGATGAATGCAGGCCCTGAGGCCATTGGATGCACTGAGATGAAGGGCCAGAATTTAATTAATTAGAGAACTCAAAACGGCGTAGTATTGGCCCTATACTACGTCGTTTGGATGGTCTGAAAGACCAACTGATTTGGACCCGGTGGGAGTCATTTTTGGGCCTGGATTGGGAAGGATTTGAGTGGGTCTTTAATTAAAGTGACCCAATTTCACAAGACAAGGCATTTTCCAATTCTTTCTTTTATCTTTCTAATTTTTGCTTTTCTTTTAATTAAAATCCTACAAATTAAAAATCCTAAATTATCTAAAAATGTGAAATTAAGCTAATTAGCTAATTATAACAATTATAAACCATATTTAAGTCTAATCTAAAAGGGAAAAATCAATAAGCTAAAAATTAAAAGAAAAAAATGTAAAAACAAGCTATTTTTCGTGATTTTTCTCATTTTTGTACAACACCTAATTTACTGATTAACCTAAAAATATAAAATTAAATCCTAAATGCAAATGCAATGTATTTTTTTGTATTTTTCATGAACTAAATAAAATTAAACATGCAAGAAAAATGCAAACAATTAGAAATTCTCCAATAATTTCTAAAATAACAAACAATTAAAAGAAAAATCCAATTCTTGGGATTCTGTAGGACTATTTCATGTGAGGCAAAAGTTACGTGCTCACACATATAAACTCTATTTACCATTCGTAGCTATACTTTTAGAAATTAAAGTTCTTAGCTATATTTGAATTTTATAGCAAATTCACCTGTAGTACTAAAAATAAAAGATCAATTGTTTTTGACTTGAAACAAGAGAGCAACAAGCTCACATAGCTTTGTGGTTACACACAACTCGCTGAATAAGTGGAGTCTTAGAATTCGACTCTGAGCTTTCTATTTTTCCATATTTCAGTATTTCGGCTTGATCAGTATTCTGTACAGTCGATACGACCAAAAGCCTATTCACTAGTCACCCCAAGCTTCACATAAGTATTGGGTTTTTCTTTTCTTTCTTATTCTTTTTCTTTTTGGATATATATATATAATATATATATATATATATATATATATATATATTATTATTATTATTATTATTGTTATTATTATTATTAACGCATGAATACAACGTCGGCTTACAAAAATAACCTTGTAATATTAAGCATAATAACTCATATAAAAGGACATAACTGAAATTCTAGATATTAGCCTTATAATCCTATTAACTTTAGGACATATACTACACTTTAGGAATTCGTTTGTGTATATCTAATTTATTTGCTTACTTTTGTTCGTTGTTTATATATTTCACATTAGTTATGACATTATTGTGATTCAACATCGTGTAGAATATCTGTCTCCTTTTCTGAATGAAATGTTGCAATTAATCGGACCCATTTATTTTTTTGGATGATGTTTACAATATGGTTTCAACAATGAAGAAGACCATATTTAGAGTACGTAATTATTTAAAACTCCATATTTATCTCAATACATTTTTTTTTACCAATATAACCTATTGATNAAATACTCTCAACCCAAGTTCGCAATCCGTTAACAAATAATACGATTAAAATAGTAAATATCAAGTTTCCAATCCGGAACTAGATAAAATAGTACGAAAAATAATAACGAATATACCAAACATTTCCCCCAATAGATCTGGAGTCACGAGTCTAGAGCCTCTAAATGTAACAGAGTAATATATTCATAGTAATAAAGAAAGTCTAGGATGGGGAAAGACAAATGCAATAAAGGGGAGAAGTCGGGTCCTGCGGACGTCAGGCAGCTACCTCAACAACTCCTAAACCGAAATCCAAGAAGACAGCAAACAGCTCCACTAAGTCTCCGGAGCACCTGAATCTGCACACATGGTGCAGGGAGTAAAGTGAGTACTTCCAACTCAGTGAGTAATAAACATATATAATGGCTGAAAGTAAGAAATTTCGAAATATTACAATATAAAGCTATAATCAGCGATTCAGCACATAAAACGATGAAACAACAACAATATCAGGACAAATAAGACAATTAGGTATAAATGCATGAATGCAATGCAATGCACATGACCGCTGCGGCGCGCAGCCCGATCCATTTGGGTACCCGCGCTCACTGTGGGGGTTCAGACTCCGGAGGGGCTCCTACAGCCCAAGCGCAATATCATCGTAACATTCGCTGCGGCGTGCAGCCCGATCCACACTCAGTCCAGGTATATATATGCATGCAAGCCAATCGGGCACAGTCAAATTATTCATTTTAGTGTCAATTATTAGGAATTTTAGAGCTAAGTGTTTAAACCTTTATTTATTTACTAACCATTTCGAGGCAGTGTCTAACTCAGGACTGATATCATGAAATATGCTAAGCATCATGAAATCAGTGCTAAGGATCCCTGAAGGATGCAAATGATAGGCACAAAGCACCAAACATATTCATAAAATCCAAGTAGGATGATTACCAAACAATTTTAGTCAAAAACACAGTACGAACATCAATCGGAACGGACTAGGTCAAAATCCCCAGTCACAATCGACCCCGTACTCATCATAGAGTACGTGTCTCGCCTCAATATAGCGCCACAGTGTGATATACCGGGGTTTCAAACCCTCAGGTCATCATCTACATCTATTACTCACCTCAAGCCGGCCACAAGTCTAGCTCGCTATGCCCTTGCCTTTCGAATCAACCTCTTCGCACGCCGAATCTGATTAAAACCACAACGAATACATTAAAATAGGCTAAAGAAACATAACCCAATCGAAAAGACTCGAAAAACACCAAAATTCACGAAGTTGGCAAAACCCGAGCCCCGGGCCCACTTCTTGAAAAATTACGAAATTTACATCACTGGATTCCTCGTCTCGCCACGAGTCTGCATATACCAATTTTACCAAAATCGGAGTTCAAATGCCCTTTCAAAATCCATTTTTACATCACAGCTTTCCAAGCCCTAACTTGACCCGTTTTTGAAGAATTTTCCACAATTTACATGTAATTTCTACCATAAACTCGAATAATAAGGCCAAGAGACTTACCTCCAATTGATTCTCAGTCAAAACCCTCAAAAATCCTCGCCCAAAGCTCTCCAAGTCGCTTAAAAATGCTGGAAACTACCTCTTGTTCGCGGATGAAATTTAATATTTTAAACCCTTCTGCCAACAGCGATTTTTGCTTATGCGGTCCCGCTTCCGCTTATGCGGGACCGCTTCTGCTGTCTTCACTTAAAAACCCAACGTCCGCTTTTGCGTCTCCTCGTCTGCTTCTGCGAACCACTCAAGACCGCTTTTGCGGTTTATAGTCCGCTTCTGCGGTTTATAGTCCGCTTCTGCGGACTCGCATTTGCGAAAAATGTTCCGCTTTTGCGGAAACACTCCACCAGGCTACGAACCGCTTCTGCGCTCCTTTACCCGCTTCTGCGGAACCACTTCTGCGGTCCATTTCCGCATAAGCGGAAATACCATATGACAGAAAAAACTAAACCTGCAACACACCTCAAAACGCTCGTTTAACCACCCGAATTCACCCCGAGGCCCCCGGGACCTCAACCAAAAACACCAACACATCCTAATACCTTATTCAAACTTGTTCCAATCTTGAAAACACATTAAACAACGCTAAAACCATCAAATCACATCGAATTCAAGCCCAAGTTTCTTAAAAACTTCCGAATTATGCATTCGATCAAAAACCCGACCAAAACACCTCCGAATGACCTGTAATTTTGAACACATATCCAAAATCACCTAACGGAGCTACTGCAACCCTCAGAATTCCATTCTGACCCTCAGATCAAAATCTCACCTATCCACCGGAATTCGCCAAAATGCCAACTTTGCCAATTCAAGCCTAATTCTACTCCGGACCTCCGAAATCACTTCCGATCGCACTCCTAAGTCACAAATCACCTCCCGAAGCTAACCGAATCACCGGAATTCACATCCGAGCCTTCTAACTAATAAGTCAACGTTCGGTTGACTTTTTCCAAACCAAACCTTCCTTAAAGAAACTAAGTGTCTCATTTCCTATTCAAACCAATTCAATTAAACTCTAACTCACCCGTTGCTGATAATAAAACATGAAAGAGCAATAAATGGGGAAACAGAGCTGTAATACATGAGACGACGGGTTGGGTCGTCACATCCTCCCCAACTTAAACAAACGCTCGTCCTCGAGCGGGTCGAGAAGCATACCTGAGGTCTCAAATAGGTGAGGATATCTGCTCCGCATATCCTGCTTAGTCTCCCAAGTAGCTTCCTCAATGGGCCGACCTCTCCACTGCACCTTTACCGAAGCTATATCCTTTGATCTCAATTTCCGAACCTGACGACCCAAAATAGCCATTGGCTCCACATCGTAAGTCAAGTCATCATCCAACTGAACTGTGCTGAAGTCTAACACATGGGACGGGTCCCCAACATACTTCCGGAGCATAGAAACGTGAAATACTGGGTGAACTCCCGACAAGCTGGGTGGCAAAGCAAGCATGTAGGCCACCTCCCCAACTCTCCTAAGTATCTCAAAAGGACCAATGAACCGTGGACTCAACTTTCCTTTCTTTCCAAATCTCATAACGCCCTTCATAGGCGAAACCTTCAACAAGACCTTCTCGCCCACCATGTAGGATACGTCTCGAACCTTCCGGTCTGCATAACTCTTCTGATGCGACTGAGCTGTACGAAGTCTCTCCTGGATCACTTTCACCTTCTCTAAGGCATCCTGAACCAACTCTATCCCCAATAGTCTAGCCTCGCCGGGCTCAAACCAACCAACCGGAGACCTACACCGTCTCCCATATAAGGCCTCATACGGTGCCATCTGAATGCTGGACTGATAGCTGTTGTTGTACGCGAACTCTGCAAGTGCCAAAAACTCAGCCCAAGAACCTCCAAAATCAATAACACAGGCACGCAACATGTCCTCCAATATCTGAATGGTACGCTCGGACTGTCCGTCCGTCTGAGGATGAAATGCGGTGCTCAACTCTACCTGTGTACCCAACTCTCGCTGAAAAGTCCTCCAAAACTGGGAAGTAAACTGAGTACCCCTATCTGAGATGATAGAAACTGGGACCCCATGCAACCTAACAATCTCCCGGATGAAAATCTCTGCCAACCGCTCCGAAGAATAGGTAGAACACACCGGAATGAAGTGCGCGGACTTGGTCAGCCAATCCACAATCACCCAAATCGAATCAAACTTCTTCGAGGTACGAGGGAGACCACTCACAAAATCCATAGTAATCCTCTCCCACTTCCACTCGGGAATATCTATCCGCTGAAGTACACCACCGGGTCTGATGCTCATATTTGACCTGCTGACAGTTAAGACACCGAACTACATAACTCACTATATCTTTCTTCATTCTCCTCCACCATAGTGCTGTCTCAGATCCTGATACATCTTCGCGGCACCCGGATGAATGGAATACCGCGAGCTGTGGGCCTCCTCTAATATCAACTCCCAAAGCCCATCCACATTGGGCACGCAAATCCGGCCCTGCATCCTCATCACGCCATCATCATCAATAGTCACATCTCTGGCGTCATCGTGCTGAACCCCGTCCTTAAGGACAAGCAAATGTGGATCATCATACTGGTGCTCTCTGATGCGGTCATACAAGGAAGACCGAGAAACTACACAAGCCAACACCCGACTAGGCTCCAAAATATCTAACCTCACCATCCGATTGGCCAAAGCCTGAACATCGGCTGCAAAGGGCCTCTCCCCAACTGGAATGTATGCCAAGCTACCCATACTGACCGCCTTCCGGCTTAACGCATCGGCCACTACGTTGGCCTTCCCCGGATGATACAAAATGGTAATATCATAGTCCTTGAGTAACTCAAGCCACCTCCGCTGCCTTAAATTAAGATCCTTCTGTTTGAACAAATGCTGAAGGCTGCGATGATCAGTATATACCTCACAAGATACGCCATATAAGTAGTGCCTCCAAATCTTCAACGCGTGAACTATAGCAGCCAACTCCAAATCATGTACGGGGTAGTTCTGCTCATGTGGCTTCAACTGACGAGAAGCATATGCAATAACTCTACCCTCCTGCATCAACACACATCCGATCCCAACTCTCGAAGCATCACAATACACAGTGTAAGAACCTGAGGCTGATGGCAAAACTAACACTGGAGCTGTGGTCAAGGCTGTCTTGGGCTTCTGAAAGCTCTCCTCGCACTCGTCCGACCATACGAATGGTGCACCCTTCTGCGTCAACTTAGTCAAGGGCGAAGCAATAGAGGAAAAACCCTGGACGAACCGGCGATAATAACCTGCCAAACCGAGGAAACTTCGAATCTCCGTGGCTGAGGACGGTCTGGGCCAACTCTGCACCGCCTCTACCTTCTTTGGATCAACCTGAATACCATCACTGGACACCACGTGTCCCAGAAAAGCTACAGACCCAAGCCAAAACTCACATTTGGAGAACTTTGCATAAAGCTTCTCCTCCCTCAACCTCTGTAACACCACTCTCAAGTGCTGAGCATGCTCCTCCTGGCTACGCGAGTACACTAGGATATCATCAATAAAAACAATAACAAATGAATCCAGATACGGCCGAAATACGCTGTTCATCAAGTGCATGAACGCGACTGGGGCATTAGTCAGCCCAAAAGACATAACCAGGAACTCATAGTGCCCATATCTAGTTCTGAAGGCAGTCTTCATAATATCCGAATCCCTGATCTTCAGCTGGTGATAGCCTGAACGGAGATCAATCATCGAGAATACCCTTGCCCTCTGGAGCTGGTCAAACAAATCATCAATACGAGGTAGTGGATACTTGTTCTTCACCGTCACCTTGTTCAACTGTCTGTAATCAATGCACATCCTCATTGTGCCATCTTTCTTCTTTACAAATAGCATCGGTGCACCCCACGGTGACACACTAGGACGAATAAACCCCTTATCTAGGAGTTCCTGAAGTTGATCCTTTAGTTCTTTCAACTCTGCTGGTGTCATGCAATACGGAGGAATAGAGATGGGCTTAGTGCCCGGTACCAGATCAATACCAAAATCGATGTCCCTGTCCGGTGGCATGCCCGGTAGGTCTGCTGGAAACACATCAGGGAAGTCCCTCACGACGGGGACGGAATCAAGACTAGGAGTCTCAGCTCCAATATCTCTCACGAAAGCCAAATAAGATAGACAACTTTTCCCAATCTGTTGGGATCATCCAAGTAGCATGCCGAGCTAGCTGCGTGAATCTCAACTCGTACTGGGTCACAGACATGTCCCCCTGAACCAACCACTCAAACTGACGACGCAGCTCCTCCCTGTGAGACCGCAGTACGTACTTCTCCAGAAAGACAGTGGAGAACTGCTGCCATGTAAGGGGCGCTGCACCAACCGGCCTACGCCTCTCGAAGTCCTCCCACCAGGTGAATGCAGGCCCTGAGAACTGGAAAGTAGTAAAAGCCACACCACTCGACTCTAAGATCCCTGCAGTGCGAAGCATACGCTGACACTTATCCAGAAAACCCTGGGCATCCTCGCCCTCAGCACCGCTGAACCTCGGTGGCTGAAGCCTGCCGAATCTCTCAAGGCGATGCTGCTCATCGTCCGGCATAGCTGGAGCCTCATAGGCTGCAACTGGTGCAACTGGAGCAACTGGAGCAGCTGGCGGAGCTACGGCTGCTTCCGGTGTTTGAAGTCCCTGGGCAGCCTGCTCAGGTGTGTGAGCAACTGGGGTCTGATGTCATCCCCCGGTCTGGGAAGCAGCTGCTGCGGTAGAAGCTGAGACTGCCTGAGCCAGGCCAGTGCAAACTGATAGTATCTGTGCCAAGGTCTCCTGGAGACCAGGAATAGCAATAGGCATTGCAGGTGCCTGCACAGGTGCTGCTGGGACATCGACAACTGGAGTCTGGTCCTGAACTGTGGCAGCTAGTGGGTCAGCAGGTGCTGTCTCTGCTGCCCTACCTCGACCACGACCACGACCGCGTCCACGGCCTCTAGTGGGTGGTACTAGTGGTCGACCATCGCGTCCGGTAGCACGAGTTCTCGCCATCTGCGAGAGAATAGAATACAGAGATTTAGTTCTCGAATCACAAAGTCGCACGACAAGAATTTCAAGAATATGGAGTTTTTCCTAAAGGTTCTGCAGCCTCTCGAGGAGAAGTACAGGCGTCCCCGTACCGTTCCGCGAGACTCTACTAAACCGGCTCATGACTCGCGAGGCCTAGTAACCTAGGCTCTGATACCAACTTGTCACGACCCGAATCCCGATCGTGATGGCGCCCAACACTAATGCTAGGCAAGCCCGACCAATTAAATACTCTCAACCCAAATACGCAATCCGTTAACAAGTAATACGATTAAAATAGCAAATATCAAGGTTCCAATCCGAAACTAAATAAAATAGTACGGAAAATAATAACGAATATCCAAACATTCCCCAATAGATCTGGAGTCACGAGTCTAGAGCCTCTAGATGTAGCAAAGTAATATATCCATAGTAATAAAGAAGTATAGGATATGGAAAGATAAATGAAATAAAGGGGAGGAGTCGGGTCCTGCGGACGTCAGGCAGCTACCTCAACAACTCCTGAAAATAAACTTCACGAAAACAGCAAACAGCTCCACTAAGTCTCCGGAGCATCTGAATCTGCACACATGGTGCAGGGAGTAAAGTGAGTACTTCCAACTCAGTGAGTAAGAAACATATATAATGGCTGAAAGTAAGAAATCCCGAAATATTACAATATAAAGCTATAATCAGCGATTCAGCACATAAAATGGTGGGACAACAACAATACCAGGACAAGTAAGACAAATAGGTATAAATGCATGAATGCAATGCAATGCACATGACCGCTGCGGCGCGCAGCCCGATCCATTTGGGTACCCGCGCTCACTGTGGGGTTTCAGACTCCGGAGGGGCTCCTACAGCCCAAGCGCAATATCATCGTAGCATTCGCTGCGGCATGCAGCCCGATCCACACTCAGTCCGGGTATATATATGCATGCAAGCCAATCGGGCACAGTCAACTTATTCATTTTTGTTTCAATTATTAGGAATTTAGAGCTAAGTGTTTAAACCTTTATTTATTTACTAATCATTTCGAGGCAGTGTCTAGCTCAGGACTGATATCATGAAATATGCTAAGCATCATGGAAACAGTGATAAGGATCCCTGATGGATGCACATGATTGGCACAAAGCCCAACAAATTCATAAAACTCCAAGTAGGATGACTTACAACAATTCTAGTCAGACACAGTACGACATCAA
>NC_031999.1:26368854-26372725 GCF_001879085.1 Nicotiana attenuata
GGACTGATATCATGAAATATGCTAAGTATCATGGAAGCAGTGATAAGGATCCCTGAAGGATGCACATGATAGGCACAAAGCCCCAAACAATTCATAAACTCCAAGTAGGATAATTACCAAACAATTTCTAGTCAACAACGCAGTACGAACATAATTCGGAACGGACTAGGTCACAATCCCCAGTCACAATCGACCCCGCACTCGTCATAGAGTACGTGTCTCGCCTCAATATAGCGTCACAATGTGATATACCGGGGTTCCAAACCCTCAGGTCATCATCTACATCTATTACTCACCTCAAGCCAGCCACAAGTCTAGCTCGCTATGCCTTTGCCTTTCGAATCAACCTCTTCGCACGCCGAATCTGATTAAAATCACAACAAATACATTACAATAGGCTAAATAAACATAACCCAATCGAAAAGACTCGAAAAACACCAAAATTCACGAAGTTGGCAAAAAACCCGAGCCCCGGGCCCACTTCTCGAAAAATTACGAAATTTACATCACTGGATTCCTCGTCTCGCCACAACCAATTTTACCAAAATCGGAGTTCAAATGCCCTTTCAAAATCCGTTTTTACATCACAGCTTTCCAAGCCCTAACTTGAGCCGTTTTTGATGAATTTTCCACAATTTACATGTAATTTCTACCATAACCTCGAATAATTAGGCCAAGAGACTTACCTCCATTTGATTATCAGTCAAAACCCTCGAAAATCCTCGCCCAAAGCTCTCCAAGTCGCTTAAAAATGGTGGAAACTACCTCTTGTTCGCGGATAAAATTTAATATTTTAAACCCTTCTGCCAACAGCAATTTTCGCTTATGCGGTCCCGCTTCCGCTTATGCGGGACCGCTTCTGCGGTCAAATATCCGATTATGCGGTCTTCACTTAAAAACCCAACGTCCGCTTTTGCGTCTCCTCATCCGCTTCTGCGAACCACTCAAGACCGCTTCTGCGGTTTATAGTCCGCTTCTGCGGACTCGCATTTGCAAAAAATGTTCCGCTTTTGCGGAAACACTCCACCAGGCTACGAACCGCTTCTGCGCTCCTTTACCCGCTTCTGCGGAACCGCTTCTGCGGTCCATTTCCGCAGAAGCGGAAATACCAGATGACAGAAAAACTGAACCTGCAGCACACCTCAAAACGCTCGTTTAACCACCCGAATTCACCCCGAGGCCCCCGGGACCTCAACCAAAAACACCAACTCATCCTAATACCTTATTCAAACTTGTTCCAATCTTTAAAACACATTAAACAACGCTAAAACCATCAAATCACATCGGATTCAAGCCTAAGTTTCTTAAAAACCTCCGAATTGCACATTCGATCAAAAACCCTACCTACACACCTCCGAATGACCTGAAACTTTGCACACATACCCAAAATCACCTAACGGAGCTACTGCAACTCTCGGAATTCCATTCCGACCCTCGGATCAAAATCTCACCTATCCACCGGAATTCGCCAAAATGCCAACTTTGCCAATTCAAGCCTAATTCTACTCCGGACCTCCAAAATCACTTTCGATCGCACTCCTAAGTCACAAATCACCTCCCGAAGCTAACCGAATCACCGGAATTCACATACGAGCCTTCTAACTAATAAGTCAACGTTTGGTTGACTTTTCCAAACCGAACCTTCCTTAAAGAGACTAAGTGTCTCATTTCCTATCCAAACCAATTCAATTCAACTCTAACTCACCCGTTGCTGATAATAAAACATGAAAGAGCAATAAATGGGGAAAACGGGGCTGTAATACATGAGACTACGGGTTGGGTCGTCACATTTAAGAAAGGGAAATTTTCATAAAACACTATCTTTTAGTAGTAATTAGCTATCTATAGATACCATTTGCTATATTACAGATTATAGATACATTTTCTGTGGTTATAAGATGTATTTGATGTATTTAAGCTATTGTATTCATGAATACAGTAGCAAAAATAGGCACGAATCAAGGAAGTCCAGCTAATCATTTGTTGTATTCGAGTGTATTCGACTGTATTCATGGAATGAAACATGGGATTACAGCTGGACAGAGTATTGTATTCACGGTGTGAAATAGGGGATTACACTGTTTTTAAAACGGATAGTGAATCAATTAACATAATAGACTCCAAATATAACTCAACAAACTCAATTATAACACACAAATTTTATATTTTCAGTTATAAAAAAGATTCTCAACCGAAAAATACCTCAAAAACATAGAAATCTTCAGAGAAATTATATAATACATTTGAATACATAACTTATATTAATTAAAAAAAAACATATGAATACATTCATGGCATATAGTGAGACAGTGAATACAATGAAATACATAGAATACAGTGGGATACATTGAAATACAATGAAAAAAAGACAGTGAATACAATGAAATACATCGAGATACATTGAATTACAATGAAAAAAAAGACAATGAATACAATGAAATACATGAAAATACATTGAAATATATTAACAGAATCAAGTTGCTCAGCCACAAATTCTGTCGTCTTTGTTCAAGAACAAACCCTAATTTCCGGCGAATCCGCCGTAGCAACTTTTGAAGGTACAACACGCGACACCTTTGAGATTTGAAGGTACAACACGCGACACCTTTGATATTTGAAGGTACAACACGCGACACCTTTTTTCATTACCTGCTACCCAAAAGATTCAATCTCGGTCGTCCACTATACGCTGTTCCGTTGCCGCTGCTGCATCGGCCACTGTATCCAAGGCCTCCGCTAAGGTGAAATCTGTCAAAGTTCAAACGTTGGTTAACTCCCTTTCCCAAATCAGTTAGTTTTGGTTAGGGATTTGATTTGCTTTTAAATCGCAATTCAATATTCGGTGCAAGAATTGATCGGAATGAAAAGAAAATAGTGTGGGTGAGAGGAATTTTGAGATTGAGCATCGTGTTTTCAGGGAATGAGGGAAGAGAATGGGATGTATCAAAGTAGAGAGAGAAAGAAAATAGTGTAACTGAATAGCGTATTTAGTGGCTTAGGGCTAGGAGATAACCAAAATTAAATATTGTGCTATAAACCTTAAAAGGTATCTATAGAATATAATTTTTTTTAAATGGTATTTATTTAAAATAAATAAGGTGTTAACCTTTGTTATAGGAGGTAAAAATTCCTTTAAGAAAATTTTAGTCATTTATAGTACGCACACCCTTCCATTTTTCATTTTATGTAATGGTGTTTAACTGACAATGAATTTTGAGAAAATAGATTTATTTTTAAATTTATGATATAAAATGATCCATAGATATTTATGTGGTTATAAATCAATCTCATTACAAATAAAACAAAAAGATTAAAATTAATTTTTTTTGGTAAATAAATAACTTTATTACCAAGAGCGAAATATGTACAATCATAATAAAAACCCTTAAAGATGGTCAGCAATCAACCTCCAGAAACCTGTTAAAACATTGATCTACTATCCCATCCTCGCTTCTAATATTATCTGTTCAATACCAAAAAATCTTCAGACTCATTACAACAAAAATGTCAATACAAATTAAATTATTTTAAATATAATAAAATGACTTTCTTTTTTTGAACAATTAGAAAGAAGGTATGCAATATAAAATAGGACAGCGGGAGTAACATATATTTCTTGGGATGACACAACTATGTACCAAATACTTTATAATATGATGGAGCTAAGCCTTAATTTATGGGTGTTTCACGGGTGGGCCGGGCCGGGCTGGGTAGGGATTTTTTTTGTACCCATACGGGTTATGGTCCGGGCCGGTTACGGGTTGGGGCTTACTGGGTTTAATGGATTCGGGTTTATCCGGGTAAAAATTGAACCGTAAGGGTTACGGGTTGTGGGGGCCGGGCCGGGCCGGGCCGGGTTTAGTGTATTTTT
>NC_031999.1:26372743-26382493 GCF_001879085.1 Nicotiana attenuata
TTTATATTTTTTTTTTTTTTTTTTTTTTGTATTTTGTATGACTATTGTAAGTTATATTAATACTTTGTATTAATATAAAGAATACAAGGAAGATGGGGAAAAATTGCACTTATAAATTGCAAATGCTACATTTATTTCAAAATTCAAACTTACAAATTGAAAGGTTTACATGTAACAACAAGTAAATTAACCAAAAAAGAGTAAATTCAAAGGTTTTGCATGCCTTAGTAAGTATTTCATAATCAATATGAACTGAGTGACCTTCTTCTAGAGTGTTAAATTCGGATGGGTTACCATGTGTTAATATATCTCCAAGTTCCTCGTCTTCTGGGCTATCAACATCTTCACGTCCTTGATTTCTTCGTTCCGATCTAATCCAATCTCTGAAACATACTAAAACTTCCAAAGCATTGCTTCCCAATGAGTGACGGGTGTCTCCAAGTTGTTGTCTTGCTTGGCTAAATGCACTCTCTGATGCAACAGTTGAAATTGACATATTCAGTACGTCCCGAGCCATGGCGAAAAGAACAGGAAATTGCTTTCCATTCTCATGCCACCATCCCAATGGTGAAAATTCCTTTGTGCGAGGCTCTTTTTGCTTCTGCAAGTAGAATTGAAGTTCATCAATGTTCCTGCTACTGGTTTGAGTGTTAGAAAATGTAGAAAAAATATTAAAACTATCAAGGCCTTCTTCATCATCCACAGTAGCAGAAGTGGTACAGTGCATAGTTGGATTAACATTGCCTACACTACGAGCAGCATCATCAATTACATTTGCATAATAATTATATAATTGTTGTAAATATTCATTTAGCTTGTTCATACAATTATATAAATTTGGGGTTTCAGTTGGTCCAATCTCCATATAAGTATATAAAGCATTCATTAATTGGTGACAATCAGACATCTTAATAGAAGGATTTAAAACAGCACCAATTAAGTAAATCGGAGGAATTGAAAAGAAATATTTTTTGAATTTTGCTTGCATTTTTTCAACAACATCCCTATATTTTTCTTTCTTCTTAAATTCAAAGAGTAGAAAAGAAATTTCAACTATATGTACTAAAGCCATAGTAACAGTAGGGTAATATGCTCCAGAAAACTCAACAGTAGCTGTATAAAATTTATGTAAAAATTTAACAACATCATTAATGACCTCCCAAGTAGTAGTTGTTAACATACAGTTTGGATCAGTGCAATGCGCATTAGCAACTTCAGTTATTGGGAATCTATATTTGTAGCAACATTTTAAAAATATATATGTATAATTCCATCTAGTAACAATGTCATCTGTCATGAATCTGGGTTTAAGGTTATACTGGACACACTTATTCTTAAATTCCTTTATTCTAGATTGTCTATTATTTCCTTGAATAACACCAACTGCTCTTCTAACATGAGTAATCTCAGTTGAAAATAAATCAAGGCCACTTTTAACAATTAAATTATAAACATGACATGCACACCTAACATGAAAAATTTCATCAAGAGGTGGTTGCAAATGCAGTTTTAATATTGAAATTGCGGTATTATTGTTAGAAGCATTATCAAAAGACATACACTATACTTTTTGCTTGAGATTATAAATTTCAACAACTTCACAAATAGTACTACTTATAAACGCAGCAGTATGACTCTGATCTTCATCATGTTTAAAAGCGATAATACGTTTTTGCATACAAGTAGTATCATCTATCCAATGACATGTAATTGTCAAATAATCATTTTCATTAACAGCATGGCCAATATCAGAAGTTAGAGAAACTCTACAACGAAGGTGGCTAAACAAATAACGTATGTATGTTTGATATTGTCCATGAAGTCCAAAGATATCAGATCTACAAGTACTTCTAGGGATACTTTTAAATAAAGGATTGTAAACACTTTGAATATACATAATAAGATATGACGAAGCAAAAGAAAAAGGTAGACAATCCAAAGCAATCATTTTTGATAACTCCTTACGATCCTTCATTTTATCATATTTCACAAGACCTCCAGTAGTAGGGTTTAGAGTTGATTGATTTCCATCTCCACCAGATCCCATTCTATAGGATGCTCAATTCTCATATGTCTACTAAGTGTCCCAGTCCCCCCTAAGTGTCCTCCAGTCTTATGTTTAAAAGTATCATTACAAAGTTTGCATTTAACTCTATCAGTACCTTCTATTTCCTCAAAAAATTTCCAAACCTTACTTCTTTTTCTACGATTACTAGTCGGGTTCACATGTGGTCTACTACTAGCACCACGATCACCACCCCTGCTAGCAGCTCCAACACTACTAGGTGTAAGTGGTATCTCATCTTCCATTTCTAATTCATTATCATCTATACCAAAATCTTCCTGCAATTGTTCATAATCTATATTATTATTAGGTAATTTGGAGAGGTATTTAAATTACTACCAGATGCTAAAGCTGAAGTACTACCTCTTTTTTTATTTCCCCGATTAGTAACCTTGTTACAAACTCTTTTTGCAGCATTAAACATATTGTAAAAATTTAACTACTAGCAACAAATAAATATGCAAATAAAATAGTAAATAAGAGAAAAAGCTGGAGGGAGTACACCGAATTCGACAATAAATTGAGCACTTGATGATTTTGCAACTCCAATGTTACCACGAAGAAACGTCAATTGTTCCAATTTTGAAGTTCAATTGTTCAAACTTCAAATAATTACTACGATAAATTAAATTCCAAAAAAAAAAAGAGACAAATAGTTGATTGCACTTTAATAGGTGAAGAATGAAGAGTGAAGAATGAGAGAATATGAGAATTGAAATTGAGAATTGAGGGAGGGGGGGGGGGGGGGTAATTTATAATTTTTCAAAGGGGGGTTAATTTTTTTTTTTTTTAAAAACCCAAAATTGGGCTAATTGTGCAATTCAGCCGTTGGGCAACGACCATTTTCTGAAATGGACCGTTGCCAACGGTCAGATCTGGACCCAGTTTAATTTTTCTTTTTTACCGTTAAACCGGTCTGGGTCGGTCCGGGCCGGGCCGGTTAACCGGTTTCATAACACTGTTCATCGACCGGGTTATACCGGTCCGGGTAACCGGTATATCGAATGTGAACGGTACAACCCGCGAATCACCCTTAATCCAGCCCCCTTCTACCAGTCCGGGCCGGTTTCGATTTTAATCGGTCTGGGCCGATCTGAAACCGGGCTGACCCGGTCCGTTTAACACCCTTACCTTAATTCGAAGTTCGAAAGTACAAACGAATGAAGATCAAGAAAGTTGGCGACAATTAGATTTTGTACAATTCTTTTTTCTCAATCTTCATGTCCACTGTTGCTCCCAAACGCACACGCAAGTATACGTAGTTGACAAGTAATATAGGATTGTAAGTCCAGATGTCGTACCCACATGGACTTGTGATTAACTATCAACTAGATTAAACCAAAGAATTAATCTATTTACGCGAATCCTAAAGTATGAATATTTTACTAAAATTAATCTAGAGTAACAAATTAAGAGATCAAAGAAAACAACGACAAACTTAAAGACGAATTCGATGAGAGAGAATATTCTAGAGCTATGGGTTAGCTAACAATCCCGTTGAGTTTTCTACCTAAATTGTCTAATTAATTTATCTAATTTATTGATTGACGGGTTTAATATTGCTCGTAGCCTTCCCCCGAAGTACAACTCGCTTATTCAAGCTAACCTAACACCTATATCCTATGGAATTAGGATTAACAAGAACGCATTTATAATTTCCGTATAAAAATCAAGCAGGGTGATTAGGTATATTTCTATCCTAACCGCAAATCCACCCCCCTCAGAGTTAAGATCTTGCTCTACTCAATTTTA
Source organism: Nicotiana attenuata (assembly GCF_001879085.1). NCBI lineage: Eukaryota > Viridiplantae > Streptophyta > Magnoliopsida > Solanales > Solanaceae > Nicotiana > Nicotiana attenuata. The sequence continues at coordinate 26,376,561 of NC_031999.1, forward strand.
TATGCAATCTAAAATTCCCTCTCCCGAGTTCAATCCTAGATTCGTAGATAGTATTCAATTGGTGATCAAACAATCAAATAATTAAGTGCAAGATTGAATAAATAAACCAATATGATAAAATATAAGAACAATTCAAGTTTCAAACTACAACGTTCATGTAGCACCCAAAACTCTAGAACAAATGAACTATGAAATTAAAGGAAGAGAAGAGAAAGAAAAACTAGTTAGAAGTCTCCTCTAAGAGTGGTGTGTGTTCCTCCACGTGAATTCTCCTTCAAAGTATGTTCGAGCTTCTCCAGATTAGGTTTAAAACCCCTTTTATACGTGTTGGAGTCGTGTAGGGCCAAAATAACACTATCCCGAATAAAATAGGAGAATCCCGCTACGCAGGTAGAGACCAGCGCCTCGCGCTGGATCCGGTACATTTTCTGCCAAACTTTTACATTCATCTCATTTAAATTTAATTTGCTGTTTTTTTTTTTTTTTTTTTTTTAATCCTTCACGATTCTTTGTCCATATTATCCAAGCTTGATGCCTTCCACACTTCCATTGCCAACACTAGGATCATAGGTGACGTTATTTTTTCCACCTAATTGACTAAACTCTTAGGAATCTTCTTCCTTTTTCATTTTTTCTTCAATTATGTCTCAAAAATCATTTTTAATTGCTCCAAACAATTACATGAACACCCGATTAATATAAACTCAATAATCAACCTAAGTTGGACATATACAATATAAAATACAATTAAAAATGGTAAAAACATAGAGTAAATAATATCTTAATATATGAAAATATGCCAAATATCATCCACCATACGCATTGGGACTAAGTATAATTTTGGCATGAAAGCTCACAAGATTCTTGTAAAGTAGTATCACTTTCATTTGTGCGCCAAGACCTGAATATCAAGATTTAAATACTGATCAAAAGACCAGAATCAGATCCATTTTTCAAATCATTGAGTGCAGAGAATTACTGCATCTTTTACTAATATCATAATATGCTAAAGTAACTTACTATGTTAGGTATCTTCAAGTTATATTCAGCCTGGGGCGGAGCATGAGCCGAAGTACGAGTTCAGCCGAACCCATATCCAAACTTTATATTTGTATTAAGAAATTCACTAAAGATGTGCAAAAGTAAAATTCAGAACCCAATTTCTAATACCTTATGTTGTTATCCTAGAATTTTGGACCCATGAAGTTTAAATCATGGTTCTACCTCTATATTCAGCTGCATTATAATTCAATGACAGGACTGCTCGGTACTGACATAATTGTCCAGCTAGCTAAAACAGGACTGCTTTTAGGTCTTTGCTAGGCCTAACAAGGAGTTAATAAATGACGTTGGCATCATCAAGAGTTATAGTGAGATGAATAAGATCCCTTCACGTTTAATCTGAGCTCTTCAGTTCGAACCTTAATGTAATGTTAGGTTAATGGTCAGTTGTATTGTGATAAGAATGGATTTTGAGCCTAACAACCAAGCAATATAAAGAGTCAAGGAACTCATTCATTTCTGTTGTAGGATTCCACTCCCCTCCCCCGCTTAGACTTGCCAACTGGAGCATGAATAATCTATCCTGGGGGCCCAACATCGATCTCCAATGCGGGATTCCATCACCTCTCCCTCCTTCCTGCACGCCCAGACTTACCAACTGGAGCGTGAACAATCTATCATGGGGTCCCAACATCGGAGGCTTGACTCTGATATTATGATATAATAAGAATGGACCTTGTGTCTAACAGTCTAACTCAACCCCAAAAGTTAGCTCAAAAGGTGAGGATTACCCAAGCCATATAAGGAGTCCAAGGAACACGTCCATCTCCGGTATGAAATCCAATAGCATGTTAAAATTAAGTTCAACGTTTTATGCAATTTGGCGTTGTTTTTTTCTTTTGACACGAGGACTTTTCTATGACGAAGGGATTTTTTAAAAAAAAAACGCTTGTTATAATTTTGTTTTAAACAAAATCTGATAATAATCGAGTACAGTGGATGAATGCAAAGGCAATTAGGCAAATGTATAATGAAGTTAATCCTCTCCACCAACTTCTGAAAGTAGAGACATTTCTTGATTGATTATATTAAATTTAATCAACTGCTTTTAATGTCAAAAACAGTGGCTGATTAATTTGTTGGATGTGTTCTTTTATTTTTATTTTATATAGTTTAATTTTCAGTCAAATATCTTACTTTAAGTGCATGGCCTCTATATAATTCATAAAATACAAACCACTCTTCCATAATCTCAAAGAAATCATACAATAATAGTCCAACTTGTTCAAACCAAAGTTTGAATGACAAATATTCTTCAATTAATCTAAAAAAATAAATAAATTAAGTAACCGCCAAAACTCCCATAGTTGACTCTAATAAAATATTTGTAATTAATTGACTTTAAGAAATTGGTGATGTCTAAATTTCCACAACGACTTCAGCTTATTTTCCATTTATCCTGACTTACATGGATTACAGTAATAACAAAATAATTAATTTTTTTCTCAGACTAGATAATTAGGCAGTGATTAGATTTGTCAGCTTTAATAATGATTTTTCGATCTTGGCTTCATTCGATGGTCAGAAGAATATTTTATAAAACACGAAATTTGGTAAGTTCATTACACTATAGGAAAAAATAGTATTATGATGTGTTTGATAGAAAGACAAAAAAATATTTCCCAAGAAATAAGTCGTTTCTAGCAATCAATTAAACAAGTAACTAAATATCAAAAGATATAGAAAAAATTGCATTAAATGGGAAAAACTGACTTTCTCAGCTTATATTTTCTTTTAGTAGTCCATTTAAAATATTTTTAAATTTTAGCTACTCTCCAACAACAACAACAAGCCAAGTGAAATCCCACAAGTGAGGTTTGGGGAGGGTAAAGTGTATGCAGACCTTACCCCTACCTAATAAAGGTAAAGAGGTTGTTTCCGAAAGACCTCGGCTCAAAGGAAGTGAAAATGAAGCAATAAACAGACAGTAGCAACAACCAGGTAATTAGACATGGGCGCAAATGAAGATACATGTAACAATAGATATCTAAGAATACAATACTATAAAAATAGATGTAGTCTCGTTGGAAACAATGACACAACGTGAAATAGCAAGGGCCTAGGCATAGCAAAATACAAGACTAGTATTAATACTGCTGGGATGCCTAGACGAAACTCTAGACTGCCTGTCAACCTACTGTGATCGCTACTGTGTTAAAACACAAAATCAGAAAAAAACTGTTAGAAAAATAAAAGAAACTGGAAAAGCAGAAGAGTTTAAAAAATATTCCGAGTCCACAATTTGCTTGTGTGTCCTTAAGGAATTTTAACCCCCTCACACGTTGCCAAGGTAATGGATTAAATCCTCCCAGGATAAAACGGAATAAACCTTCCTGCAACAGTGGCAATACAAACTGCAGGATACCAACGAACTTAAAGAACAGAGAAAAATCACACTTACGAATTTGAGAGAGAGAGACTGCGAATTAGGATGCAGTATATTCAAAAAGAAAGAAGTTTTGGAGTATTTTTCGTGTGTAGAAAATGGAGTCTTGCCTCAGAATTTATAGGCAATTATCAGAAGAGGTGTCTGGAAAAGGTGCCTTTTCAGAAGAATACGCTGCCTGCCGCGGTTCTACCGCGGTCGCGGCAGAACCGCGGTCAGAGAGGCTTTCTGAACCTGCCTGCCGCGGTTCTACCGCGGTCGCGGCAGAACCGCGGCCAGAGAGGCCCTCTGAACCTTCAGCAGTGTTCTGGCGTATTTTCAGCAGTGATTTGGCATTTAATTAATTATTAAATAATTAAATAAATTTTGTCCAAAAATAATCTTACCAAATCCAAAGCCAAAGCCGAGCCGGGCGAGCGACGACGACGGCGCGAGGGTTCATTCTCTTCAACTCCTTTTAAGAGCTTTAAGAAGTGATTCTATATATAAGCACACAAATGTGGTTGTCCCTCACCAATGAGGGACAAAGTGCAAGACAAAAGTTCACTTCTTCAAATTTTCAATTTCCCTCCATTTTATTTCCCTCCATTTCCAATTCACACTTCTTCTACTTTAAAGCCCAATGGCTTAAAGTCCAACAATCCCCCACATGAATGGGAATGGCTGTATCAAGAAAGATCATAGATGAAAGCTATGTGATTTTGCAAGTAAGGATTAATTGCATCTGGATAAGTAGGTTCCCCTTTGAACTTTCCGTAGTGAACATATGTCGGATATACTCGGTCAATCGGTAGATTTGATATCTTTGAACCATCGAACTTTACTGTATACCTAGACAGCCATATATCACACAACCAACCCTTAACCGTCTTTTGGTTCTCATTGTTGTGTTCGTTTTAGCCATGAACATCGCCTGGTTTCATAAGTGCGTAGAGAATTGGCCTTACAGAATTCTCATTGAAGCGGCTTCTACTTCACACTTACATAGGTGATTCCTAAACGTGTAATCCTTTAGATTGACACTATTTGATAAATACCTCATCAAACTTAGGTAATCATTAAAGAACGTGTAAAGTTCTATCCTTGTTACTGAACATTGTCTTCATCACGAGAATGGACCAAAGATTTTATTTTGACAATGTTGAACCGGTCAATCACAACTTTGTTTGAGCTCCTTGAACCTAGATCTCGGAACATCCAAAATTCTAGGTAGAGTTACCGCCATGTTGACTTGTCCTCGGCCATAGTCCCATTCCCTTAGATGATTTCTCAACTCCCTCTCTAGTTAAGCCTTTTGTAAGCGGATCCGCCACATTATCCTTTGATCTTACATAATCAATAGTGATAATTCCACTAGAAAGTAGTTGTCTAACGGTGTTATGTCTTCGTCGTATATGACGAGACTTTCCGTTATACATAACGCTCCCTGCCCGTCCTATTGCAGCCTCACTATCGCAATGTATGCAAATAGGAGCCAAAGGTTTTGGCCAGAACGGAATGTCTTCTAAAAAATTCCGAAGCCATTCAGCTTCTTCACCGGCTTTATCCAACGCGATAAACTCTGATTCCATTGTAGAGCAAGCGATACACGTTTGTTTGGAAGACTTCCAAGATACTGCTCCTCCAACAACAGTAAACACATATCCACTTGTGGACTTTGTTTCTGATGAGCCGGTTATCCAATTAGCATCACTATATCCTTCGATAACCACAGGATATTTATTGTAGTGCAAAGCGTAGTCTTGGGTATATTCCAAATATTCCAGAACTCATTTCATTGCTACCCAGTGATGTTTGTTGGGATTACTTGTGAATCGACTAAGTTTACTTATCGCACAAGCTATATCAGGTCGTGTACAGTTCATGATGTACATTAAGCTTCCCAACACACGAGCATACTCCAATTGAGACGTACTTTCACCTTTATTCTTTATGAGATGATGATTTAAGTCAATTGGAGTTCTTGCACTTCTAAATTCCAAGTGTTTGAATTTTTCAAGTACCATTTTCACGTAATGTGATTGAGACAAAGCTATACCTTGAGGAGTCCTCTAGATTTTAATTCCTAGAATTACATCGGCAACTCCTAAGTCTTTCGTATCAAACTTACTAGCAAGCATGCGCTTAGTAGCTTGAATGTCGGCAATGTCTTTGCTCATTATTAGCATATCATCAACATATAAGCAAACAATGACTATATGATTTGGAACGTTCTTAATGTAAACACATTTATCACATTCATTAATCTTAAAACCATTTGACAACATTGTTTGGTCAAATTTCGCATGCCATTGTTTGGGTGCTTGTTTTAGTCCATAAAGAGACTTAACAAGTCGACACACCTTCTTTTCTTTTCCCGGAACCACAAACCCTTCAGGTTGGTCCATGTAGATTTCTTCCTCTAAATCACCATTTAAGAAGGCTGTTTTTACATCCATTTGATGGATTTGAAGATCATATAAGGCGGCTAACGCTATTAGCATCC